>NW_009260768.1:1618721-1626954 GCF_000687185.1 Egretta garzetta
CTGCGCCCAAACCTCACCCAGCAGCAGCGGGGTTCCCTGGAGCACCCGTCCTGTACCGGACACTGCACCAGGGCCTCTGGCAGGGGACAGATCCTGCTCAATCCCAGGGGAATTGGCTCTCCACGGAGCAATTAAAGGTGACAAAGTGCCTCGGAGGAGGGACAAGTTCACCCCAGAGTGCACGACAAGGGATTGCTACTTAGGATCACGTCAAAAAGCTTTTGCTGCCTGCAGCTAGAGGCAAGGATCTCTGCAGCTAGGTTGCAGTTTATCCATCCCGCAGGATCCAGGAAGGAGCACGGTACCAGAAAAGGGCTGTGGCAGCCACCCAAGCCTGCCTTGCCATGGGGCCACCGTCAGCAGCCTCTCAGGAGGACCGAGACCTTGCCCCAGGGACCCAGGCTCCCAGCAAGGTCCCCAGAGCAAGCAAGGCTCAGGGCATCACGTATTCACACACAGAGCAACCAAGCAGACAGCGGCGGCCTCCATTCACAGGGAATCTCTCAGAAAAAGCTGAAGATGCGAAAAATAAAAAACCAAACTCCAAGTACCAGCCCGGTCCCTTATCACAGAAGCTAGTGCAAAGCCAAGCGGGCCTGAGCTGCATTATATCAGTTCAGGGTGGAAAGCCTCTGCCTCGCCTTAGCCCAAGGAGCTCAGCATTCAAGAATCTGCTGTGCTACCAGCAAGAGATGAGCAGGATCTCACCCCTCCTCCTCCCTGCGTCTGAGGCAGGGACGGGACAGGAGGCCAAGAGACTCACACTGCAATGAGATGAAGTCAAGTACTTGGTACATCCCGATGCTCATCAAGGAAAAACCACAATCATAGAATATGAGGTTGGAAAGGACCTCAAGGATCCTCTGGTCCAACCTTTCTAGGTGGGTCTGGGAAGAGACAGAGCTATACCACCACCGGTCAGACACCGGCAAGGGAGGGAAATTAAAACATCCCAGCTCTGTTCAGATAGCTGCAAGTTTGCACTTCAGCAGAACAGAAATCAAGTGAGCTTCTGCCACTTGGCTCTTCAGGTTTGCATTTGCCATCTCCGTCCACCCTGAAGAGCACCCAGTTGGCAGAGCTGTCTCTCTGGGGAGGGCACACACCACATCCTCCTGGATCTGCATTCTGTAAGAGGGAAGAACGGCAGCTTCCCAGCTCTTCTCGGTTTCCCATTAACCATACTGGCGCAGTCCACTGCTCAACGGCTGCAGAACACGTCCACAGCCGTACCCCTCCCAAACGGACACTAGCACAGACCTCACATTCCTGCCAGCCTGCATCAGGCTTCTTGAACCGACTGACCACCAGCAAACAAGAACAGATGAGCTCTAACCCACATCAGAAATGTACTTTAAAAAAAAACCCCAAGACTTGACCGGCAGCAGTTTTCCCTATATTCACCACATTTCTCAGCCTCATTCTTCCAAAGGAAAGTTCACTACAAAAAAAAAAAAAAAAAAACCACAGATGAGAAAGCAGCCTGGGCAGGGAGAACTGCAGCACCTTCCCAGGTGAGAGAGTCAGTTCTGCTCCATGCCCCAAAGCCAGGCTGGATGCGCCCCAGTTCAGAGCAAAGGGCCCCAGCAGCCGTAGGCTTCGAGCCTGCGCAGGGAACGGGGACTGGAGGGGAACGTCCTCACCAAAGCACACGAGGACCACGAGAGCCAGGCGTCACTAGCAGACCAGTCCCAGAGCAAAGCCAAGGCAGAGCCTTTGCGTTCCCCTCTGCACAGCAGACAGCACAGAGGGCTGGTGAGGGCAAACCCCACCTTCACCAGCACAGGAGCCACCGGCTCATTCTCCACCCAGGCGGAAAACCCCACATTTAATCCTCAATCTCCCGAGCCATGCGCCCTCGCACATCCACAGCTGCTCCTGCAAAGCCCCTTGGGCGCACCTCCCAGCATCACACTCCGAGATGTCGACGTCTATACAAGTCCCCTCAAAATCCAAAGCCCTGGCATCATCTTCTAGCAGTCCCCCACCTTCCCCAGGGAATTGGCTTTGCCATTGCAGAGGAGGCTTACGCCGCCCTCCCCTCCAAAGGGAGCCTTGCAGCTCGTCCCCTGTGCCCACCCAGGCACCCCAAGCCCCGCGGCACCCTCAGGATGAGCCGCACGTTGTTCCCAGGCAGCCCAACAAGCTCCCCCACGCAGCCACCGCCACTTGCTCCGACACGCTTTAAAGTACGGAAAGCCAGCAGGGTTCTCCCTTGCCAGGGAAAGAAAGAAAAACCCACTCGGGGGCTGCCTCACTTAACTCCTTTGGCCATGACTCCACAATATAACTCCAGGAAGAAAACTCTTGTTAGGGATTCCAGGCTCAAAAGGTACTAAAAAGTTAGCACTTTGATTAAAGCAGGAGGGAAAAGCCACTTCAGCCTTCAGAAACAGGCTCAGCTGCTCTCCTCTCCCCCCTGCAGCCGCAGGGCACTAGATCTGGCATTTTTTTCCTCAAGTGGGGGAAAAAAATAATCAAAGAATCATTTGGTTGGAAGAGACCTTTAAGAGATCCTCAAGTCCAAGTGTACCTGTCCACTACTAAACCATGTCTCTAAATGTAATTTTCTAAGCCACCAATCCACGGGAAGGGTTTTTTTTATACACAAAAAAGGAAGAAAAGTACATATTCTTGACTCACCCAAGACCAGCAGGATTTGTCCTACACATGCGCGTGGACTCCCTCCTCCTCCAGAGCCACGATGCTCGGCGTAAGCAACCCAGGGACTGTAGCATTGGGCTGTAACCGCTGCTGTTCCTCGTCTGTCAGTCAGGAGATTTCAGGTAACGAAGCCGGTTCCACCAGATCAGTACAAACCACAGCGCTGGCAGAATAATGCCAAAAGTAGTAATCCACCAGATTTTAAGAGAAGCAGGCGTCTGCAGCCTTCTGGCCATGACATTCCCAGCTACAGATGGAAAGGAGCATCCAAAACCCACACCAGTCCACGAGGGCTTGTGACTCCAGAGATCCCAGTCGAGAGAAGCCATCCAGAGACAAATCCTCTTGGCTCAAGACCATTTGCCTGGTGGAGGGGGCGAAGTCCCAAGCCTGGACATGGTCAGATTCTCATCTCCCCACTTCTAGGTACCAGGACAGTCCAACAGTTACTGCAGCATCTTCCCCCATCAACAAGGACAAGCTACCAAAACCTGTAGAGAGACAAGAGTCAGGACGAGGGAACAGCAGCGACCCTTGGCTGCTACGGCACAGCCAGGGTTGCACCTCGATCTCCAGGTCTGCTGTCAGCTGCAGGAACGTATGAGGGCGTCTGAGCACATCCCATGGAGAACAAGCTGCAAGATATCCCCAAATTCAGCATGAAGCAGCCAGGACCGTGCCAAGATGAAGGACCACAAAGCAGGATTTTCCTTGCTGCTGCCGAGCAGAGGTACTGGCCGTGCTGGTGGACACGTCCCTGGGGAATGGGCAGCACCAACTAACTCCTTGCTTAGATGTTATGGTCCCAGTTGTTTGGTCAGTACTGGCCACACTGGTTTCTGACACATGGGACTACAGTTTAAATCCATCCACAGAAAAAAAAAAAAAAAAAAAGACAATTTCTTCACAGGGCAGCACCCCTCCTCCTCCTCACTGCAGCAGCGGCAAATGCAGCAAACGCAGCCACAAGGCTCACAAAACCACAACGATTCGCACCGATAGCGGCGCACCGGCACCTCCCATGGCAAAGCCCCCCCCCCCGCAGCAGGGCAGGGAGCTGAATTCCCCCTCCTGCGAGAATTCCCGGATGAAATCAGCACCTGCAGCTGAGCTCAGCTCTGCTGAGCCCTTTCAGAGGTCTGGTCAGTGCTCAAAGGTTCTGCTGAGGATGTGGCCCAGCACAGACTCCCACCATCCCTTACCCTTGGTGACAACCTCATCAGAGGTTCAGCGCCCCCCTCCCAAAGCAGCCCCGCAGAATTCACCAACAGGCCGTCAGAGGTAGCAGTGACCGGCTCTGCCTAGAAAGCAGCGGGCACGCAGGATGGCCAACGCTCGCTCGGAGGGGGTTTGGATTTATTGCTCCTCTGCCAGGTCCGCGCGCACCCCATCACGTGCGCACGCACACACAATTTTATTAGCGATACATTAGTACGCGCACTGCCCTGCTTCGTTAGGGCGCTGCTGCTCTCCAGCACAAAGTCCGTATTTGTTTCCCCGCAGGGGTGGAAATAAAGGGGGTTTTGTATTTTCTTCCTCTTCTCTTTGCAGGCTGGAGTGAGTTTATTTGACACTCCAGCACTCTTTGTGAGCTGAGTGCCCGAGGATAAATGCTACCCTTAAGAGTTACTTGGCGTTAGACAGAGGGACCCTCTTCAGAGGAGAATGGGGGCTTGTTGGGATGGGGTGGGAGGGGGTGCGGGGAGGGGGCCTCCGAAGAGCGCCTATGCAGCCCTCATAGAAGGGTCTCTGTCCTGGGCTCACAATAGAGCGAATTCTTAAAGATACCGGGAGCTGAAAGGAAGGAAGGAACTTTCCTCTTTTTAAAAAGGATTTTCAGGAACAATTGAAGAAGCTGTAAAAAGGGATCATTATTTCCCGTCCAGGCTGCTGGGCTGGGAAGCCCGCCCTCCCCCTCCCGAGTCCTCGGCTGGGAAGATTTGACATACACCATTGGGGCAAACCTAAGAGGTAGGACGATGGTCACCGTCCCAGTTACCCTTGGCAGAGGGAGCTGCCCGGACCCTGCGAGCAGGAGATGTCCTCCTCCCTCCCAGACAGGTACTGGTGACACGAGCCACCTCCTCCTCCCCAGGACCAGCTGCTCTGCTGCCTCCAAGCTCTCCTGCCTTGGAAGCAAGAAGCTGCAGAGAAGGGAATCTCCCAGGAATGATGTTAGGCTCCGATGTCTACTGATGGACCAGGTGGAGCAGGATGCCACCATCCCACCAGCGACACAGGAGCAAGACCCCTACCCCCGTGCCCCCACAGCAATGCGAGCCTGCGCCACAACCACAAGACCAGGTTGGATGGGGCTCTGAGCAACCTGATCTAGTTAGCGGTGTCCCTGCTCACTGTGGGGGGGTTGGACTAGATGACCTCTAGGGGTCCCTTCCAACCCAAAACATTCTATGATTCTATGATCCACACAGGGAGGATGGCACTTCCACGGCTAACAGGCAGCCTGCCCACCGCTCACGTGGCTGGAGAGACCTGCCAGCCAGCTCCAGGGGAGCGGCTCTTCCTCCCCAACCACGACAGAGGGTTTGCTGCAGGCACACACAGCCCAGAAAGAGGGGCTAAAGCCACAGCAGTTTGGCTGGCGAGCTCCAGCTTCACCCCAACACAGACCCCAACCACTTCCAGAGTGGCTGATACCAGCTCTTGTGGCCCTCGTGCCCCGTGGTGACCAAGTCTCCCCCCTCCCCAAAGCGCAGCCCAGCAGGATGCTCATGGACATGCACCCCCGAGGGCTGCATTGCAGCACTTCTGGCATTTCAGCCGCAACCACAGCCCAGATGCTGACACTTTCCCACCCCCACCCTGAGCCCTGCTCATCACCTTGGCACCCCAGAGGTGTGCAGGCATCTCACCAGGACCTCGCTCCTCCAGGCTCCCTTGTTTCTGCCTTACCTCCAACTTGCTGAGGAGATGCTGGAACTACATGAGCAAAACCAAGCCCATAGCCAGGCTCTAGCTGGCCATGAAGGAATCTGCTAGAGCTCACGCCAACCCCTCCCCAGCAGCCAAGGGGACCTCTTCTCCCTGCTCTTGGAATTGTAGAGAAGCTCCCACCAGCTTTAATTCCTAGAGTTTACTCCCAGGCTCATTGCATCAGAGAGGCATTTGGCCACCCAGCTACAGAAGGAGCTCGACTGCCTCTTGGTGTCACTGGCACCCCAGGTCCCAGGCGCCGGCAGGAGGTTCCTGTCCCTCCAGCAGCTGTAGAGCCTGCCTGGACATGGGCCAGTCCTAGCGCTGAGCTTATCCACGGGGAACAAAGATGGGCAGAGGAGAATGCCACCCGACACAAACCCCACGACCGTTCAACCTACAAATCCTAAAGGGACCTTCTCCGCACCTCCTGGCTGCCAGCACGAGCCCACACACCAGAAATGTGTTTTCTCATACCAGCTCAGGAAAAAGCTGCCAACATTCAGAAGCCACTCCTGAAACACACTGGCCAAAAAGTGCAGGTTAAAGGACCACCAGCAGGAGCTGAAGCGAACTTGAATGGCAGCAGGGAAGCCCCCACCCATCCGTCCCAGACCGGAGAGGACGTGACACCGAGGTCCCAAAGCACCCAGCCCCCACCTGGCCCAGTACAGGACACATTCAAGCAGTCTGCAGCAGCACTTCAGAGCCAGCCTAAAGCTCCCATACCATGCAAAAACCTTTCGGCCCGTGTGTCCAAGTCATGTTGCTGGGGAGGTTCAAGGTTGTCTTAGGCTGAGCTTTGCTTAGGACAGAGCCATCGCTGTTTGCTTCCCCCTTTGCGAGACCATGGAAGGTTTTGCTGCAGCCATAGCAGACAGATGACAGCCCTGATCCCCTCCCAGGGAAAAAAAGCAAGAATAAAACCCCAGAGGAAGAACCTTTAAAAAGAGCCTGACTGCATAACATTTGCTCCTGGTATGAAACCCATCTCGGGCTTTTTTTTTTTTTTTTTTGGAGGAAAGCAGCACAACCACCATGGGATCAACACACATTTATTTAAAGGCTTAGATTTTAGCCCTCAAAAAACATCTGTGGCTTGGCAGAAAGAGCCAGGCAATTGAAGAGAAAACGCTACCTGCTTCGGGCATGGGCGCAGCACAACCCCGGGGCCGAGGTCTTCACACCTCATCAGCGCCGTCTGAGAGAAGACCCATGGACTCAATGGGCTTGCAGATGGACTAGAAGTGAGCACAGCCTCCCCTAGCCACACTCACTCCAGCTTTCCTCTCGGGTGCCAGTCCAGGAAAGCGCTGCCTGCAATTCAGATGCTGCCACAGGGGGGAAAAAAAAGCCCAAAATTAAGAAAGGGGGAAAGCTTGAAGCTCTGAAACCAGGCTGTGGAGCAGGACACGAAGCCAGGCTGAACATGGGCTCCGTCTCCAGGGACTAATAAGGCAACGCGCTGTAAACCCTAATCCTGTGTTAAGAGCTTTCATCAAAAAGAAACAGTATTTATTAGGGAGTTATAGGAGGTAATAAAAGTGTTTTCATGCAGTGTTTATACTAACACGGGAGACTTTATGCTAGCATTTGCCCCTTCGTTTTTGTTTTAAATACATCTTTCTGATGAAATAAGCCCTTCTGAACAAGGCCACCCTTTGTAATGCGGTTATAA
The DNA here is from genome assembly GCF_000687185.1 of Egretta garzetta. Lineage (NCBI taxonomy): Eukaryota > Metazoa > Chordata > Aves > Pelecaniformes > Ardeidae > Egretta > Egretta garzetta. Next base: position 1,625,998 of record NW_009260768.1, read on the forward strand.
CTTTCTGGCCGGCCTCGGTTACTGGCAAACACTGGGCTTTTCTTGCCCTCTCTTTTGTTGCTTTGCTTTTCTGTTCAAAGTTCAAACAAACAAAAAACCCCCAGCAAGCGGCATTGTGCTCCTGGCATGATCCCCCCATTGTGCGGGGCCCGCAGCGCCAGGGGAGGGGGGCGGGTGTGGCCGAAAAAACATTTGATCGCCTCAAATTTAAGACGTTCCGTTCATTTCTTATACAGAAGAACCCCCCCGATAGAAGAGCTGGAGTCCAAAACACTCTAGATCCGAGCCAGTTGCTACTAAAAAACACTCATCACCAAGGAGAAGCGACGCTACTCTATCAAATATGGTTAAAACCAAGCACAGGAGGAACGTGCAGCAAATCCCAGCCCCCGGAAGAGCCGGCTCAGAGCCCAGGGCTTCCAGATTTCGCTGCAGACAGAAGCATCTGCTTCGGGAAGAGTCAGGTCCCAGCCCCAGGTCACAACCTCCCCCAAGTCCTCTCTGCTCTGCACCCTGCAACACCCTGAGCCCCCATCAGGCAAGTGCAGGTGAGGCGGCACCTGTGTCTGCTTTAGAGACTGCCAAACCCCCCCAAAAATGTAGCTTAATTCTTAACTGGTCCTCAAACAGTTCATGATGTCCATTCCAAGTGACAGCGTGACCTCCAATTTTCCCCGGCTGCGTTAGAGCTTCCCTCCTCTTCCAACCCAGAAGGGGTGAATCCACCTTCCCCCAGCCACAGCTCCGGCACGGCCGCAGCAGAGGGCTCCACCAGGGTCCTTTGCCAGGAGCAGCAGCCCCAGTTCAGTGCTGACAAAGTCCAAGAGGTTTGGGGTTGAGACCATTTGGGTTGTCCCCCCCACAGCCCCATTGCAGGAGGATCCGTGCTGGACTCTGCCGGCACCGATTCACCGGCTCAGCAGAGCAGGCTGGGCAGGGACACACGTGCCCGCTCCC
>NW_009260768.1:1627211-1628370 GCF_000687185.1 Egretta garzetta
GGAACACTTCACATCCCCTCTGTCGGGGGTGCTGCGGTGCGCGACCCCGCTGCCGTTCAACAGCACCCCCAAAGAAAAGGTTATCACCTTTGAAACGAAGCTTGGGGGGGGTGTCACATCCAAGACTGGCTTTGGTTTGAGACACCTGCACGTGGAAAGCAAGCGGCAAACGAGCAGCGTTGCAGAAAGAGCAAGTCCAAGCAGTTCTGGCTTTTCACAGCAAAGCCTTGGAGAAAGGAGAGCACAAAACCAGTGCAGCACCCATCCACCCCACGATAGCTCCCTGTCAGGAGGCTCAAACCCACCACACATGTTTGATCCCCCACAGGTGGGAAGGATTGAGATGAACTGGGGAGACCTGGGAAGATTTTTTTCCACCCATCCCTAGTTTTGCAGGGAAATAAGCAAGCTGACGGCCTGAAACTCATCACCTGCCTGCCAGTAGGGAGGAAAAGCATCCTTGCACACACTGCCCCAGCCTCCAAGCTGGAATCTCCCCTTCACAGTGCCAGGCAAAGCGAGACGCAGCTTCTCCCCAAGGCCTGAGTCACTGCACACCAGCCCTCTCCCCCCCGCTTCCATCCCACCAGCTGTGACCGTGATTATAAAAAGATGTCTCAATTAGCAAGAGAGCTGAGCAATTCCTCCAGTCTCAAAACCCTTCCGAGGAAACACATTCCAAGCCAGCAGAGAGCAACGCTAACAATGTCTGGGCAATAAAAGCTTCTCTTGTTTGTATCAAAGTAACCTCAAACATCCTTTCCCCAAACAAGCATCCCTCGCCCTCCGTACGGACCGGCGGGCTCGCGCCCTGGAAGGGCTGGTGTTGTCCTCAGCACGCTGGGTCCCTCGGAGCAGACAGCGCTAATTTTCATGTGTGTTATTGGTCGCAGGTCTAGACTGGTGTGGTCTTTTTGTTGTAGCGAGCAAAATAAGGGAGTCATTCATATTTTTCCAGAATTCACACAAAAGTGCTCTTGTGCATCCACAGATACCTTGCATCACCAACCCCAACCGAGCGTTCCTCGCTGCCGGGCTCACGCCAGACAGCACTGAGGGCTGGGGGGGACCCCTCAGGCCCCCCGCAGAGGAGGGGATGGGGCTGCAGGGGGGCTGCCGGCTCCCCAGGTCCCTTCCTCACCCATCACCTCGGCCAGGC
>NW_009260768.1:1630452-1634058 GCF_000687185.1 Egretta garzetta
GCTTCCCCACGCTCCCCAGCAGGTTTCTGCCGTGCAAACGGAGCCGAAACGCCCACAGCCAAGCCCTCCTACCCCACAGCTTGGGAGACACCACCGAGGGAACACTCCCGGCCACAGATTTACTTCCTCCTGCCAGCACAAGAGCCAGCTTGTGTTTCTCTTCACACGCGTTGTGCTTGCAAAACACCCTCCTCAGTTAAGGACCCTCTCCCCATCGGAAAACTTCACATCCCCGCTGTCGGAGGGGCTGCGGTGAGCGACCCCGCTGCCGTTCAACAGCACCCCCAAAGAAAAGGTTATCACCTTTGAAACGAAGCTTGGGGGGGGTGTCACATCCAAGACTGGCTTTGGTTTGAGACACCTGCACGTGGAAAGCAAGCGGCAAACAAGCAGCGTTGCAGAAAGAGCAAGTCCAAGCAGTTCTGGCTTTTCACAGCAAAGCCTTGGAGAAAGGAGAGCACAAAACCAGTGCAGCACCCATCCACCCCACGATAGCTCCCTGTCAGGAGGCTCAAACCCACCACACATGTTTGATCCCCCACAGGTGGGAAGGATTGAGATGAACTGGGGAGACCTGGGAAGATTTTTTTCCACCCATCCCTAGTTTTGCAGGGAAATAAGCAAGCTGACGGCCTGAAACTCATCACCTGCCTGCCAGTAGGGAGGAAAAGCATCCTTGCACACACTGCCCCAGCCTCCAAGCTGGAATCTCCCCTTCACAGTGCCAGGCAAAGCGAGACGCAGCTTCTCCCCAAGGCCTGAGTCACTGCACACCAGCCCTCTCCCCCCCGCTTCCATCCCACCAGCTGTGACCGTGATTATAAAAAGATGTCTCAATTAGCAAGAGAGCTGAGCAATTCCTCCAGTCTCAAAACCCTTCCGAGGAAACACATTCCAAGCCAGCAGAGAGCAACGCTAACAATGTCTGGGCAATAAAAGCTTCTCTTGTTTGTATCAAAGTAACCTCAAACATCCTTTCCCCAAACAAGCATCCCTCGCCCTCCGTACGGACCGGCGGGCTCGCGCCCTGGAAGGGCTGGTGTTGTCCTCAGCACGCTGGGTCCCTCGGAGCAGACAGCGCTAATTTTCATGTGTGTTATTGGTCGCAGGTCTAGACTGGTGTGGTCTTTTTGTTGTAGCGAGCAAAATAAGGGAGTCATTCATATTTTTCCAGAATTCACACAAAAGTGCTCTTGTGCATCCACAGATACCTTGCATCACCAACCCCAACCGAGCGTTCCTCGCTGCCGGGCTCACGCCAGACAGCACTGAGGGCTGGGGGGGACCCCTCAGGCCCCCCGCAGAGGAGGGGATGGGGCTGCAGGGGGGCTGCCGGCTCCCCAGGTCCCTTCCTCACCCATCACCTCGGCCAGGCACCTGCCCAGGGCACACGGAGCCGTTGTGAGCCTTTCTAACGAGGTTATCCCACGGGAGGAGAAGGGAAAATTGTGGGTCCTCCCCGGGGGAAAAAAATAAAAAATAAAAAAAAAAAAAAAGAAACCAGTCAGAAGGGGCTGGAAAGGAAAGAAAGGACAATAAGGACTGTGGATTGTTTTATACAGAAGTAACCTCAGCTGTTTGTTTGGCTGCCTGAGAAACCCATGTTGAAGTCCTAACCCCACAGAAGTCAGAACTGGAACTCCCATGGCATAAATGGCTTTGTTCCAGTCTTTAATGTAAATGACAATACAATAAAGCAAGCTCTTACTTTTGTCTATGGCTACCAGCACTCTTGCCATATACTATGAAAAATCATACCCTGGCTTATTAAACCATGAGGCTGCTAGTTTCTAAGTTAATTTCTTACAACTGCATCAGCCTTCACCTTCCAAGTCATTTCTTCTCCAGCATCTTCAAATGATCACAGTAACATCAGGCTTTTTGTTCCTTACATTTGCAAGAGGTAATATCAAATTTAGATCAGTTCCCACTGGTCTATTTAGCATCATGCAAAAGGGGAAAAAAAACCCTCTAAGAAATGTGCAACTGTAAGAGGTTAGTCTCTTCAGTAACAGTGAAAATGAAGGCTCTTTCATAGTTTTCATTACTCCTCACTACAGCTTTCATCCAGGAACATTCAGAGACCTGAACTAAACTGAAATCAAGAAAGGAAGCAATAGAAAAAATATAGGACTTTGATTATTTATTTACAACATATTTTGAGCACTGTCCTATTGCAGGCTACATTCTGATTGATTAATATGGTGGGGGATTTATTACTGATTTGTATTCGAGAAAGAAGTTGGTGCCTCAGTGATATATTATGAAACATGTTCTCATTTTGTATAAGCCCATAAGGGAAGGGTCACTTTGGTGAACAAGTTAAGATATATCTTAACAGACTCATCCTTCTTCACATTTACTATCAGAGAGGCCCAATTCTCCACCCGTCACTGATGGCATAACATACTTACGGGAATTTCAGCTGCAGCTAACATGAGAAAATAGTATGAAGAGTCGCATCCCATCCATAGCGCGGCAAAGCCCGAGGCCAAACCGGCCGAATCCATCCCGTAAACTGCTGGGTAAATGAGTAACCCCACCAAATACTTAGCACGCAGACCGATTACTTCAATTGTCCCGTGTATTGGTTATTGTTCAGTTTAATTATTGTCCCAATTATTAATTTAACTTAATTATTAACCTATCCGTGGAATGAATGAGCAATTAACTGTGCGGTTGACTTAGGGGCTAATTTAAGGCCAATTCTTGCAAGCACGCTCAGGCCAGGCAAAGTCACCCATTCGTCCTCGCAGGACGGGGGGGCCTTGTCCCGCGCGTTTCCCTGCTGCCCTGTGAACCCCGCATGCTTTCGGCTCCGGCCAGGGGGTTGCACAGGGAGATGCCCTAAAGGGGACACCAGGGCCAAGGCAGGTGGCAACGGCAGGGCCAACACCACCGGGCCCGGTGCCCTCTCCAGGCACAGCCCCTCTGCTGCAGAGACGATGGAATTTTGGGCAGGGGAGAGTGTGGCGGGTGCGGAAGGTGCTGGCCAGGGGGGATGATCCTGCACGCCCCTCATCCAGCCGGCCACCGGGCTCTGCTCCGGGTGGGCAATGTCCCAGCCCATCGGCTGCGCAGGAGCAGGGACCTGGATCCAGCATCTTCCCACCTGCACCGGGGGGGGGGATTTATCCTCCCGCGCTCAGGAGAGCAGCCGAAGCGAAACCGCAGAAGTTTCCTAGGACAAGTGAGCAAGGGGAGGGGGGGGCTGGTGCAGAAAGAGGGAGAGCGAAGGGGAAGGGGAAAAAAAAAAAACCTCCTGGCAGGTTTTCAGGGCCCAAAGCCGGAGTGGAAATGCTTCCCTTCCCTTAATTGCTTCGAGACCAGATGAATTTCTTGAAGAAACCGCAACTGAAATGCTGCACAAATCACATTGTTGTGCTTGTGTTGGCTGCTGCCTTAAGGAGGTAAAAGGTCATCGTTTATGGTATATTAAAAAGAAAAAGAAAAAAAATACCTTTTAGCGCTGCGGAGGAGGGGGTTGTGTTGCTTTTTCATACCCACGTTCTGGAAATTAAAACCTGTTTGGCAAGCGCCAGAGCGCGACTCGCAGCAAAGAGCAGAGCGGGGGGAACGTGGGGATGGGGGCCCCCGCCGCAGCCC
>NW_009260768.1:1634386-1636951 GCF_000687185.1 Egretta garzetta
GGGCTCCGGGTTTGGGGTTCCCCGGCCCCCGGGGGCCACCCGTGCCAGCCCGGCGCTGCGCCTCTGCACGTCTTTGCAGCTGCAGGGCCGGGAGAGCGCTGCGCTGCCTGAGGATCCTTCGCGGTTGGGAAGTGGCAGGGAAGTCCTGATTCCAGCCCCCGACAGCTCCGCTGCTTTTATTCAAGCACAGAAACTTGGCTGCTCCCTTTTTTCCCCTTTTCTTGCCAGTCAGTAAAATGATGGAGCTTATTTCCTTCCGGCTGGGTGCCTGCGAGCAGACGCTCACCGCTCTGCCCCGAGTCTCCGGCGGCAAAGCGCTGCCTGCTCCGCTCCAGAGCCCCGCTTGGCTCCAGCTCCCCTTTGCTTTTAGGAATCCTTCACCCCTAACAGGTTGCACCTTCCCAAATGTGCCAGGACTTGAACCAGCAACTGAGAACAGGGGCAGGCAGCTCGCCCTGGGCACCGGGTGAGAAACCTCAGGAGCAGCTAACGAGCGCGGTAAATAATAGCATCAGCGCCAAAAATGGCAGATGCTAATTTGGTATTTACAGCGGGGAGGGAGGTGCTGTTCCTCCCCCATCTCAGCCAGGAAAAAAAAAAAAAGCAGCTCAGGACTGGGTTGCAGACGGACAGACAGACACGGGGATGCGGAGCTGGCCCGGCTGCTCTGTGGCAACGACCCGTCACGCTGGGTGGGATGGGAGCATTTGGCCTTGTGATGCTCACGGGCAGGATGAGACCCCAAGCTCGCTGGAATCAAGGAAAAGGCTCTTGCTGACCCAGCAGATCCGAACCGGGTCTCCCGAGGGCTCCGTCGGCTGGGCACAGGCTGGGGGCGCAGAGCGGTGCGGCTGCACGGTCTGCGATTTCGGAAGGCAAATGACCATTTTTTTTTTATTAGCGCTTCATTAAGAAGCTTCGCTCCCTTTTCTGGCGGCACTTCCTTCAGAGCCACGCGCCCACAGGACACGGCGCTGTGAGACATCGTCCCCCCCATCCTCTCAGGCTCTGCCACGGCTCCACGGGCTTTTGCCGGCAGCGTCTGAGCGGCGTAAAGGATGGTGCAAAGTACCCAGGTGCTGGGTGCTCTGCACAGAGACCCCCAGCCGGCCTCCCGGGATGGTCTGAGGACGGAATCGAAATGGAAAGGTGAGCTACTCATTCACAGAGGAGCTTGGCATTGATTTATGGGATGCTCCCAGCCCTGGTTTTGCAAGAACATGACGTGACGGTAAAAGGCTTCGGAAGATGCTGAACTCGGCCGTGGCGGTGCCAGGTGAGGCAGCAGGCGCGGGGCGGGCGGCTGAGCACACCCGGGCACGGCCTTGCGTGACTACAGCCGGCTGGAAACACAAAGACATTTAGGAAAGCGCCCGTGTGCTTGTGCGATGGTGGTGGGTGGTGCGGGCAGGGAGGGGGAGAAGAATTGCCCATAAAACAAGATAAAGTGCATGCGGATCAGGTAATAAGGATAATTACACAAGAGCCGTAAGAATGCCAACCAGATGTTTCCAAGTTGCAGAAAATCCGTGGTTTCCCAACAGATCCACTCAGAGCAGCTGAAAGCATCCTTCATCCCACGAGGGCAGGGGCGCGGGGCACGAGGACGGGGCGGTTCAGTCCGAGGGCTGCCCAACACAGGGCAAAACTCGCCAAGTTGCTTCGTGAAAGCTTTTAAGCAGAGGAAATCCTCAGCACAACGGCAAATGGAAAGGGTTTTGCTGGAGAGGCGAGTACTGCTCCTTGCTCCGGGGCTGGCTTTGGGGTTAGGGTCTCCGTGTCACGGCTACGCTGCCCCACGGGGCTGAAATGAGGAGGACGGATGGGCACCAGTTCTTCCCCAGCTGCAAGCATCCTCGGGATACCGGATTGCCCATGGTCAGTATTTGGCAGGGAGCAAGAACGGGGTTGTTGACCCCTCCAGACAACCAGGGAAAGCACGGCGAGGTGACCGGAGCCCGGCTGCCCCGACCTGCAGCAGCCCCAGCCTTTTGTGGGAGGGTGGAGCCCCAAAAACTGCTTATTCTTGTAAAAATCTGGTGAGTACAAACACCTTCTCGGGAGCACGGTTGGGTTCACAGCCCGAGGTCGCGTTGCGTTTACCACGCCGGATGGCGAATGGCACATCTGTAAAGTTCACCGTGGGCTTTGCTGTTGATTTTTACCAAAAAAAGTAAAAAGACCAACAAAAAAAGAAGGATTTAGAGATGGGCACCAGCACTGGCAAAATAGAAGGGGGAGCTGGGCCTGAGCTCCCACAGGATGGCTGTTCCCAGGGCCTGGCCAGCACGGTGACCTCGGAGAATCCTCTGACCTTCAAATACCCTCCCCGAACCAGTTAAATACGTATAAATATCTTGAAATGTGGAAACAAAAAGCTTCTTATTCCATGCGCTGAGAGCGCGAAGCATCTGCAAAAGCCAAGGAACAACCGTCGCTCCAGGGAACGGGGAGCTGCGCTTCAGGTAGAACCCAAACAACCTGGAGCTCTGCCCCAAACTTGAACCAATCCCAAATTTCAAAAAGGTAAAAAAAAACCAAAAAAAAACCAAAAACCAAAACCCT
>NW_009260768.1:1637244-1638485 GCF_000687185.1 Egretta garzetta
GCGCGAGCCACCTGGGGACGTTGGCCGGCCGGTGTGATGCTCCCCAGCCCAGGGAGAGCCCTGCGAGGTGCCCAGCTGGCCACGAGGAACTCCAAGGTTGACCTGAACCACAGAATTCCGGAGCCACAGAGGGAGGGAGGGACATTTCAAGGCAACCCAGGAGCAATCGGGTACCCTGCTCCTGCAGCTCGCTGAGAGCATCCCACCCACGCACCCCAAGCTTCCCGGCACACTCGGAAGGAAAATGCCGCTGCCAGGATGAGAAAAGGCACAACCTCGTCCCCTCCTTGCAGAGTGACAAAAGCAAAGCAGGGAAGAGAGGTTTAAATGCCACTGCCAAGGTCATGCAGGAGATCAGGGGCGCAGGACCCGCTCTCCCAGTCCGCTCTCCTCCCTGCACACCGGCCTCCATCTCCCGCCTGGCCCCTCAGCGTCCCAGGGAGGACAGAACAGCCCTTACCCAGCTGGCAAAGAACTGATATAAAACCCCCAGAACATCTCCAACAACAGCGAAGGAAGGGAACAGGTAAAGTTATGAACGGTGAGAGCAAAATCAGCTCTACGCTGGGCCTGGGACAAAGAAAACCCAGGTTCCTGCGCCGCTCACCCCACGCCCGCGTATATACGGGCTGTGTGCTTTAGACTTAAGTTACTTAGAAAGGGCTTCAAAGCCAAAACGCTGTTAAAAAGTACATTGTGTGCTCCGTGGTGAAGATAAATTCATTATTTCAACTTGAAGAGGTGACTCGGCTAACATCCATTACAAAAAGGAATAAAAACACACACACACAGAGCGCGAGATTTTTCGAGGAGGGCAGTGATTTAGTGTCTCTTTCTTTCTCTCCCCACACTTCTTGCCTCCTGCACAAGGATCTATTGAGAAGCTGCAGAACAAACGTTCCCTTATGCAGCTCCAAAAAAGTCTCCGTCAGTTTGTCTGAGACAGCTGCCTCCAAGCACACTATGGTTACTCATTAACCGGGTCTCCCAGGGCAGGGGAAGGAGGAGTAAACTTAATAGACCCTAAAGCAGGGGCAAAGAAAAAAAAAAAAAAAACCAAAACCACAAGAATAAAAGAAAGTAAATACATCAGGTGTCCTGGAAAATAAAAGCGGGGAAAACAGGTGGCACCCTGAGCACCTCCGAGGCAGAGGGTCCGGCCGCGCCGGGCTGCCCGTTACCGGAGCAGAAGGGGACAATGGCACGGAGAGTAAACGTACGGGGACAAAAGCGGAAGATTA
>NW_009260768.1:1638519-1639200 GCF_000687185.1 Egretta garzetta
CTTGTGCTCCGCGGTGCTTTATATGCTCGGGGTGCCGGGGGAGGATTACTTCATTGCGGGGAAGTTGCCCGGCTCTGCTCCCCAATGGAGGGATTCATTCCCTCCCCCCTCGCACGTTTTGCATGAGAATGAGGGGCTGCAGGGGCTGGGGGCAGCTCTCCCCCTGCCTCCCCAGCGCACGCGTGGGCTCGGGATTCCACCTCCAGCGCCGCAGGGTGATGGCGTGTCATGGAATCATAGAATCGCTTTGGTTGGAAAAGACCTTTAAGACCATCAAGTCCGACCTTTAAGACCATCAAGTCCAACCTTTAACCTAACCCTGTCATCCCCTCACGCCCCAGCTTAAGGATAGGATGCCCCATCCAGCCGGAGGGCGGGCGGGTTGGATTCTGCCCTGTCCCCGTGAGACCAGATGCTCCCCTGGCCTCACGCCCCAGCTTAAGGATGGGATGCCCCATCCAGCCGGAGGGCGGGCGGGTTGGATTCTGCCCTGTCCCCGTGAGACCAGATGCTCCCCTGGCCATCACCACCTCCTTCAGCTCCTCCCTCCACCATAACCCTTTGGAAGAAAACACTTCCCCAGGGCACAGGGGACCGGCAGCCCTGGGCTGGCTGCACCTCACGCCTTCATTTCTCCCAGCCCCCAGCCAGGGGGTTTGGGGAGGGAGGGCGGACAGCTGC
>NW_009260768.1:1639452-1642403 GCF_000687185.1 Egretta garzetta
GGGGAACGGCGGCGCTCACCTGACATCCCCACGAAATCCTGACGGAGAACAATAATTAGAGTTGCAATAAAATTCTGAATATAGCTGCGAACAACGGCAGTAAATCAGCCCTGCCTGGTCCATGGAGTCTTGGCCACTATTTCTGTTTTCTATTTGCCTGACACGCTCTCCCTGGAGATAAGGGGGGGGGCAAGGGACTGTAATTATCTCCCTGCCTTTTGTCATGTGCTTTTTTGAAACAATTAAGGGATTGCAGTCAAAGGAATGGGGTGGGGATGGAGCAGAGCCAGGACACCGCTCTCCTGCGGGACCGCAGCCCTGGGGACTTTGCAGGATCCATCCCTAGCCGACAGCAGAGGCCTGGGGCCACCTTCTCGTGGAGGAGCCCAGCAGCTCCAGAGCCCAGCAGCTCCGGCACGGCGAGGGCAGCGGCACCGGGATCCTCGTGCAGCCGCGGCACAGGGCCGTGCTCTCGCCGTGCGGAGCAGAGCTGCGGAGCAGGCGGACGCCCGGGGCTGTGCCAGAGCCCTTGGGGACAGCCCAGACCTGCCGACGGCTGTCCCCAGGGCCGACAGATTCCCTGGGACGAACCCTTCCAGCTCTCCTCCCGGGAGCCCCTCGCAGCACGTGCTGCTCTTGCTGAGGCAACAGCTCCCATCCCGGAGATGCCCGTTTCCCACGAGCAGGGGCCATGGGTGGGAAGCCGATATTCCTACCTGTAGGCACCCCCCAACAGAGCCGTCGAGCCGCCTGCGAAAGGGGAGGCAAAGGCTGGGAGGCAGCTCCCTCCCCATCCCGGTCAGCTGGTGCTCCAGTGAAACAGGTACCTTATGATTAGGCTTTTTTTTTTTTTTTTTTTTTGTGAAATGTTAAACATCTGGAGCTCAGCGGCACAAGGCAGCCTTTGTGCAGCTGGTAAATTATCTGCAATAAAACAGCACTTGTTTCGGAGAGCTTCAAGGGGTGGTGGGGGGGGGGAAAGATGAGAGAGAAGCCACCCCCAGCCGAGGAGGAACCTCGGATTCTCCTGGGGTCTCCACCAGCGTTTTCCAGCGTTAACAGCAGCCCGAGCCCCCTCGGCGCTCACTGCGTCTGAACCCTTGGCAAACGGGGTCCCTGAGCCCAGCCGTGCCCAAGCAGGGGCACTGGGTGCTAAGCAGCCCCGTGGAGCTGATCCTGGCCGTATTAAAGAATTGTGATTAAATATTCCGCGTTTGGCTCTGGAAGGGACATCGTCCCCTCCCGGCTCGCAGCTTTGCGGCGGAAGGTGGTGCTTCCCACTGGCGTCTTCAGATTTCTTGATTTGAGAAGCACTGATCAAACAATAATTGAGGGGGACCTGAAAGGTTGATGTCCTTAAGGAACGAACCCCCGGCGCCGAGCATGGGGGTCCCCGTGCCCAGCGGAGGCTCCCGCTCCCTCCCGCAGCTCCCGAGCCGCAGCCTCCCGCTCCCCCTTCCCAAGGGAGGCTGCGATGCTCCACCTCACCAGCTTGTCCCCTCGGCTGAGCACAGAGCCTGTCTAGCCCTGGAAATGAAGGGGCAGCTGAGTTTGGGAATTTGGCATCTTTCCTTGGGCGCAAGGAAAGCCAGCACCTCCTCGGGATCCCTCTGGTTAAGATACGCCAGGCCGGTGGTTTGGTGTGGAGGTGGGCGCAAAGCAGAAGGGCAAAAAGATGTGCAGAAGGAAAACAAGAATCTCCTTTTTGCTCACCAGCCTCTTCTGAGCCTCTGGAAGCAGCAAGAGCAAGGAGCCATCTCGGAGGAAAGGGAACACCAAGGGGGATTTGGAGCCAAGGCCCATTTAAAGAAATGAATCGCACTTGGGAGGGCTGGGGGGGTCCCTCCCTCTGCCCCATCCCTAAGCCCGGGGGCAGGACCACAGCTAGCTGGACCGCAGCATCACTGCAGGCATCCCAGCTCGGGCTCCCAGTGCCGGCACGGCCAAGTCCCCAAGCATCCCAGGAAGCCAAACCGGGCTGGAGCTGCTGCCTGCTGCCCCAGGGGAACCGGGCAGGAGGGAAAAATCCCCCAAAGTCTCTTTGTCTCCTTCCCACCCACCAGTGCTGCCTTTACACAGCAATTACCGAGGCCTCAGGGGCTTTCACACCCAGTCACCTGGGCCTCCTTGTTCTAAACAACTTAATTTGTTTAATGACTTGCGAGGCCCCGGGGGCCCCTTGTTGTCTGGATTTGCTTCCCTGGTCTCCCAAAGGTTTTTCTCCCTGGCGCAGGCAGCCACCACCCAGAGCTGGAGGGCACCGGAGGGCTTTTGTGAGACCTGCAGCAAGACAAGTTTTAAGCCGTATTCCTGGGTGTCTCTGACCTCCAGGGATGTGCCAGAACCTCTGGATACAGGGCTAAGGACACACAAATCCCCCCCGGAGGGTTTGTTTATCCGCTGGCAGAGCCGAGCCGGTCAGTTGGGATGGAGGCAGAGCAGCTCCAGGACAAATTATGGCCTGGAAAGGAAGGGGGGAAAGAGCAAAGCATGCTGTGAGATGCTGCTTCGCACTCCAAGTCCCACCTCGTCCCCGTCCCGGCTGCCAGCCGAGCTGGGAAGGAGCAGGTTGAAACACCAGGGGTGGGAGAAACTGGGATGCTCCAGGTTTAACCTTGGGAAAGAAAGGGGAAATACAAAGGCTTGGGAGCGCTGACGCCGTTTGCCCGTCCCACACGGAGCTGGGGAGCAGCGCGGGGGCTCGGAGGTGGGGGTCCCGGCAGAGATGGGGTCCCAGAGGAGGTGGGGACCCCGGGGGAGGGCCCGGGGCGGTGGGGACTCCCGCACCCCGGCCGTTACCAGCACCTCCCTCCATTGTTTCCCAACCAGCGTTTTTCCCGATGACCTCATCTTCCCTTGGCTCTCGCTGGTAATTTTATGGCAGGGAAACGATTTTGCAGTAAAAGGAAAGCAGATCCAGGCCATTCTCTTCCCTCCTTTTTTCATGAGGG
>NW_009260768.1:1642437-1645237 GCF_000687185.1 Egretta garzetta
AGCAGGAGGATGGTACGAGATGAGATGGGGAGCAAGCGCGCGCCGGGGCTGCAATGCCTTCCTTGTTCCTGTAAGAACACGAGAAGGCAACAGCGCGCGAGAGATTTAAACAATTCCCCCGTGCAAACCAGCTCCGGACACAAAAGCTTTTCAGTTATCATCAGCATTTTGGTAAGATTATATTAAAATAAACCTTCAGGCTCAGTTTCCTGCTTTCAAGAACCCCCTCGCAGGATTCTAAGGCAGAGAAACGATTCCCAGAAATCTCAACCAAGGACATACCAAGAGCCTGGAGAATATTTTCTCCCTGCTCTTGCAGAGACAGCCGCCCTCCACACTGTAAAAGGCTTAAGGAAAGAAGTGCTGGGACCAGCGCCGTGCAACACGCGGATCCCACCGCCTGTCATTTTCCCTCTTCTCCCATTTGGAACAACCCCCCAGGTTGAAGAATTTGTTGCTGGACCGGTGGCATTTCACCCTCGCCTCGACCTTTCCCACCTCGCCCAACACGTAAGAAACCACGCAGAGAACGTCGCCCTGAGCCAGCGGAGCAGAACCTGCCCGCAGCCACCACCCCTCGATCGGCCAGCTGAAACGAGGGGGTTTTCAAGGAAAGCACCCAGGAGAAAGGGAACCGGGAGCTCAGCCACGAGCTACAGCCCCAGCAACCCAGCACGGACACGAGCTCGGAGCTTTGCAAGGGCTGGTTGGCCACGCAAGAGTAAATACAGACACTTAGGGTGTGCCGATCGATACCTAAAAAGAGAGACGGGCATTAAATCTCCGCTAGAAACTCCACGGCCCCATAACATCTGCCCAAAGAACAGGGCACCCTGAGCCGTAATTCCTCTTCGTCCCTCCAGTCTCCCAAGACCAGGCTTGTTCCTGAGGCTGGGGGGTGGGTGGGGGGTCCATATTGGGGTGAAGCGAGGCAACGTGGCACGGCCAGGGCCAGCGTGATGGGCTCGGGGTGCCCGAGCGGGGAGAGGAGCCGCACGTTTGCTCTGGAGCTCAGAGCCGGGAGCCTGCGTGTGTGCGCACGAGAGCGAGCGTCTCGATTTTAATTGCAGCCTCGTTGCCAAGTACAACAAAGCCCGCGTACAAAGAATAGAAGTCATTTTGTCTGGAGGCTTGAATTGTTTCTTTCCTAAGGGGAGGGGAGGGAGGTGAAATCCATTCCTTTATAAGCAATGACTCAGGTGCTACGATCTACCCTGGGCGCACATCTTGCAAGCCCAAGTAATGCTTTGTGCCGTGTTTTGTTTGACGGCGTAGGCCCTAATAATGGGATTATTGTTCGGTTGCGTGCAAAGCCCTCGCTTGGGGTTTTTCTGTCCCCGCCCAGCCCTGCAAACCGCAGCCGCCTTCGCCTTCCCCAACACCCCGCTGACTCACGGCACCGCGCACGGGGCGACGTGAGCCGTGTCACGCCAGCGCGGGGAGAAGGGTGCTTTCCCTGCCCCGCTTGCACAACCCTACCGGCCGCCCTTCACCGCGCTCTGCCCCCGGCCGGGAGTGAGCCGAGCCGGGCAGGGAGAAGGCATCGGGGAGGGATGACCGGCCATGGAGCAGGCATCACGCCGCGGTGCCAACCTCCATGCCCGCCACGTGCCGCCCTGGCACCCACCGGGAGCTGCCTGGCATCGCAGGGAGTGAGGTGGGATTTGCCTGGAGCAGCGGGGACGGCGCTTTCTCCTTGCACCGCAGCTCCAGGCGGGCTGGATCGGCCACATCCCCAACGGGAGCCGCCCCACGCTTTGCATTACCCACTCATCGCCCCAAATAATCCCCTCTCCAAAGCCCTAATCCCCTGGCAAACACGCGTGCGGTGCCGCGCGCCCGAGCCATCCGCAGCCTCTCCGTCCACCCCTGAGTCGTAAGCACAGCCCGACGCTTGTCCCGGGCAGCTCTCCTGGTTGCAGAGGAGTTTCCCCACGGACTCCTCCACCATCTTCTCACCAGCCTTTAACCGCCCGATTGCCCCCCGTGCCCGCGGCCGTCCTGCGGGAAAGCATCTGGCGGTGGTTCGGCTCTGAAAGACAAAAAAGAAAAAGCACAAGAAAAGCAGCAAAAATACAGCCAGCGCCGCAGCGCCGGGCTTTTCCGTGGCACCTTGGCTTGGAGAAGCGCTCCAAGCCCCAGCTCCGTGCCCGGGGCACGCGGGCTTGCACAGGCAGCGCCGAAATCGCCTCCAGCTTCGCCCGCTGCCAAACGCAGCCACCTCCGGGGCTGTGAAAAATTGGGGGATTTTCCGAGTTCTCAGCAAACCCCTCCCCCTCTGTCATTAGCAGGGCCGGCACACCCCCAGGGCAGCCACAAAACAAGCGGACCACGGGGTTTGGGGGTGGTTTTAAACCCCATCCCCCGAAAGCAGGCACGCGCTGTTCACAAAAAGCTCTTTCCCCTTACCCGTTGGGGTTTGAGGCTTTCGGACGGAGGGGAGCCACAGTTTGAGTTTTCCTCCAGCCAATGCAAAAAGTTATTACCGCTTTAAGACAAACCCCAAGAATCTGAAGGTTTTGCGTATGTGAGGCTTTACTGAAAAACTAAGGGGGGGGGAAGAAATGACCCACATTGATGCTACAATTTAATATTACACTTGTGAGGGGCTCGAAGGATGTTCCAGACCGGTCCAGGCGCCGCTGTGCCCCTCCGAAGGCTGACTGCCACCCATCAGAAGGACGGAGAGGGAGAACCCCCCGCTCCGTGCTCCCCAAGGGCGCTCAGCCTTGTGTGCTGCGGCCGGGGCTTTCTCCCCATTCCATGGGGACACACACACGGGGCAGCTTTACTGGGGGGG
>NW_009260768.1:1645363-1646199 GCF_000687185.1 Egretta garzetta
TGGTGGGGGGGACACCACGCTGCCACCGGAGCCCCCGGGGAGGGCAAAGCCCTGGCTGCATCCCGGCGCACACATCCAGGCGAGGGTTTGGGGCCAAGAACGCCCCAGTCTCCCAAAACCCAGCTCCAACCCCAGGATAATTTTTCCTCTTTTCCCCTCAGCTGGGTCTCTGCCCAAAAGCCAGCTACCCCCCCGCCCCCAGCCACCGAGCAGGGCCAGCCCTGGGGCTGGGCCGGGTGTTTCTATTGCCTTTGCTCCCAACCCCACCTCGCCATTGACAGCTATTGTTTCCCCAGGTAGTTTCAGGCCTGGCCCCCAGCCAGCTTTCCAATCGCACCAAGGAACAGATATATAATTTCATTCACCTCCAGGGTACAAACAGAAAAGACGGATTTTTCGTGTGCGCTTTCTGCATCACCCTCCCCGCTCGCTTCCTCCGGGTCCAATGTACGTAATTATCTCGGCTGGCTACATCTAAGCAGGATTAAATGCTTTACGGTGATATTATCTCACAGCAATCTGATTACAAGGCTGCCTTTAAATGTATCATGTGGTTTTTTTTGGTTTTTTTTTTTGTACCAACTTACACCACACGCCAGAAACCAAATCAGAAAACATCACCACCAGTCTGCAAGAAATCCCGAGCCGTGGACGCCCCTGGGGTTTTTAAGCTCCCAGCAAAGGCTTTTGGCTGAAAACAGGGGGGTGAAAGCTTTACAGACCCTTCTGGCGTCTCTAGAAATGAGGTAAAGAGTGGTGGGAGATCGCCCAGCCTTTCCACTGGTGGCACTGGGAGGGAGCCACTGGGGCGAACGGCGCTTGTCCCCGGCCGCGGG
>NW_009260768.1:1650738-1651165 GCF_000687185.1 Egretta garzetta
CAGCTATTGTTTCCCCAGGTAGTTTCAGGCCTGGCCCCCAGCCAGCTTTCCAATCGCACCAAGGAACAGATATATAATTTCATTCACCTCCAGGGTACAAACAGAAAAGACGGATTTTTCGTGTGCGCTTTCTGCATCACCCTCCCCGCTCGCTTCCTCCGGGTCCAATGTACGTAATTATCTCGGCTGGCTACATCTAAGCAGGATTAAATGCTTTACGGTGATATTATCTCACAGCAATCTGATTACAAGGCTGCCTTTAAATGTATCATGTGGGTTTTTTTGTTTTTTTTTTTTTGTACCAACTTACACCACACGCCAGAAACCAAATCAGAAAACATCACCACCAGTCTGCAAGAAATCCCGAGCCGTGGACGCCCCTGGGGTTTTTAAGCTCCCAGCAAAGGCTTTTGGCTGAAAACAGCGG
>NW_009260768.1:1651373-1653948 GCF_000687185.1 Egretta garzetta
CGGCGCTTGTCCCCGGCCGTGGGCAGGTCCCTTCCCTCCCCCTGTCCCAGGGACAGCTCTCTCCTGCTGGGTTTAAGTGGAGGATCCTGACACCCCTCACTTTTCCCACGGGGGAACCGCTTGGGTCCCCCTTTCCCATCCCCATGCCCCCAGACCGCAGCGCCCCGGGGACCTGCGTGCACCCCCTCTGCGACCGCAGTACCTGCACCCCCACATCGGTGCGGGCCGAGCTGCTTTTTTTTGGGGTTTTTTCCCCCCAGGGATTTCCTGCGGTTGCTTTTTTCTGAGGCGTGAGGCAGGAACCCGTGCCAGGCGTTGGACGGGGGCGGCTGCAGCAAACCCAGTGAACAGCAAAAACGCGCGCACGGGTGCCTGGATGAGGCACTGCAAAGCTGCCTCTCTTCACCTTTTTCCCCCCCCCTCCCCTTTTTTCTCTTCCTTCGTGGTCAAGACGCAGGACATCTGACAAGCCAGGAACAAATAAGCCGGAGAAAAGAAATATCGCAGAGCGGAGGGAGGAGAAGCAAAGGTTCGGCTTTACGGCATTAAAATAAATCAGTGCAAACTCTGAATTTCCCATTTATTGAAACCAATCACAGTTAAAAGGTCAAATCCATCGGCAAACAGTAGCTTTGTACCATCCAGAGCGACACACAAATGAAGGACAAAGGAAATCCAATCCCCCTCCCCTGCCTGCCAAAGAAGAAGCATCAGAAAAAAAGATCTTTTACGGGAAAACATTCCAAGCAGCCATAAGGAGACATTTTTCCTATGATACAGCTGAAGCAAAGGTCGCCACATCTCAGACGGTTTTACTTTTCCCGTTTGTGCAATGGTTCGCAATGGCACCAGCAAACACAGTGGATGAGCAACCATCCCCAAAGCATGTTGGAACGCAGAGAGGATTTGGAAGTGGGGAGAGGTAAGGAAACAGGGTGGGACAACCTCTGCAGCCAAAGCACCAAATCAGCAGAGGGATGGTTTAGTGGTGGGATGGCAGGGTTAGGTTAACAGTTGGACTGGTTGGGCTTGGTGATCTTTTCCAACCTAGACGATTCTATGATAAGAGGTGCTTGAAAGGCAGAGGGCAAAGAGGCGGGCCCGCGCTTCTGGCTTTCCAGGTAGGATAATTAATTCCCCCTGATGAATTATTTCATCCTGATGCTACTCAGGAAGGCGAGAGCTGCCGGCACGCTCGGGTCCTGGCTCAGCTCCGAGCTCTCCTGCAGGGTGAAGTGCGCCCAGGGCCACCACCGGGGAAAACCCGCGCTGGCTCCTGGGGGGCTCCCAACCGTTGGAACCGGCAGGCGTAAAGCAGCAGTGGCCAGGCACAGTCCCGGGCCCCCGTGCAAACGCATCCTGCTGCACATCACGGGCGACGCGGGTGACCACACCTTCCCTTTGCAAAGAGTACATGCTAGAAAACACAAAAATTCTTCTTTGCCAGGTTTTTTGGTTGTTTTTGTTTTTTGTTTTTTTTTTTTTTTCCAGAGAACAACTCGGGTTATTGGTCACAACCCATTGGATCAATGCCCCACTTAGGAGATAAATTTAGGAAAAAATGACATTTCCCTCTTACAGCGATCCCAAGAAAATGCATTTTTATTTGCCTGGACTATTTGCATCCGTCAGCACTAACAGCCCAACACGTTCCCAAGGACCAGCAGGACACAGGAGATCCGCGGTCCCGCAGGGGGCTGTAGGTGTGATCTTAGCCCCAGTGCCTTCCACCCGCCTCGGAAAAAGGGCCTGGAAATCGAGACGCCGAAAGGCGTTGACTCCGTTCGAACGCCTTGGTCCTTAACCACAGACCAGCTTAAACACGGGAGAGTGAATTTCTAATCTTCTACAGAACAAAGACGATCGAAACCCAGAGCGACCCGACTCGCAGACACCAGCCCAGCGCGGAAGGGAAAGGACGGGGTGACCTGCAGCCCAGCCGACGCGTCGTCCGACGACCCCCCCGAGGGGAAAACAAAATCTGGTGGTGAAAGGAAACCAGGACCCGCGAGGAACCACTCGTATTTGTGCTTTGAAAACCATCGACAGGACATTGGAGGGGAGGAAGAGATATAAAATTATAGGAAATCAACACCAAACCAGATCCAAAAAAAAAAAAAAAGAAAAATATATATACAAAAAAAAGTCTAGAGGATAACGCGTGTCCAGTTCCAAACGCCGCCGCACGATTTGCTCCGAAGCCTTCTCCCGGGGAGCGGCGCGCTGCCCTACCCGAGCCCAACGTCCAGGGACATCATCACCACAAATCCTAATATCGAGGTCCAGGATGCCAGCTTCCCGTTGCCGCTGCGGGGAGAAAAGGGAGGGCGTGAGCTCCCAGGAGCCGGGAGCGACTTTTTGGATGAGGGAAGCGCTGCTTTATCTCTCATCCGGGCAAGGGAAGGGGTCTTCCAGGGCCCCCTGCCCTTCCCCCCGTGCCTCCCTGCCGTTAGCGGTGGTCCCGGTCTCACCTGGTCTGTGCCTCGGGGATGATATCGTCCATCACCACGTAGATCATTGCGCCGGCGGCGAAGCCCAAGGCGTAGGGGAGGAGCGGCTCCCCCACCACCACGGC
>NW_009260768.1:1654081-1654916 GCF_000687185.1 Egretta garzetta
CACCCCCACGGCGAAGGCACCGAAGATCCCAGCTAAGGGCTCCACCATGCCACTCAGCTGCCCGTACCTGCGAACCACCGAGGCTCTGAAAGCCCCCGGGGAGGGGGCACAGCCCTCCCGTGGGGTGGCACAGTCCTCCCGTGGGGCTGCCGGGCTCTGCAGCTCCCCGGCCCCACCGGCCCCCCCCGTGCCACCATTCCCCGGGGGGAGCTGGGCCGCCTGGCCACACCACGCCGAGGCACCGAGATTATTTTAAACAGGCGATGAAGGTGATTTGGCCCAACCTAGCTGATTTTTCCAGGGAAGGAATTAAGGCAGAATCCAATTCCTTCCCCCCAAGAGGTCTGTGGGATTTGGGGATCCAGCTCGCGGGCAGAGAGGGAACAGTTCCAACCAGCAGAGCTCAATCCCAAAGAGGGAACCTAGCCACGGCCTCAACCAGGATGAAATTGTGCTTTTCCTCCTCGTTTTCTTTCCCTCTAGGACTGTTTTAACACTCCGGACCATGGGAACTCCCTTCCCGGCAGCAGCAATCCCAGTGCAAGTCCCAGCACCGGCTGCACTTACTGAATTGGAGGTGGGTGGGAGGAAAAGAAAACAAAGCTTTGGCGGGAGCAGTTTCCAAGCCGCCCCCCTGCCCTCCCATCCATCACCCGGCCGAGCACACGTGCACGGGCAGGAACGCAGCCCTGCGCTCGCAGGGTTCATGCCCTTGGCTTCTTCACCTCAGGAAAAAGGGAAGAGGAAAAAAATAAAAAAGTGGGTTTGAAATCCAGCCCAGAGTGAAGCAAGAGAAGAAATGAAGCAAAATTAAAATTAAATAATAATAATAATT
>NW_009260768.1:1655522-1656074 GCF_000687185.1 Egretta garzetta
CGGGAGCTGCTGGCAGAGGTCTCGTTGCCGCGGGCGAAGAGGAGCTCGCCTTACCAGAACGCTTTCCACGTTGAAAATCCAGCGCCGCGCAAAGGCAGGCTGACGGCCAGGCCCTCCGGGAAATTCTGGATCCCGATCCCGATCGCTAAGTTCCTATCCCACAAAGAAAAAAAAATAATAAATATTTCAGTTGGAAAGCACAGCTTGGGATAGGCTGCTGGGAGCTGGGGGGGGGGCGGAAAAAAGACATTATTAAAGATATGCTTTGAATGGCAATGCAGCCAGCCTGGGGGCTGGTCACGCTAATATTTGACATGAACACAGCAAAATTCATCTTCAAATTGCTCCACAGCATTGAATCAGCTTCAGCATCAGCCCTGGGAGCGGCAGAGACCGGGCGGTGGAGCAGCCCTGGCCAGGGAGGCCCCACGAGGCATCTCCAGCCCACGGCTTCCCGGGAGCCGCAGCATCCCTGGGCCCTGGCGTGTGGGGCAGCCCCAGGCTTGCAGAGCCCCCGGAGGGGCGGGGTTCCTCCCTGCCCGGGGGGGGCGT
>NW_009260768.1:1656526-1657005 GCF_000687185.1 Egretta garzetta
GGTGAGCCTGAACTGCTGCAAGTGAAGCCCCGTGTCCCCAGGGGCAGAAAACACGGCCCCGAAGGACAGACGGGAAAGGTTTGAAGGGATGCTCAAGGGCAGAGAATGAGGCGAGGTTTCTCCTCGCTCACCCTCTCCCCTTCACTATTTAGACCCGATCCCAACTCCAGCACCCACCTTCAGAGCACCCTGCGCCCGCCCGCCGCGCCCCTGCCCAGGCCTCTCCCACCCAGCAACCCCACGGCGGGACCACCGCCTCATCCGGAGCTTATCCAAAATGGAAAGAGCTCTGCGAATAGCTGGAGGTCAGGAAAGCTGGATTTGCAGTGGGAGGGTTTGTCCGGAGGCAGCTGCCCCCCAGCTCCATGCACCCCCCCCGCCATCCTCAGCCGGGATGTGCTCCAGCCTCGGGAAGGGTCATAGACTCATAGACTCATAGAATCATGGAGGTTGGAAAAGCCCTTTAAGATCATCAAGTC
>NW_009260768.1:1657143-1657620 GCF_000687185.1 Egretta garzetta
CTTTAAGATCATCAAGTCCAACCGTTCCCCTAACCCTGCCAGCCCACCACTAACCGCTGTCCCTTAGCACCTCATCTATCCTTTTAAATCCCCCCAGGGATGGGGACTCGACCACCTCCCTGGGCAGCCCCTTCCAGAGCCTGACAGCCCTTTCTGGGAAGAAGTTTTTCCTAATGGTCCTTCCCCTCTGCTCCAGGGTCCCTTCCAGCTCCGGGGGAGGTTTGAATTTTGGGTGAAACCCAGGAAATTGGGATATGGGACTTTTCTCCTCCGCTCTCGGAACAAAACCGTTGCAAGCACCAAAGCAACCGGGGCTCGTTCTGAACGCCATGGCCTCCTCAGGCTGAGTGGCTGCGCGAGAGCCAACGGTAACCCGTGCCATGGTTGGAGCATCTCTCCCGCTAGGGCTTCGGTGCCGGTGGACCTGGCCGTGGCCCATCCCTGGCGGGGGGCGGCTCACCAGAGGGGGGCGCTCCC
>NW_009260768.1:1657766-1658051 GCF_000687185.1 Egretta garzetta
GGGGGGCGGCTACCAAGAGGGTGGCTGTCCCCGGGGGGGCTCAAAGCCCCAGCAGCTAGGTAGCGGGCTGCGACCTGCCCTGGCCCACGGCTGCGAGCGGGACCCCAGCGCCTCTCTGCGAGGTCGGGCGGTCCTTTGCCGGCAGCTCCCTTTGCTGCTTTAAACACTTGTTTCCTATTAGTAAAATAAGACTGGTGAGAAAAATCTCTCTGGGTTGTTTAAACTTCTACCAGGGTTTACAGAGGAGGGGAGGGGAAGGGGGAGAGGCTGTGGGTTTCCCTAACC
>NW_009260768.1:1658237-1661654 GCF_000687185.1 Egretta garzetta
CAGCGCCGGAGGCCCGGCGGGTCTGGCACGTGCCGGGGACGGGGCTGCAGCTGGATCGGCCAGCAACGGGCTGCGGTGAGCAACGTGCCACGGCACGCACGCGCTACGGCCAGCGATGGGTCACGGTGTGCGACGGGTCACGTCACAGCGTGCTCCAACACCGACAGGGACCCGCTGGGGTCAGGCCACCCAATTGCCCCAGCCCTCAGCAGGGAGGCAGTGACGTGTGCCCCTCCCGGCTCGAGATTTTAACCCGTTTTCTCACGGAACGCAGGTGCCGGCATCACACGAAGACTCAGCGTGCGGCCGGGCCACCAGAGACCCAGTGCCTGGCCACAGGCATCCCTGCATGAGGGTTTCTCACTCCTGCCCTGAGACATCCACGGGGCAGAAAGGACTTTCTGGGCACAGCATCAAGCTGAGAAGGTCCCCGTGTCATCTCCTGGCCTCCAGCCCCTCCATGTCTCCACAAGGGTCTTCTGCTGACCCAGACCACGCTCCCCCTACCCCTAGGGCCACGCGTTCCTTCAACGCTTCCTCCCACTGCAGCTCTGCCTGAACACTTACTCGGGGCCTTTTGAGCCTTTCCCAGGGACATTAATCCCATCAGGATGAGGATAACTCCACGGCAACACGGAGGCCAGGAACACATAAGCCTTGCTATTTGCTTTGCCTCGGTTCACTGCACGGAGGGTACCTCCACTTGAGGCTCAGGGGCCACCTCCATTTGCCCAGCACGGCGTCTCAGGAGATGTCCGGGTGCTAAGGCAAAGCAGATTTCCCTCCGATGCCCCAAATGTGAACTAAAGCCACCCCATGGGACATTCCTCTCCCCCTTCGCCACCGAGCCGTGCACACCTCACACCTTCTCCGCAGCTCCCGTGTCGAGCTGACGGCAACGCGGCTGGCGAGAAAGCAACTGAATCAAAGCTGCATTGTGTACGAGGAAAACAAAGGCGTCCTTATTACGGAAATAGGTGGGGATTCTTGGAAGGCTTCCCCCGACTGCAAAGAAACACATTGTAAAACAGATGCACAAAACCAGACTGGAGCAGCCTGGCCCAGGGGAGCCGAAGCTCCGGGTGCCCTGCGGGACACAGAGGAGACAATGACGGGGAGATGAGCCAACGTAGCCGGAGGGACAGTCACCAGAATGGAATGTTTAGAGACATGAGGGGCTCGAAAGCGAGGAAGGTGGGGAACAACCCACAGCGAGGTGTTAGGAGCAGATCCCGTCTGGTCTGATGCGTCACCAGTGGCCAGCTAAAAGGCATTTTGCAGACAAGGAGGATGAGCTGTGGCTCATCCCCAACCTACAAATGTGCGTTGGTCTAAAGAAAGAGCAGCCCGGGGGAAGCCACACCAGACTCTGCCTGGGGATGCACGGCTCCACCACCGGCACCCTGGCCAACATGGGGATCACAGAATCACAGGGTTGGAAGGGACCTCTGGAGCTCACCTGAGCAGGGGGCACAGGACAGCGGCCAGGTGGGGGTTGAATATCTCCAGAGAAGGAGACTCCACAGCCCCCCTGGGCAGCCTGGGCACCCTCAAAGTCAAGAAGTTCTTCCTCATATTCAACTGGAACCTCTTCTGCTTCAGTTTGTGCCCATGGCCCCTTGTCCTGGTGCTGGGCACCACTGAGAAGAGTCTGGCTCCGACCTCATCCTCATGACATGCCACTTGGGTGTCCCCTCCGTTTGGGCACAAGGGGCTCAGGTGTCCTACGAAGCATGGAGGATCAAGGAGGCAACGTGCATTGGACACGTTACCTTTCCCAGCTCTCTGCCTCAGCTTCCCCATCTGTAAGGTGGGGGTGATAACAGTGACGTCCTCCATAACCTTCTCAATCTGGGGACGGAAACGCCACTGGAACACGTGCCACCTACACGTGAGCTCCGGCGATGCGGGGATGGGTCTGCCCTTGTGTTGGGCTGATCCTCTTCTGCAGCAGAGCCCAGCGCTGCAGTTTTAAGGAAGAAAAGGTAAAACCGTGGCATCCTGGTGGAGCTCCACCGAGGACCAGCTCCTCGTGGGCGAGAGGGAAAGGCTCGATGCCCCCCAGGAACGTACCAGGGCCGGACCTCTTACCCCCAGCTTGCCTGCCAACCGCTGTGGCACCACGCTGGGAGACTCCAAGTTCACTTTCAAAAAAAGTTGGCATCTCTGCATATTTGCAAGGTCAAGGCACAGAAAGCCTTCTATAAGCCTAAACCCTTGTTTTCAAGGGCCTATTCTTTTACAAACTGATTATGAAAGCAGGCTACATATTCTTAACAAGCCCCTTTTCACTCCGGCTTTCAGTTCCCTCCAGTGTATAATGTGCATGTGTATTCTTGCATGGCAGGCCCTTACATACTGTTTTGATTGTTATCGTCTTGCCATGAAAGGGCCGATTGTTTTGGGTTCCCAAGATTACATCACGGCTCCCACTCGGGCCGCCCGTCGAGGTGTTTGATCAGGGGCAGAGGACCCCCGCCCCGCCAGCCCCAGCACCCACCGGATCACGCTCCCACCCTGAGCATCCACAGGCTCACGGGGCTCCTGGTGACTCCGTGGCTTTAGGTCCTCGGCATCTGAAATGCCAAACCTGCAAAAGGAGGTGGGGGGATGTTACTCCCGCAGGTTCGTCCTTCGATAATCTAGAATCTTTCAGCTCAAACGCTCAAAACCATTAAAAAAAAAATAAAATAAATAAGCGGACGCAAACCTACCATGCCTCCTCCTCTTGAGCGCGGCCCCCAGGCTCGTTACCCACGGGAACGCAGTGAGGCATGGGGCGACGCGGGAAGCTACCCCACGGTAGGGTGCTGCCCATCGCACGATGCCCTGAGCCTGGAAGCCCCTCAGGTCTCCTCCCCGCCAGCAAAGAAACAACCAGGCTGGTAGGCACTGCACGATTCCCCAGTTACGCGGACATACGGACGGATGGGAAATGGTATGTGAATGAAATCCAAAAAAACCAGGCACCCTGTTTTCATTTGGAAGTCAACATCAGAGCCTCCACCCAAAGCATGCCACGAGCAAGGTCCTTTGCAAATGGCACCAAAGACAGCGAGCACATCTGAAAGAAGCAAAGGGAAGAAGGAGAAGGGGCAGGGAAGAATTTGGGGCACGAACCAGGGGAAGAGCTGCAAGGGATCAGGAGGTGGGAACGGGCTGGGTGGTCACACAGACACCCATCTCCAAGGAGAACCGCAAGAGCACGAGAAGCAAGGGGCACGGTTTTGAGTGGCCACAAGCAGCTCCGCCAGCCTGCTCCCAGGAGCAGGGAAGCTCACGGGAGGTCGCTGCGAGAGCCGTGGGCGGTGGCACATCCCAAAGGGAACAACACCCCGGTGCTCGGCCCGTTGGGCGCTGCTCCTCGGTCGCTACTTCCCAACCCCTCCCCACCCCTTCCCTCCCTCTTCCCATTCA
>NW_009260768.1:1661666-1662802 GCF_000687185.1 Egretta garzetta
GGCTCACAAGCAGCGTGCCCCCTGGGCTGGGTCACATCTGCCTGCCTGGCCCTCCGCCAGCCGTAAATATGCACCGCCCTGGATCCGCATGCACTAAACATTTACAACTTTAGGAAATTTTACCCTTCATTTATCCCAAAGTGAAGTTCAGAGTCATAAAACTTGCTCTCCTCTCTGACTGCGGCAGCCGGGACACGGAATTTAGCTGAAGAGCATGAAATTCTCCAGCTTTCCCGACGCAAATCCCCATTGGTGCCAGGCCAGCCCGGGATGGGGGTGCCACCCGCCTCCCCCCTCTGGGGCAACCCCAGCTCAGGCAGGGCTGGGGTGGGCAGGCTGGGGAAGCTCCCATGCCACCGGCCAGCCGCATCCTGCGACCAAGGCAACGGGGATGGGTCTGTGCTTGAAGCATCCAAAGACATTCACATGCCTGAGCTGGTTCCACCTTGAGGTGGAAGCAGCTTCACTTGGCTAAAACACGCAGGACTTGGGGTTTTTTTTTTCCTTTCCCCCAGCCCGCTGCGTATCGGTGGGCTCCGAGTCCTGCCCGCCGCACAGGCAGCTTTGCTAGGCTGGCACGAGCGCTCAGGCTCTTCCCTACCTCCCCTCGCCAACCCCGCTTCGACCGGCAGTGATCACAAAGCCCAGCTCCCCCTGCACCCTCCTGCGCTCCCCGGGGAGGGCTGACCCTCCAAACCCTTCCTGCACGACCACAACCAAGTCGTTACCATTACAGGTTAATTGGCCGAGGAGACATTAGGAAAAACTTCTTCACCGAAAGGGCTGTCAGGCTCTGGAAGGGGCTGCCCAGGGAGGTGGTCGAGTCCCCATCCCTGGGGGGATTTAAAAGAAGGGTAGATGAGGTGCTTAGGGACAGGGTGCAGTGGTGGGATGGCAGGGTTAGGTTAATGGTTGGACTCGATGATCTTAAAGGGCTTTTCCAACCAACGTGATTCTATGAGTCTATGGGGACCGGCACAGGAGGGTGAGCAAGCCCTCGGGTGCAGCCGGCCGAGGGTGCAAGGACATCCCAGGAGACAGACGGTGCCAGGGCCATCGCTCCGGGTACCAGGCGCTGCCAGCCTGGGCTCGGATGCCCTGCGGGGTTGGGGCATCTCCTCCCCATCCCAGCAAAG
>NW_009260768.1:1663304-1664842 GCF_000687185.1 Egretta garzetta
GACTCGCTCCCCGCAAAGCCACCCCTGCAGGAGACGCCAGCCGGGAGCGATTGCCCTTGTCCCGCCGCTTGCTCCCGCGGCACATAACGAAGAGCGGAATCCGCCGCGCAGACAGATTTCCGTTTGCACGGTTACGGTCTACCCGGATAAAAAGTGAACCGATACTTGTAAAGGGATGCAGCCATCGCTTCCCACCCCCAGCGTCATCTCCCCATCGTATTTACTGGGGTTAAATCCGTGCCCGAGGAAAGGGACCAGCACAAGACTCAGCTATTCCCGGGTCTGACGCCGGCGCCATCGCCCACGCACAAATCGGCTCCCGACAGCCAGGCGGGGAGGGGGGGACCCAGCCCGAGGCGGGACGATGCCCTGGCTGCCACAGGCACCCGCCTCTGCCTCAGTTTCCCCGTTCATAGGGTGACAATGCGAAGGCAGCGTTAAAAAGCAGCACGCGGAGCTGCAGGACCCCCGCCGCTGCTGTTACTCACAGCACCTTTCCTCTCGCAGAATTGTATCCGGAGAAAAGCTCCGCGTCGTTAGGGGCCACCCCGAGCCCCGCAGACACCCAGCGCCGGGGCACCCTGTAAATCCCACCTGACTGTTAGAAGCAGAACGGCAACGACCATAAAAACAAGAGGCTGGGGGGATGGCGGGAGCTCGCACCTCCTCAGAGCCGGCTCCCAAAGGCGATGGCTTGGGCAGAAACCTCCCCATTTTTGAGCAGAAACCAAGATCCCCCTTCCCCGGCAGCCACCAAGGGGCCGCAGGCAGCACCTTCCTCCCACCCATCACCAGGAGGTTTCGGTTAAGAGCCTACACCTCAGAAGCACCTATTTTTGAATACCTGAAGACAACCCTCATGTGAGACCTCGTTAACTCTATTTTAAACAGCGTCAGGCTGCAGCAAATTTAAATTTTTACATATTCATATAGGCACGCCCATAAATAAAGCAGGATTTAACGATGTGGCTGCATTGATCTCGGGGAGGGCGAGAGCTGGAGGGAGATACAGAACCTTATAAAGGTTATTAAAATATTTTTTTTAAAAAACCTGAACACACACACAGAAGCTGGGTGGTCTAAAAGCAGGGCTGGGATCACGGCCCACCTATAAAAATTCCCAATAATACCTGCCAATTCCCGTTTCTAGCTCCGCGCACAAACGCCAACCCTCGCCCCTCCGTACGGATCTTCAAACCACGAGCACGTTTCACGTAGAAAATTATGTTACGTGCCATGGAAATTTCAGTGCAAATAAGGCGCTGGGGCGGGGGAATGGTTTAGGGGGGGTAGTTTTTAGGGCTTTTTTGCCTTGTCCTGCAGAGCCAGGCAGCCACCGGCACGCACGGCCCCCATCGCTTGCAGAGAACAAAAGCCTGGAGAAGGATGAGCGCGGTTAATGAAGCCGCTGTCCCTCTTCCCAGCTGGGGGGGTGACAAGAACCTCGACGGGCCCAAAGCCTGGCTGTACGTACAGGTAAACACCCCCCCGTGTTTCACCCGTCCCCTCCCAGCCGCCCGCAGTAACGTCGCGACGGA
>NW_009260768.1:1665086-1673920 GCF_000687185.1 Egretta garzetta
CAAATTGCTTCCCCTCCTCGGAGGGTTTATTTTTAAACCCGGCTGCTAAAGAGAGGAACAGGCCACTGGGGCTGCAAAGACCGAGCCTGGCGTTCAGCCTGAGCCTTGCTGGGCTTTATCTCGGTGAGATAAACACGGATCGCGGCTTTTTCTTTCTCTGCTTTTTTTCTTTGCCCTCTTTCTTTTATTTTAAGGTGAACAGGAGTTGAACGGGTGCACTTTGCCGATCAAAGCTGGGGCAGGAGAGACCTTTGTGGTAAGGTCCCGGGGAACACATGATGGCCAGGTTTTGGCTTTTGGGGCCGGGGCGGGACCGGTGCCCAACGCTTCGTCCTGGGACCAGGTTCAAGGGCAGGCACTGGCACAGCCCGGCCCCACCAGCCCCAGCTCACCTCCCGGCCAACCCGTCCTCTACAGCATCCTCCAGCCGGAGCATCACCCGCTGCCAGGACCTGGTCCTCCCCCCCTCTGGGCAGCCTCCCCAGCCGCTCTCCTGCAGGACGTGCAGACACCCAACACGGCTGCATTGCAAACCGTGAGTGCCTCACCTCCAACATGGGGGGGCAGGGTGAGCCGTGCCCCCGGGGAAATATTACAACACATTCGGGTTCTTGCAAATGCAGAGCTGAAGCCTTCTGCTCCTGCAAAGCCACCCCGTGGGCTGCGCGGCCATCGCAGCACCCAGCCGTAGCTTGGGCAGAAACCATTCTGTTGGCCACCAGCACGCCCGGGGGGAAGGATTGGGCAGCTCCCCGTGAAGCCCTCTCCCAGGGAGCTGAGAAGCCAAGGAGCTTCACGTGGGAGCTGCTCCGGGCGTCCCCTGCCCTTCACGCTGCATCTGCAGAGGCAGTGACCACCGCAGAAAGGGAAGCAAGCAACCATTATGCGGAGTTTCCACGGAGCCAGATGTTGTTTGGGAGCCCAGCTGTCTCTCATAAGGATTACAAATCAACCAAAAACCCTCCTCGGTCTAGACACTTGAGTAAGGGAGAAGGAAGAAGTGAGAGAGAAGAGAAGGGGAGTCTATTTATCCAAACGGTGATGTAAACGCCAACGGCCAGCGAGGGATTCGCCGCCAGCAGCCCGGCTCCCAGCCAGGCTTTGGAGACCTCCCTGCTGACTTGGGAGGTCTTCTCCTCCTCCAACCCAGGGCAATGAATGAAGGTGGCAGCACCCATCCACCCCAGGGGCTGGGGCCCAGCAGAGGCTGGGCTGCCAAGGGCTTTCAACCCCTTTGGGAGATGGGACAGGCAAGGGAAGAAGAACGAGCGTTGCCACCAACCTGCCAGCCCAACATGGCAAAGGAGCCGCCGACAGACAGCCACGAGCCACCGAGCCCGCGGGATTCTGCTCAGCCTGGCTCCGCCACAGGCGGCACCGCTTCGGGCAGGTTTTCCCTGCCGAAGGCACTGACTTCCAGTGCCTTGAACCGAATTTCAGGAAAGCACAAAGCCCCGTTTTCTCTAGCAGCCCTCCACTGTCTGTGGTTTGGCTGCTTTCGGAAGATGCTCCCCACCTCCCTCACCCCCTGCCCGGCACCTCTGCGGGACCCGGCAGCCGGGACACAGCTCCGCTCCGCAGTTCCCTCCTCGGCACCTCCCCGTGCTCCCCGGCAGCATCGCCTGCCTTGGGCCGAGCAGCTGCCCCTAAACACCAGCCCTGCGATGGAACCCCCCCAGCCAGCCCCGCGCCGCTTTGCAAGCCTCCAAAAAGCATCCTCCAAAAAGGGCGGCTGCCTGCTGCTCCCCAGCCCCGGAGCTGAGCCCTAACCCCACGCCGGTGCACAGGGATGGGGGGAACGGACCCACCCCGACCTCCCCAGCCTGGCAGGAGGCAGGACCAGCATCGCAGGGCCAAGGTAAACCACTCAAGACGCAGTTTGCTGCCAAGAACTACCGAGGAGCCGCTCTCCCGGCTGGAGCCCTGCCTGACGGCAGCTGCGGATCCAAAATGGGTTCCCTTTGCCAGGGGGGGCTCGGCACGGCTCCCCCCACATCTGCTCGACAGTGGGACACAAGCACCTTCCCACCGCCCGTCCATCGCCCAGGGGATCCGTGGCATGGCAGGCAGGTGTGGGTCCTTGCTGGGGTCCCCAGTTTGCATTAGGGAAGTCTCCCCCACAAATTTAAATTCACCCTGAATCCAGTCTCCAGCAACCTGGATTGCTGTGACCAAACCGAGCTACCACGGTTTTTGACGACCAGAAAAACGTTTGCGCTCTGCTTCCCATCTCAAAGAAGGTCCCTGCTCCCTGCCCGCCTCCCTCCGCATCAGGGACAGAGCCGCAAGGCACCGCAAGAACCCGGATTTAACGCCCCAGCATTGCACCAGCATGGGCAGCAGGTCCGTCTGCAGGATGATAGAGTACCACAGAATCACAGAATGGTTTGGGTTGGCAAAGCCCTTTAAGCTCCCCCAGCCCAACCGTTCCCCTACCCCTGCCATCCCACCCCCAAACCCTGGCCCTAAGCACCGTGTCTGCCCGGCTTTTAAATCCCCCCAGGGGTGGGGACTCGACCCCTTCCCTGGGCAGCCCCTTCCAGAGCCTGACAGACCTTTCAGTGAATTTTTTTTTCCAATGTCCAACCTAAACCTGCCCTGGTGCAACTTGAGGCCATTTTCCCTCATCCTATCACCCGTTCCCTGGGAGAAGAGACCAACACCCACTTCACTGCAGCCTCCATTGAGGCAGCTGTAGAGGGCAATAATTTGATGGGACAGCAGAAAAGCTCTGGCTGTGGGCTGCAGGAGTGTGAGGTACAGAACTTCAGTACAGGGGGAGTACCAGGAGAGAGACCAAGATATGCAACTCTGCTTGTAATAGCTCACATGATGAGATGCTAAGATGGATAGTTCTCTCTAAAGCTTGAGCAAAGCAACTTTGGCAAGGCTACTTGGCCATCTTTGTGACTTAACCCCCTTCTCTCCAGCATACAGCTCAAATCTACAAGTCATCTGAGCAAGCAAAGCAAGCTACAATGAAGAACACAAGGAAAAAACCAGTGTGTTGCACTGTGAGTGGGATCACAAAGTTAGACCGTCCTTGTTGTACCCAGGCACTGCAGGAGAACAAACGTCTTCCTGGTGCTGAAAACATCTGGCAGTGTTGAAGGCAGCTCAATAAAAACACTGCAGCCCACTCAGCTTTCCCACCGTGTCCCGCCAACCCAGCCACGCGAGATGATGGGAGCCATCGGTACTTCCAGAGCTGCTCTGGGAGAGGCTGGACACGCTGTTGGGGTGTTTGGGGTCCTGCTGATTGCATTATTCATACAGATAATAATTTTTCTTGGGCACAGGATGAAGCCAAGACATCGTGGTCAGTCTGGCTTCTGTCTGTCGGAGGCGTAGATTTGTTTATCCCGGAATAAGGAGAGGGAAGGGAGGCTCCACCAGCCACGGCCGTCCTCCCCTTGGTCTTGCACCAGGGGCTGCTTCGTGAGGTCTCACCCACGCTGCAAACCAAGTGCGTCAAAGCCGTCCTGCAGCATCTGCTAAGGCTTCAAAGGGAAATGGGGGAACTCCATCCATGGTGATGGAGATGCTGGGAAAGGTCTCGGGACGGGGACGTGCAGGCAGAGGCGCTGCCTGGTACCGCACAGCCCTGAAAACATCTCCGGGCGAGTCCAGAGGAGGGCAACAAGGATAATAAAGGGACTGGAGCATCTCCCCTGTGAGGAAAGGCTGAGGGAGCTGGGCTTGTTCAGCCTGGAGAAGAGAAGGCTGAGAGGGGATCTCATCAACACCTACAAATCTCTCAAGGGTGGGGGTCACGAGGACGGAGCCAGCCTCTTCCCAGTGGTGCCCAGCGCCAGGACAAGGGGCCATGGGCACAAACTGAAGCAGAAGAGGTTCCAGTTGAATGTGAGGAAGAACTTGTTGACTTGGAGGGTGCCCAAGCCCTGGCCCAGGCTGCCCAGGGGGGCTGTGGAATCTCCTTATTCAACCCCGCCTGGACGCTGTCCTGTGCCCCCTGCTCTGGGTGAGCCTGTTTGGGCAGGGGGGTTGGACTGGGTGAGCTCCTGAGGTCCCTTCCAACCCCTGCCAGGCTGGGATTCTGTGAAACGATTCGAGCCCACTTCACCGTGCTTCCCAGGCACCCGCTCCCTTTTCCTAATAGCCAAGAAGAGCTGTAATACCTGTTCACAGTAAAAGACTGGGTTTGGATGGGCAAAGGGAGAATCTCAAGGCTTTGGCCGGAGGACCACGCGCGCATCAGCTCTGCAGTGCAGCAGGGCGAGCGCGGGGCGTCTGTCCCATCGCAGCCAAACCGGGGCCCCGGCTCCTGCAGCAAGCAATGGAGGAGAGCACTTTCCAGACAGCCCCGCAGCCTCATTCCATCTGGCACCGGGGCCTGCTCTTCTGCCCAAATCGTGCATTTCTTCTCTTAAAGCCAAGCTGCACCTTCACGCGTGGGGGCTGGGACATCTGCATCTGAGGCTTCCATCGGGAAGATGCTGTCGCCGCCAGCAGGAGCCTCCTCTCTCCTCTCCGTCTCCTCTGCCATGGCTGCTGAGGTTCATAACCACGATGGGAACGCAGCAGCTGAGGCACCACAGCCCTGTTTTGCCGCTCACCAAACCCTTCCAGACCACTTTCTTCTCCGAAGCACCAGCCGCGGTGAAAAGGCGCCTGGGTACCATCTCCACGCTTCACGAAAGAAAAGCCCTCAAGAAACCCACCCAGCTCATTAACTCGCACTCAGTAAGAAACATCTACCTTCAGGAAAGGCTAATTAAAAGGTGCTTAATAAGCATCTTCCAACAGTTTTGTTTTGTAACCGGGCTTTGCACTGCGCCCCGGGCAGGAGCAGCCTGGCTGCAGGAGCAGCGTTTGCCCGGGATCCCGGGGAAATGTGGAAATCCCCGTCCAGCCCCACCTCCCCTACCATCGAGAGGTGGGTTTTTTCCATGAGGTGCTTCTGTGCACTGCCCTGATCTGCTAAAGAGGTCGGGATTCGACCCCACGTTTCGATCCTACCCGGGCAACCTCTTTAGTAGCTCCACTGTGGATCTATTCATAAGCAAGGGATCGCATGTGTGCGAACGAGAGAAAACCCCAGTGTGTCTTCTGCTGTCTCTCAGACCACAATGATTTCCATTCATTCAAAGAAAACACAGTATAAAATTTTTGCCTGGTTTCAATCTCCGTACATTAATCAAGCCTTTTTTTTTTTTTTTTTTTTTCCCCAGCCTGAGAGACACAGCGTGGGAGGCACAGGCTGTCCCATGGAATAATATTTTCCAAGCCATAGTCAAAGTCTGCCTGTCAACTCGAAGCCTCTTTTCTGTCTGTTTTACCAAAGCTGGACAGGAAACAATCTGTGGGCACAACAGATCAAAACAAGGCCAGCATTCCCAGCAAAAGGGCCGATGAATGGGAACCATTGTGCTGCGGTGGAGGAAACATCACCATCATCATCGGGGCGGGGGGGGGGGCAGAGAAAAAAAAAAAATATATGTGTTTACATCACTTCCACACTTCCACCCGCTCCCCAGCTGCCCTAAATAGGAGCTTTCATTCAGGAGATAGCCGGGGCAGGTGGGACGCCGGTGGGACACGATGCTCCGGCGGCACCGAAAGCGCGCTGCGAGTCGAGCTGTGCCGGGGAAGGGCGAGCCCAAGTTAAACATCACACCCCCAAAAACGTGCGCTGTTCCCCTTCCTGGCAGCAGCCGCGGCGAGCAGGGCTCAGACCCCGGACTAAAACGTTACCTGCACCTTGCAGAAGAGGATGCAACAAACTCTTTGGTGGGAGTTGATTGCCCCAGTGCTGCTGAAGGGGAGCAGGAATCCGTCCCTGCCCCGCGGAGCTTGGGGTTTAGGTAAGAAAAGCTCACTGGGTGCAGGTCCACCTCGCCCGGGGGGGTCCCTGCCCTGGCAGGGCTGTGCCTGGGAAAAGAGGGTGCTGGAGGGGGGACAGCCACCGCGGGGGAGACGCCTCCGCTCCCCTCCAGCTGCTCCAGCGAGGGGATCCACGTGCACCCCGGGAATCCCTCCCCAGCCACGCGGGGAAAAGCTGCTGCCACCACCGGGAACAGAGCCCCCCTAATTCCCCCAGCTTTAAACCAGAGGCAGCAACCGACACCCCACGGCCCCCCACGCCCAAACGTCCTCGGCTTCATCCTCAGCCAGGAATTTCCCTGCGCCATGTCTGACCTCTCTGAATTATTCTGCATCCGCGGTAGCCTATGCGGACCCGGTGCCCAGACCACCCATGGCTTAACAAAACATTTCACTTGATTTTTCAAACTTTTAGTCCTTTATATATATCATCTGCGCGAAGTAATTTATGGCATTGAACTCGGTGTTGGTCTCACCTATTTGAACGTTCTCTCATCCAAAAGAGCAGCCCCTCTGCTAGGCACCTTGCCAGCAAAAAAAGCCACATTTGGGAGTCCCCTTAGCTCCAGGGCTTGCCCTACAGCGGGGCAACACCATGCACCAGCCCCGAATCTGCCGAGAACAGGCTGATAGGAGCATGGATGTTACCACCTAGTGTCCGATGGGAGAGGAGCAACGGCCAGGGACGGGGACGGCTCGGCCGCAGCTCTTGCTCCACAGAAACCAGCGGTGTTGGACTGCGAGCCCGGAGCCTGGTGTTGGACTGCAAGCCTGGAGCCCACGGGCCAGCCCAGACCCCGCTGCCTTCCTGGCCATCAGCAGGGACACGAGCTTTCTAGTCCTGTAACAGGGATGGACTTAAAAATGAAAATGCACAATACGTTTTTGGGGAGGGGGACTGCAGAAAAAGCCCATCGGTGTTTTATTCAGTCTTTTCAATTCGAGTCGGACTCACAGACATTTCTTGCCTGCAACCAGCCCAGTTATTCCCTGTCAGGGCCACACTAATTAGAATCACAGAATTGTTTAGGTGGGAAAACCCCATTAAGCTCCCCCAGCCCAACCGTTCCCCTAACCCTGCCATCCCACCACTACACCCTGGCCCTAATTCACCTCCTACCTTCGACAGAAGAAGCAAAGGAGCAGCTCTGCCCCGTCCACGTTGGGAGCATGGGGAAGGCGCCCAGAGCAGCCGGCACAGAGACGAGCCAGCAACAAAAATGCAGAATATAACAGATATGTGGGGATGGGGCACCCGGCTCGGCTGTTCAAACCGTTGCACGGGGAGGTGTGTAGTGAAACACACAGAATCACACGGAATCCCAGCCTGGCAGGGGTTGGAAGGGACCTCGGGAGCTCACCCATTCCCCCCCCCTGCTCAAGCAGGCTCACCCAGAGCAGGGGGCACAGGACAGCAGCCAGGCGGGGGTTGAAGATCTCCAGAGAAGGAGACTCCACAGCCCCCCTGGGCAGCCTGGGCCAGGGCTCCATCACCCTCCAAGTCAACAAGTTCTTCCTCACATTCAACTGGAACCTCTTCTGCTTCACTTTGTGCCCATGGCCCCTTGTCCTGGCGCTGGGCACCACTGAGAAGAGTCTGGCTCCGTCCTCGTGACCCCCACCCTTGAGATATTTGTAGGTGTTGATGAGATCCCCTCTCAGCCTTCTCTTCTCCAGGCTGAACAAGCCCAGCTCCCTCAGCCTTTCCTCCTAGGGGAGATGCTCCAGTCCCCCCATCATCCTAGTCGCTCTCCTCCGGACTCTCACTAGGAGTTCCTCATCTTTCTTGAACTGGGGATCCCAGAACTGGACCCAGTGCTCCAGGTGGAGTCACAGAAAACGCGTGCCAAAGGAGATGAGTGCTTTTTCAGATAAGGCAGGAGTCACCCATCACTGGTTAGCCCGGCGCCGTGAGAAATCCCTCGGCAAAGCCGAAAGGCAGCGGGTGCACCCGCGTGGGCAGGGGCTCCGGCTGGGGACGGCTCGCAGCACTGGCTGAAATGAAAATGAAATGATCCCTCTGCCAAACTTAGACCTCACCGATTTACCCAGGACCTGAAACCGCTGCCACGATTGAAATTATCTTTTTTTTTATATATATATTTTATTTCCTGGCACATCCAGTCCCTTGTGACCAGACTTAGCCTTACGCCGTGACAAAGGCTGGGTCCGGACAAAGCCAAGGCTGGAGCAGAACACGGCCCCGCAGCTCCCATCCTGTGCTGCATGGGAATGGATGGCAGCTCCGGTCCCTGGGGTCCCCCGTCCCCCCAGGACCCCCATCCTCGCAGGATGCTCTGGCCCTGCCGACTGCCCGGGGCTGCAGCCAGGCACCGTGGTGCTCGCATCCCTGCCCTGCACTGGGGAGGAAGCCCGAACCGAACCACAAAGGATGGAGAGATGGATGGTGAGGGCTGGGGAGCTGGAGGGGGGGCAGAAAGCGCCCCCGAGCAAACAGCACGGTTTGCACCACGTGCTTACAAAGATCCTAGCAAAAACCGCGCTGGCAATCCTGTTTCCAGCATCTCCCAGCAGCTACGGGCTTGATTTTCCAGCCTTAATCACAACATTTTATCCACTCTTTTAAAATGACCCACACAAGCGACGTTAAAATAACACCAAGGCTGCAAAACGGACCAGGCGGAGGTTATACCCACGCAGACACAGAGACGGGGGCACCCGCGCTCCAGGGGGCACTGGCACGCGGAGATTATTTCGGCGAGAGGAGCATCCCTAGCGCACAGGTTCCCATCCCAGCCGGGAAGCAGCTCGGCCAGGGAAACCCACGAATCATAGAATCACTTTGGTTGGAAAAGCCCTTTAAGATCATCAAGTCCAATCATTCCCCTAACCCTGCCATCCCACCACTAAACCCTGTCCCTAAGCACCTCATCTGTCCTTCTTTTAAATCCCCCCAGGGATGGGGACTCGACCACCTCCCTGGGCAGCCCATTCCAGAGCCTGACAGCCCTTTTGGGGAAGAAATTTTT
>NW_009260768.1:1674170-1674673 GCF_000687185.1 Egretta garzetta
TTGCATGGGGTTGTTGTGACCCCAGGGCAGGACCCGGCCCTTCAGCCTTGTTGAACCTCATACAGTTGGCCTCAGCCCATGGATCCAGCCTGGCCAGATCCCTCTGTAGAGCCTTCCTACCCCCCAGCAGATCAACACTACCACCCAGTTTGGTGTCACCTGCAAACTGACTGAGGGCACACTCAATCCCCTAATCGCTTAAAGCCATCTCCAAGCCTTTCTCCTGTTGAAAGCAAAATTGTCTGGCACAAGCTTTTTACATTCTCTCCGCAGTATAACACAGGCATGTTCAGGAGTTCCCACAATCCTGGCCGCGGGAAATAATTTTATGACAAATTCCCCTTGGACAGAAAAAGATTCGCAGGAAGGAGCAATGCTCCATAAGAAAAGGGATTTGGCTTTTCTGTGCTCGCATACAGCACGGTTAGAAGCCAACTCCAGCTTTCAGCAAGCAAACAGCCCAGGGAGGATTCGTAAGGGGTGAGAAGCAGACCCAGGCTCCC
>NW_009260768.1:1674739-1675913 GCF_000687185.1 Egretta garzetta
AGGACCCCCCTCTGCTCCCCCACGCCGCTGGGCTCCCCCCAAACCCAAGCATCTTGCCAAGGCACCAGCACGCTGCCAGGTGGAATCGGGGAGGGGATAACCAGTCCCTCGTGCGGATCCTCAAAGGAAGAGCCTCCGAGGGGGGCGAGAGGGTAAGAGAGGTCCCCAGGGACCCCACCGCCCCTCGTGTCTCCCACCACGTGGGCAGGGGACGTGGGAGCGGAGACGCTGCAGGCTCCTGGGTGCCAACGCAGCGGCGTCGAGGTGGGTCCCGAGGGAAGGGGATGTGGTCCGGAGGGGACAACAGAGGGGACACGTGGGATCTCCTCCCTGCCAGCCCTGGATCCCAGCTCGCGGCTGCCCAGCATTGCAGGCATAATCCCCATGGGATGAGGGGCTCAGGGTGGCCCCAGGGTTCCTCAGTGGGTGCTTCTGTCCTCCAAAAGACACCAGCGGGGGCTTGGAGAGGGGGAGAAACCCCCAACACGCGCCACTGCCCTGCACTGCAGCCCCTCTGGATGGAGACGTGCAGAGGGTGGCCAGCAGCGGGGACCTGCCCCAGCCCCTCTCTTCCTATGCCCAGCCCCGGGGAAGCCACCGACAAAGCGCACCAGCATTGGACACCCCTGCCTGCACCCCTGCCTGCACCCCTGCCCGTCCAGCGTCCCCAGCGCAGCCGAGGGAAGTGCAAATTCAGCCCGGCTCCCTCTGAGCAGCTCCAGCCCCATCTGGTTCCTGTTAAATCAGCCACACAAGGTGGAGAGGGTTTCCTCTCCCCCACACTACGGCGTGCAAAGAGGGGGAGGTAAAACAGCTTTTTTAAGACATGGCTGCCCTTCTCTTTACCTTCCTGCCTGGAAGGCAGCCAGGAGCGGCTCATGCCTCCCTGCTCCCATCTGGAGGGGACCTTCCCCTCCCCGGGCTCGCCGCACACCCCACCCCGGGCATCGCTCCTCCACCCTGAGCACACGCTGTGCTGGGTCTTGCTCCTCTTCTGTCACTGCAGCAGCTTTGTCCTGAGCCGCTATTTTCAGCCTCTGGGACTTTCTGATGTTTTTATTCATGTGAGGAACTGGGCACGCAAACCTGCAGCTGGGAGAGGGATGCTCCGCAGCCGGGAGAGGGATGCTCCACAGCCGGGAGAGGGATGCTCCGCAGGAGGGAGAGGGCTGCT
>NW_009260768.1:1678975-1685300 GCF_000687185.1 Egretta garzetta
TGGCTACCCTTCTCTTTACCTTCCTGCCTGGAAGGCAGCCAGGAGCGGCTCATGCCTCCCTGCTCCCATCTGGAGGGGACCTTCCCCTCCCCGGGCTCGCCGCACACCCCACCCCGGGCATCGCTCCTCCACCCTGAGCACACGCTGTGCTGGGTCTTGCTCCTCTTCTGTCACTGCAGCAGCTTTGTCCTGAGCCGCTATTTTCAGCCTCTGGGACTTTCTGATGTTTTTATTCATGTGAGGAACTGGGCACGCAAACCTGCAGCTGGGAGAGGGATGCTCCGCAGCCGGGAGAGGGATGCTCCACAGCCGGGAGAGGGATGCTCCGCAGGAGGGAGAGGGATGCTCCGCAGCCCGCTCCTGCCCAAGGATGAGCAGCGGCTCAGCCCCCCCCAAGAAACACCCCAAAAGCAGACATTAGGTCATCCTAAGACCCATCTAAACTGCCACAAAACCTCCATCACCTTTCCGAAACAGGCTCGAGTGTGCAGCCCAGCTGAAGGAGCACCGATACCCGCCTGCGCACAAAAGCGAAGATCCAGCCCCCACCGCTGAGACCCCACCTTCCTCGGGCACGGGACCGTGTTTCACTTGCATCCCCTGACAGGCCGAGTATGGTGGGGTCCCCCCACACCGCAAGCCCTAAGCGAGCGAACTCACCAGGCGAGGGGCTGCAATCCAAGGGCGAGCCCTGGCACCAGCGGAGAGGAGCCGTGGGGGAGCGAGATCGCAGGAATGGAGCCTGCACACC
Organism: Egretta garzetta; assembly: GCF_000687185.1. Classification (NCBI taxonomy): domain Eukaryota; kingdom Metazoa; phylum Chordata; class Aves; order Pelecaniformes; family Ardeidae; genus Egretta; species Egretta garzetta. The sequence continues at coordinate 1,679,727 of NW_009260768.1, forward strand.
CGGTGGCAGCAAAGAAACGCGGACGAGCGCGGGCAGAGCCCTGGCAGGCAGCACCGAGACGCTCCGGGAAGATGGGGTGGATGGAGGAGCCCAGCGGGCCGGATCCTGCACTCACAGGGGTTATGGGGCAGGACCATACCAGAGCCCAGAGGGTCAGGGAACAGCAGAGGTGATGCCTGCACATGCAAATCACCGGGTGTTTTAAACGGTGAGAATCCCACTCTGCTCCCTAATCATCCTTTTTGGGTTTTTAACCAAACCCCGAAGCGTCCCCCTGCCTCGGACCATCGGCTGCGGGTCTCTGCCTGCAGCGCTCTGCTTACGCCGCCCGTGCTGGTGGTCACCAGCCCCATCTCTGTAGCACACTCGGCCCCACTGTGCTTTAAAACCCAAAAATAGTCCCTCGCCATGCTGAGCTCTGCACCGGCGCAGCCCCAAGCGCACAGCACCCCTCCTGCCACGGGCGGGGAGAATCACAGAATCATTTAGGTTGGAAAAGCCCTTTAAGCCCATCAAGCCCAACCATTCCCTTAACCCTGCCATCCCACCACTAAACCCTGGCCCTCAGCACCTCATCTACCCATCTTTTAAATCCCCCCGGGGATGGGGACTCAACCCCTTCCCCGGGAGCCCCTTCCAGAGCCTGACAGCCCTTTTGGGGAAGAAATTTTTCCTAACGGCAGGGAGCGGGCGGCACCAAAAATCCCCAACCACCAGCGCAGGGGCAAGTCCCCAGCCCAGGAAAAACCTCAGGGGATCCTGGGAAGGTGTCGGGAACAGGGTTGTTAGCCCTTATGAAAGGAAAGCAAAGGAAAAAAGCAAAGCGCTTGGGACCCTGGCCGAGGCGGGCAGGGACCCTGATGCAACACCCACCCCTGAGCCGCTCGGGTGCCCGGGGGTTTGAGCAGGCCAGAGCAGCACCCGGCTGCTTGCAATGCCCAGACACCACTGCTGCGGCACCCCTGCCGTTGGCAGAGCTGCTGGTGCTCTCCCCCTTCTTCCTAATTGTCCCTCCGCAAACTCCCCGCTGAATTGCAAAGCCCACGGCTCCAAAAATGGCCCTTCAGGATACGGCAGAGCTGCGGCTCACCAGGGTCCTGCAGCCAGCTGGCAGGAATTCAGGCTCCAGCCAAGGTCTCGCCCCTCCGGGAGCAATGCAATCAGGCAGCACTTTCCCAAGCAAGCCAGCGTTTATTCACCAAGCACAAGTCAGCAAGGGAAGTCCTCCGGGTAGCATGGGCAAGTCACAGCCACGCCTGGCAACATCCACCAGTCACTGCCAGCATCCCCCAGCATCTTAAGCTCGGGCTCTGAGCGCGCCGGAGCGTTGATAAATTCTTTAGCACGATCCCAGGTTTGAAGGCAGAAGCCTTCCTGAGAGGCAGCTCGCCCCAGCTCCGGCTCGGCTCGGAGCTAACACGGGGACTCACAGGCAGGGGGAAGCAGAAGGAGAATGGAGGAGGTAAACTGAGTCACGCCGCTGGTTCATTAAAACGCGATCTCAAACAAGTGGACGCGAGGGGGATCACAACTGTCGAGTCCCCTAGGGGCTCAGGTTGACCCAGGAGCAATTTTCCCTTGGGATGTGTCAAAAGATTTAGCACGTGACATCAAATGTAATTCCGCTGCTGTTTTTCAAGCCTACAATAACACCACACGGCCACCTCAAATTTTACCCTTGGATATTTGCAAATGGCTTCGCGGCAGAGCGGCTACACCGAGCGATTTTTGGGCTGCCCGCAGGTGACAGCGACAGACAGACTGATGGCAATGAAGTTATTTTGTCTCCTTTCACAGCTGACTAAATTTGCATTGGTATTTTCATGGTACAGACTCCACCTTTCATCTAACGTGATTAATGCTGTTGTAAATACAGAGAAAGAACCAGCTGCTTCTGGCTTCTTAGCTTCTACTGAGCAGCTGATGACAAGAAGTCCTTTTGTTCGAGCATCTCTAGAGCCTCTGCAGGCTTCACCGAGAGCCTTTTATTTCAATAGGTTAGCGGAACGCGGTGCCTAGAGCTGGCACATCCCTGCTTTCCTCACCACAAAGCTGGACGGCATCCGCGGCGATCGAAGGGCTTGGGGCTGCGCACCCAGAGCCAGCCCATGCTGTCCCCATCAGCCGGGGATGTGGCAGGGCAGCGGGTACAGAAGGTTTTGCTCGTATCTTTGCAAGGGTCCTCGCAAGCACAGCCTGTGCCCTGCCGGGAGAAGGGGCTGGACAACCTGGAGGGCTCCAAAAACAGCCCTGGGGCACCGCAGATCCTCTGGCAGGAGCAAGGCGGCTGAGACGTACCGGCACTTCCACCCACCGGCCGTAAGGGTTACTCACAGACCGAACACGCTGTGCGTCCCCAGACCGCCTAAATCACAGCCTGGCTCTGGCGAACAAGCCACGGGGAAGGTGGCGTGCCACCAGCCTCCGCCGCAACACCCAAACAGAAAAAGAAAAGGATTTGGCGAGGAGCCTCGGGCAGAGGGTGCCGTTTGCGAGCCCGCCGCCAAGAGGTGCCAGCAGCTCTTCCAGAGCCCAGGCAGCTCCTCCAGCTCCGGCTTCACACCAGACTTCTCTTCCCTTCTCCCATTTCTTTAGCCATGCCCCCAGTCAGCCCAGTTTCAGCTCTGCTGGGCGTGGGGAAGCAGCAGGGCTCTCCCTGCCGTCCCCCACCCTGTGCGCCCGGGTTTGCTCCTGCTTGGCATGGAAACGCACCCCCAAAGCCCAAACCCCACCCTGCAGAGAGTCTGGAGAAGCTGAATTAACCCCCCTGTGTTCACATCAGTCCCGGGAGAGAAGCACAAAAGGTTTTGCCTGCTAGCACGGGGGCGAAAAAACAGGGCAAGAGGGGCGGCTGGCGAGGCTGGAGCGGGCGAGCAGGGCTGCCGGGAGGATTGGGAGACTTCCTTGCCACCAGTGCCAGCGTCACTGTGCCCCTGCCTGGCAGGAATGAAAAACAAAGCCACCCCACGCTTCCCAACGGCTCCGGCAGCTGCTCCCACCCTTTGGGAACGCTGCTTTTGTGGAAAATCCTGGCATTCCTCTGTCACGTCCGACAAGGACAAGCACTAGGGAAATGCAACAGCACGGGGAATTTCTTCTGCTCCCCCTGCCCGCTCCTGTGCTTCCGGACGAGTTTCAGTCAATCATTGCATTGCCACTGGCACGGGAGCCATGCGGGACAGACGGACGGACAGCCAGCCAGCCTCCAAGGGGCAAAAGTGCACACCAAACCCGATGCACGCAGAGCAGAAGCGGGGTCGTGGCTTACCTGGCGCTTTGGAAGGTGGCAGACGCGGATTTTCCAATGGCCCCAAATCCAACTCCCACTGCCAGACCCTCTGAAACAGGAAGGAAAAAAAAAACCCAGTAAGGTCAAACCCTGCAACAGCCCTGGGACCGTCCCTCCCCCTGCGCTCCAACGGGGCAAAGACCGGCACGAGCAGGAAAGCAGGACCCCGGGCCAGGCTGTTACCCTTCTCGTTTTAATCTAAGTGCATTTAACCCAAGCTCAACTCAAGGCCCCGCCACGCTGCCCGGGTTCTGCCCCGCTACAAACCCAAACCGGCAGTTTCTCGCAAAGCCAAGGCAGAGAAGAGAAATTTCTGTATTTATGAGTGCCCTGGAGGGGAAAAGATCGCAGTCCCCACCAGCTGAAATGCTGTTTTAATAAGGAACATAGCAGTGCAAGACACCAAAGTCTGCTCAGCGGGATTCCGGCTTGGCAAACCTCTCTGCAGAGCGGCATCTCTGCAAGGTGCAGCCAAACTGGTGCCGCGGGGGTGGGGGGGTGCAGAAGAACCAAACTCCCATAAACTCCCCGGGATCAGGCTCCCAGCAACACCACCGCCCCCGTTTCTGGTCTCCCCGTGCCCCAAATACCAGCACAACACCTGTACAGTCTCCAAAGCAGAAGGAAACCCAAACTCCAGGAGAAAATTCCTACTTTGCAGATTATTTTAGATTACATTTAATCCCGTAAAGCCCGAAGAAAAAAATCCACCTTCCCAGGAGGGCAGATGGGGATACCTGTGATCCGCCACTGCCTCCTCCCTGTGGCTCCAAGGGGTACCCGCTCCGTCCTTCCCCGCTCCCCTCCTGCCCTCCCACAAACTTCCCTTGCCCTCCCCACACCGGCACAGCTCCCTCATCCCTCCCAGAAAAAAAAAAAAAAACAAAACCCAAAACTTATTTTCAGAGAGCATCGAACCACTGCGACTTTTTTTTTTTTTTTTTTTCCTGCCCCTTTGTTCAAAATTCCCATTTTTGGTTTTGGAGCCTCACTGCAAGGCAGGGAAGGGGGGGAAATATTCAAAGAACCAAAGCTGTTTGTGCAGCTGGGGGGGTCTACAGCCTTCAAAGGGGGCACTTACCCACTCCGAGCCACTCAAGGGACACTGGGGACCACTCAGATGAGCATTCAAACAGCTTGAAAATGTCCCCGAGAGTGTTTACCTGTACTGGAGGATAAGGTCTGGGAAGAGGAGGACCATGTGTGTGTGTGTGTGTGTGTTTGTGGTCTTCGGAATTTCCCGTTGCCTTGGAAACACACCATAAAAAAGCAGCGCTAACTGGGATAATCACAGCATTTGCATCCGCGAGTCCAGGCTGAGCGTGGAGAATTGAAACGCTCGACAAGGCTTGTGCCAAGGCTCAGGATGGAGACAGGGAAAACAGAGACCCCCCATCCCTGGGGGGATTTAAAAGATGTGTAGAAGAGGTGCTTAGGGCCAGGGTTTAGCGGTGGGATGGCAGGGTTGGGGTAACGGCTGGGCTTGGGGAGCTTAAAGGGCTTTGCCAACCCAAACGATGCTGGGATTCTAAAACGAGAGCAGCAACCAATCCTACTGGGATGGCAGGGTTAGGTTCAAGGTTGGACTTGGTGATCTTAAAGGTCTCTTCCAACCAAAGCGATTCTATGATTCTACGTACAGGGTTAGGGGGTAAGGCGACTCCAAATTGTCCCTAAAATACCACGACTGGGTGATAGCTCCATCCAGTAAAACAGCCAGAGGAACCGAGGCATGCGGGGCACACGCCAGACCCGGGAGGGATCACACCTCGTGCAAAGCCCTCGTGCAAAGCAAGCCCTCGTACAAAGCCCTCGTGCAAAGCCCTCGTGCAAAGCCCTCCTGCAAAGCCCTCCTGCAAAGCCCTCCTGCAAAGCCCTCCTGCAAAGCCCTCCTGCAAAGCCCTCCTGCAAAGCCCTCCTGCAAAGCCCTCCTGCAAAGCCCTCCTGCAAAGCCCTCCTGCAAAGCCCTCCTGCAAAGCCCTCCTGCAAAGCCCTCCTGCAAAGCCCTCCTGCAAAGCAAGTCCTCATGCAAAGCAAGCCCTCGTGCAAAGCCCTCGTGCAAAGCAAGCCCTCGTGCAAAGCCCTCATGCAAAGCAAGCCCTCGCGCAAAGCAAGCCCTCACGCAAAGCCCTCGCGCAGCCCCACCGCCCCAACGGGCGAGTGCCGGGGCTGGAGCAGAGCCGGGGAGGGCTGTGATTGCCAAAGGGGCTGCCCCGGCCGGCGGCGCGGGCGGTTCCCCAAATTTCGGGGGGCAGATCTTTCTAAAGACGCGTTACAGGATGGGG
>NW_009260768.1:1685360-1692555 GCF_000687185.1 Egretta garzetta
CTTCCGAAAAATTTCTTTTTCGGCGAGAGTCGCCCAGAGAGCAAACTTCAAAGGACAAAGGCGCTCATTTGTGTGAAGAACGAAAATAGCTTTGACAGAGGGGAAAAACCACAATGATTTCCCCTCATGGAATAAGAAACTCAGCAGCGCAATTAATGAAAGTACAAATTACACATACATGGAAACAAATTACGGAAAATTAAAATCACCAGATGGTGCGTGGCGAACTGCTTATCTGGAGAGGGAGAAGCAGGCAACGGTGGAAGCAGGAGCGCGGTGGAGATGCTCACCAGCCCGGCGAGGAGGAGGTGACAGAGCAGCCTCAGGGCATGGCTTTGTCGGGTCCCCGCTTCCCAGGAGAGGACCCAGGAGCTGGGGCAGGATGAGTGCGGCCACGAAAGGGCCGGCGGGGCGGTGACCCCCGGAGCACCCACGGGGAACGCGCAGCCACGCCGGGCTGGTGCCACATGTGGTCCAGAAGCAGCAGGGAGCCCGGCACGTCCCGCGCTCACTGCTGGCGCTTGGGAAGCCTCTGGTCGTGTCAAGGGGACGCCGCGTGACGTGCTCAGCCCATCGCTGGGATTTGTGGTGGCTATTTCACACCGAATCACAGAATCAGAGAACGGCAAGGGTTGGAAGGGACCTCGGGAGATCACCCCCTCCCACCCCCCTGCCCAAGCAGGCTCACCCAGAGCAGGGGGCACAGGACAGCGGCCAGGCGGGGGTTGAAGATCTCCAGAGAAGGAGACTCCACAGCCCCCCTATATTTGTAGGTGTTGATGAGGTCCCCTCTCAGCCTTCTCTTCTCCAGGCTGAACAAGCCCAGCTCCCTCAGCCTTTCCTCCTAGGGGAGATGCTCCAGTCCCTTTATCGTCCTTGTTGCTCTCCTCTGGACTCTCTCCAAGAGTTCCTCATCTTTCTTGAACCAGGGAGCCCGGAACTGGACACAGAGCTCCGTGCAGCAAAGCCTGCCAAGATCACACAATAACTTCACCGCTTCGATAAGCCAGGTTCAGCCTCCTTCAAAGCAGATGTCAAACCCGCAGACGACTCTGGTTTGCAGGTGAGCAAGCAGATACACAAAGATTTACAGGGAAGGCAAACAGAAAGGGCTCGCTGCCGGTTTGCCTGCTCTCAAAGCTCGCAGTCGGCTCAGCCCTCCAGCTGCAGCCCCCCCCTCGAGTGTTCTGCACGTACTCCCAAGCCCAAGAAGCCCAAGCGACTTCTTCAGGTGGGGAAAGACACAAAAAGAGAAAGGTTAATGATTCTACGTCCACCACTTACAGATCCGCTGCACCGAGGGCTCAGCAAATGGATGACTGGGACGTGGGGGCCCCGAAGACGGGGATGGGAGAGCGGATCAGCGCCGAAGGCTCAGACATCAGCTTGAAGAAGAAACAGCCCTGTGTGATTCTTGGCACCACCACGAGCAAAGGCGGAGAGGAGCACAGCCCCGGGCAGCCCTGCACATCCGAAGGATTCATGGTGGGCCACCACGCCGCAGAGGGCAAGGCAAAAGCCCCACAGCTTGGGCTGTGAAAGAGGGTGGAAGGCGTGAGTGGCCCATGGGAAACCTTTCCACCTCAGAGGGGGTTTTTCCAAGGATTTCGGTGGCTGAAGCAGTTGTCAGCCCCCTCCTGCAATGGGTGATGGCGCTGGAAGAGCCGGAGGGCGCGCACAACGCTGTGAGCTGGAGGCAAAGGTGTAGAACGAAGGAAGAAAAATATGAGCGATCCCGGCCACTGTCAAGAAAACGCTTCAATTTAACCGAAACAAAGGCATCTTGCCCTCTTGGGCTTCCTTGGCTTTACAATTCAAGACGCTTTATCCTGACGAGGCATTACCCAGGGATCAGACTAATCCTGCGCTAACTTAAGGCTCAGCTACAAACCTCTCAGCTGGCCGCGCTCGCTGCGGAGGCACGTTTTCCAAGAAAAGGGAAAAAGAGCTTCAAAGCCTCAACCTGCGAGGTGATAACCGTGCTGGAGGGTCACCACAGAGACCCCCGTTGCTAACGCCGGACGGCTACGGGATGCGTTATGGCATCACGCTGGTGGCGGTGGCGGCGAGGGCAAAAAGGACGATGTCCATCGGTCTCCTTCGGTACCGCACCCGGAATGCCAGCGCTGGGGAGCAAGGATCTGCAGCAGGGCACCTTGAGAGCACCACGGACCATCTATCAGTCCCAAAGCCAAGGGAAACCCATTTTCCCCGCTCTGGGAGCTGACACCACCTCTGGGGCCAAGCCCTGCCACCCTCCTCCCCGCTCCCGTAGCTTCTGGCCCTTGCTGGGCGCAGGATCAGCTCCCTCCTCCACAGCCTCAGGGGGCGCATTCAGAGCAATGAGGATGGCAGCCATGGGGACAGCAGGAGAGGACCATGGGAGCAGGGATGGCACACGGGCCTAGCAAGAGCACTACTCGGAGCCCCAAAAAGCATCTTTACAGGGAAAGCAACCAGCCCAAAATTTGGAAAGGAAAAGCCAAGAGGGAACACCACAGCAAGGAGGGGTCGGTGGGAAGGGGAGCAGAGCAAAGCCAGGTGAACATAGAATCATGCCAAGGCACCACGGGCAGGCAGAAGGTGACGGCACGGTACGACGCGATGGTCGCAGCTCTGAGCGGAGCAGCCAAGGAGAGATTTATGCAGAGCATGGAAAAACAGCAAGGAAGACGTCAGCCAAGGGAGGAAAACAAGGGCCACGCTGCTCCCAGCAGACCTCTGACACCTTCACGCTTAGCCTGAGGTCCTCGGCTCCCCCAGCGCTCATCCACCGGCATTCAAGCACCGGCGAGCAGAGGGGGCGCGGATGTGCGCAGCGTGCTGTTACAGCTCTGGTTTTATTTTTCCTTTAATTTCACTTCAGTGCCCCATTGGCAGAGCTGCAAAACAGCACAAGATGTTCCCTCTCGTTAAGGCGGGAGGACAGTGACAACGTTCCCGTCTGCTCTAATCCACAGGAGCACGCGAATTGGCTGGGATGGGCTTTGGGATGAGGCCCAGCACCGATCCGGCTCCTCGCCCTCGGGGCGGAAAGCTCTGCCAGCTCCCACCCCATGCTGGGATGCTCCTGGGGAGGCCAAAGCTCTCCAGCCCCCCCTTGGGATGGTGCTGCAGCCCAGGAGGGGCCACCTGGGCTCCTGAGACAGTGCGTCACCGCCGTGCTCCGGGCTACCGGAGGGTGTCTTCCCTTTGGACTATCCCCCAACAAAGTGCCTAGTGCTGCACTTCCCAGGGAATTCTTCTCCTTGGCAGGGATGAGGGGAAGGTTTGCTCAGCAGGAGCGAGGTGCTGGCATCCAGGCAGCCTGGCCCCACCGAAACGAGCGGCAGGATTCGTGAGATGGTCCTGAGCCCACGGCTCCGTGCTGCCAGTTCCTAACCAGCCCTGATACCAAAGACCTGGATGAGGATAACGTAACAAAATACACAAATAATTTTAAAAAGGAGAGATTTACCAAAGAGATACTCCTTCTTCGAGAGGAGAAGGCTCAGCCACTAACAGAGACGGCTCCGGACGGCCCCGGCGCGCTGCTCAAGTACCCGCTGGCGGCGCTGTGCGTGGTGTGCGATCAAAGCGGGGGGGGGGAACCCCAAACTGAGCGTAACTTGGGAAGCCGAGAGCCTGAACTCACCCGGGAAGCCGCTTTGCTTTCCCTGGGCTGAAATCTAGTTTTGCCCACTCGCCCTGGTCTGAAACGGCCCCCTGCCGCTGCCCGTGGCGTTGGGCGCCGTTTCTGCGCTCTCCCGTATTAATTTCCCGAGGAGCACCGGCTCCAGCGTGGCAGGGCTCATCCCGCAGCGCTGCAAACGCCACCCCGGCCTTAAATTCAAAGGATCAACTTGAAAGTGGAAGGGCTGATCCCATCCCATCAAAGCTCTCCCTTATCGCCCTCCGCCCGAGCCCGCCAGAGCTTGGCAAGCGGAAAGGAATTAAGCAGGCTGTGATTTTTAATCCTATTCAGGGCAGCTTCTGCAGCCAGGCAGGGATCACAGCCCCCCGCCACCCCTCTCCATCTCCATCAGCAAGCAGAAACACCCCCGCCGCAAAGCCAGGGCTTCGTGGGGCTCGCCGAGATCCTGCCCTCGCCCGCTCCGCATCCGAGAGCTTTGCAGCTCCCGTGAAATGAGCTTCACAGCCACTCCGGGAAGCCACTCGTAAGCCTCGGGAGAAGTTCACAAAAGCAAGGGAAAATAAAAGCCCTTCAGATTCCCTAGAAATCCAAACGAGTAAACAGCAAGCATCACTCACGGGGCCTTGATAAATTACAGCGGCAAGCAAATTAACCCCGGTAATGGTGTTACTCATGTGCCATAAAGAGCAAGACAATGAGCACAGAGGGCAATATCCTACAGGAATGTTAAAAACCCAAAATAAACCACTAAATAAAATTCACTTCTCTCTAAATCAGCTTGCAGTCACGTAGATGGGATTTCAGGGATAAGGAAGACGCCGTGGCAGCATCGCAGAGCTCGCCCCTTGGCCCGCGGGATCGCCACAGTGCCACGTGTCTGCCCCCAGCTCGGCCTCGTCTCTCATCTCACGTCCGGACAGCAGGAGCGGGCAGAGCCGCGCCGGGAGGTCACAGGTAGACCTGACAGCCCGCTCTTGTGGAACGGGATCAGAAGTGTTAGGGTGGGGTTTTTTTTTTCCTTTCTCAATGTACAAGCAGGTTAGGATGGCAGTGGCAAGGGAATGCAGACCCGGCCGTTACTGGTTTGTTTATCCCACGCCTCCTGCGCTCCCAGAGGATGCGCTCGGCAGGGTGCCGGGGGCACAGCCCACCCAACACCCACCCATGGGTGTCTTTGCCTAAGAAATACCCTTGCAGGCAGCTCCTCTGGGGATGCAGCATGGCCCTCCTGGGCAGGCAGGGGAGGAGGAGGAGGTGGGTTGGTGGCAATGATAAAACATGGAGCAATGGCATCCTGGGGTGCATCAAGAAGAGCGTGGCCAGCAGGGCGAGGGAGGTTCTCCTCCCCCTCTGCTCTGCCCTGGTGAGACCCCACCTGGAGCACTGGGTCCAGTTCTGGGCTCCCCAGTTCAAGAAAGATGAGTGGGGGTCACAAGGACGGAGCCAGACTCTTCCCAGTGGTGCCCAGCGCCAGGACAAGGGCCCATGGGCACAAACTGAAGCAGACGAGGTTTCAGTTGAATGTGAGGAAGAACTTGTTGACTTTGAGGGTGATGGAGCCCTGGCCCAGGCTGCCCAGGGGGGCTGTGGAGTCTCCTTCTCTGGAGATATTCGAAGCCGACCTGGCTGCTGTCCTGTGTAACGTGCTCTAGGAGAACCTGCTTGGGCAGGGGGGTGGGACTGGGTGATCTCCTGAGGCCCCTTCCAACCCCTGCCAGTCTGGGATTCTGTGAACTCAGAGATCCCGCAGTCTGAGCCGAGGCAAAATCTTGGGCTTGGAGGAAGGGCAAAGACTGGAGGAAAAGCAGGGTTTGTAAATACCTTCTACAGAAATACCGCAGCTCTGCCTGCCAGGGACACGGGATTTCTGGGGCAGATAAGGAGAGCACGGCTCAGCAGAGGCTTGTGCCTGCAGAGCTTTGAAAAAAATGGAAAGCATTATGGATTTAACAGCAGTAAATGCCCTTCTTCCTGAGCAAAGGAAAGAGTCTGCAGTGCCGAGAATATTCTTCGCATGAGCTAACGCACACCTGATGCAACGCGGGGCCATGGGCACCAAGGCGGATGCGGGGCCAGAGACGCGCTCGCGGGGTTCATTGCCAAAGCATCCCCTGACGGAACGAAGCAAACACTTCTGGGCTCGTAAATGGCTGCCCAAGTCCCCCTCTTTGGTGACACCACGTGTGGCAACAGCTACATGCACCTTGGTGCTTTGCACCCACCACCCCACGCGCCACCGTCAAGCTGGGACCTCAAATCCCCCACCAGCACCTCAGGGCTTTGCACCCACCACCCCATGTGCCACCAGCAAGCTGGGACCATGTGTCCTCCACCAGCACCTCAGGGCTTTGCACCCACCACCCCATGTGCCAACAGCAAGCTGGGACCATGTGTCCCCCACCAGCACCTCAGTGCTTTTTGCACCCAGCGCCCCATGTGCCACCAGCAAGCTGGGACCATGTGTCCCCCACCAGCATCTCGAGCCTGGCAGCAGCTTTCTTGGAGCCAGGAGGGACGTGGTCTTCTCCTGCGAGGGTTTACGAAGCTAATGCTGACCAGGTCAGCAAATGACCACACTTCCTTGAGGAAGGCACTACGGACACCAACGTGCCATCAGTTATTCCCCCTGCTCTTTGAAGAGCTGTTAAGTTCCTAGTGGGAAATTAACCTTGCTATAACGAGGTTTGTATTTCTCTGAGAGTTTAAGCACATCCCTGTTGCCACTATTCAAACTCTAAAGGTTTTTTCCCCCCCAGGATCAAAGTCCAGTTCCCACTGGGTAACATCATTTTGCCATGACTGCACAAGAAAGCGCAGAGATTACCAGATTTCAGTGATTTTCATGTTTCTCGTTAACCACCACTCTAACACCAGCAGGCAGGAGGTTGAAGTCATTTTAGAAAGACCTTTCCTTTTTTTTTTTTTTTTTTTCCTTTTTTAACTTAACCAAGCCAGAAAGCAGTGGCTCTCACTTTGCATTTGAAACACAAATCCTAGCGCTGCCGCGGCGGTGGCCTTGCTTGGCCGCCATCTGCACCCACGCAGGGCAGCACGTCCCACCAGCCCCAGTCCAGGTACGCGGCGGTTCCCCCAAAGCACAAGAGCAGAGACCCTGGCACTGCAGTTGAGTGCTCTTACTCTTGACCTGCTGCTGGATGCAGGAAAAATTTCTTCCCCGCAAGGGCTGTCAGGCTCTGGAAGGGGCTGCCCAGGGAGGTGGTCGAGTCCCCATCCCTGGGGAGATTTAAAGGAAGGGTAGATGAGGTGCTTAGGGACAGGGTTTAGTGGTGGGATGGCAGTGCTAAGTTAACAGTTGGATGTGATGATCTCAAAGGTCTTTTCCAACCTAGATGTTTTTGTGATTCTATGACCCAGCCGCTCCCCACATTGCACTTCTCTTCCACATCCATAACCACAGGCTCTTCCAAGCGAGAGCACCTGGATCTCTGGCACACAACCGCCCCATAAGAATCATAGAATCGCTGTGGTTGGAAAAGACCTTTAAGATCAAGGGCACGATCACTTCCCTACTCCTGCTGGCCACACTATTCCTGATACAAG
>NW_009260768.1:1692724-1694905 GCF_000687185.1 Egretta garzetta
TGTTGAACGTCATGCATTTGGCCTCAGCCTATGGATCCAGCCTGGCCAGATCCCTCTGTAGAGCCTTCCTACCTTCCAGCAGATCAACACTACCACCCAGTTTGGTGTCACCTGCAAACTGACTGAGGGCACACTCAATCCCCTCGTCCAGATCATTGATAAAGATATTAAAGAAGCCGCTTGGTCGGGTTTCCACCTCCCCCGTGCAGCGCAGGAGCCCTGGGACACCGCTCACCGCCTCCTTCAGCCCAGGCGGCTGCTCCTCGGGATGCCAGCAGCACGCTCCTGCTCCCCGGGGCTGCACCAGCGCAAGAGCATGGCGATGCTAACACCCCCCACCCCCCGCCCCCAAAATCCCACAGTCCCTGCTCCCCAGCACCCTCAAAAGCAGCAAGAAAAGCTCCTTTTCCAGACCCGCATCAATCGCCCCACCAGCGTGTGTCAGCTTTTCCGTCCCCGTGCTAGAAACCGCCGCCGCCCGTGCACGCCTCTATCACGCACCTACATCTCCCGGTTCCACGCTCACGGCACCCGCCACGGCTGCCTGATGAAAGCAAACCAAGCCCCGGTTTATTATAAAAGGTTGCTGCTCGTTAGGGTTGGGCTTCGATTCAGCTCGCCCGGGCGGGACGCAGCTTTGTCGCGGGGGGAGATACCCGAGCAAAGTCCTCGTCCTCGAAAGGCGCACGCCAAGAGGATCCGGGGAGCAGCAGCAGATTGCGGTGCGGACGGAGCGGGGGCGCGGGGGTCCCCCGAGCCTTCCCTTGCCGTGAGTTATCATCGAGCGGCGACCGCGGTGCCAGCCCTTCAGCTCTCCGGGGAGAGCCCAGCGCCGACGGGAGCTGTGGCAAAGTCTCGGTGCCCAGGCAGGATTTCGACGCACTTTATGCCTTCTCTGCAGCCCTGCAGAAGCAGCCAACTAACGAGGCCAGATCACTCTTAATTATCACCCTAACCAAAAAAAACCTTTCAGCGGAAGACAAAATTTAAATGATTAATCTGCAGTTTACAGCGGCACGTGTTATTATTTGCGGGTATGAATTATTCACTCGCCCGCTCTCCTCCCCCCGGGTGCCCGGCAAATGAGAGCTTTTGTTTGAGGGACGTACGGCGGGACGGGGAAGCGGCCCCGGCCCCTTCCCCCTGCGGATTCGCACGCCGCAGCCCACGCAGCGCTCGCATCCCGACCCTGCCAACAGACGGTGACAGGACAGAGAAAACAAAACCCAAGGCACCAGCTGGATTTCATCTGCTCAGACAAAGCAGTCCCGGGCAAGCGGTATTCTCACCACTATTTGCAACCATGGGCAGATGCAGGCAGAGCCGCGAAGCCCCGTGGATCCTGCCCAGCAGAGCCCCACCACGCCACCCCTCCGAAACGCTAGCCGTGGGGAAAAAAAAAAGCGATAGGAGAAATAAACCCATTTCGGTGCTATCTTACACCAAAACGTCCCAGAGGGAGCAAACAACTCAAACGTGTGAGCATGGCCGGGCTCATCCTGCAGAGCGCTGCCCGCTCCGGCACGGCTGGCACCGATGGGAAGCCCCGCAGTCCCTGCTTGAGTAATCCCAAATTTATGGGGGGAAATACCGGTGTTTGTGGGTGAAACTCAGCAAGGGCTGTGGGGATGGCGGCAGCAGGAAAGCACAGCAAAGCCGGGCGGGATGGAGAGAAATTGCCTTTCTGGGTAGGGACTTGCTGGCAAGCTCAGCTCCGCTCTCCTGCTCCGGGGACAGCTCCACAAATGACTTGGGAATTCACCCGTTGCAGGCATGAATAAAGCACCGATTCGGCAGCGGCTGAGGCCCGTGATGTGCATACACCAAGCTGAAAGAAGGTGAAACGACTCAAAAGCTTCCAACGTGCCCAGACAGCTCAACTGCGCTGCTTTGATTTCAAAAGATAAAAACGAACGAGGCAGCTCTGCCTCCGAGTTTTCTAGGGATTCGTGGATGGGTCCTATCAAGGTTAGGCAAGAGGAGAGGAAAAACCAGCAGATGATGGCAGGTCGAGCCAGCCGGTGTCTGGAAAACGAAACAGCAAAATCCCCAGCCCACTGGTGCTTAGCAGCAAGAAGGGACACACAGAATCCCAGAATCCCAGCCTGGCAGGGGCTGGCAGGGCCCTCGGGAGCTCACCCAGTGCCACCCCCCTGCCCAAGCAGGCTCACCCAGAGCAGG
>NW_009260768.1:1694977-1696950 GCF_000687185.1 Egretta garzetta
GGCTCCATCACCTCAAAGTCAACAAGTTCTTCCTCACGTTCAACTGGAACCTCTTCTGCTTCAGTTGGTGCCCACTGCCCCTTGTCCTGGTGCTGGGCACCACTGGGAAGAGTCTGTCTCTGTCCTCATGATGTCCACCATTAAGATATTTATAAGGATTTATGAGATCCCCTCTCAGCCTTCTCTTCTCCAGGCTGAACAAGCCCAGCTCCCTCAGCCTTTCCTCCTAGGGGAGATGCTCCAGTCCCCTCATCCTTCTTGCCTTCCTCTGGACTCTCTCTAGGAGTTCATCCTTCATGAACTGGGGAGCCCAGAACTGGACGCAGTGCTCCAGGTGGGACCATAGCACTGTGTGCCATGCCATGGGGTTAAAATGCCATTAAAAAGGGGATTTTAAGCCCCAATGGGCTACCAAATGTCTTACCCTGGGGTGGGGGGTGGGGTGGGGGGGTGTCCCAGGCAATTTCACAGGAGCTTTGTCCGGACAAAGCCTCCAGAATTGGGTGTTCACAGCGGTGAAGCCGCCTGCGTACAGCCAGCCCAGTTGAAGGGGTTTGCTTGGGTTTGAAACAAGGAGGGGACCAGCGAGCCCAAGCTGCTCCGAGCAAACCTGGGAGGATGTGACCCACGGTGACGCTGGGCAACCCATGGCAACAGGTACGGGGCGGGGGGGGAAAACCAGCCCAAGAGGAGCCCATGGCCTTGTGTCCATTAAGCACGGTGGAATTTGGGTAGCACGAGGCAATGCCCCATATGCCACGTCCTGGCGTACCCCACAGAGCCAGACCACCTACACCCCACCCCGTTCCACTTTTCTGCCCCTTTCAGCAGAGCTCAGCGACGTGGCCCCAAGTGTCGTTTCGATCCACGGAGCTGCAATGGCCGAGCAGGAGCTGCCGAGGCAGCGTACGGGCGGCGCTTTCCAGCGGTACCCGATTCTAAAGAATGCAAGTGCCTGCCCAACACCCCTTCGTCGTGGAAATGCTTCTCTGGAGGAAGAAAACTCCTTCCCAAATGAACAAACCAGCACTACCCTAAAAGCAGGGGCCGACCCGTGCTGGAAACGAGCCCTGCCCAACCCCACACAACCCGAATCCATCACAGATATTTAACGTTTCATTCCTAGCACGCAGATGATTTCTCAGGCCGTTGCTCACCGATGTTTAATGCATCAGAGCTCCGCGGTCTGGTGGGGATACGGAAGAGAAGGAGCTTCCGCGTGCATATTTCAGCGGATTTTCATTCCAGCTGGGGAAAATACTGTGTTTAATTGGCTTTTGTCACCTTTGCGGCTGTTACCGCTTACAAAACACCGATCGCTGACTCAAAACGATGCCGCAGAGATAAAAATGTACATTATCAGTTCTCCGCTGGCTTTCCAGGTGTCTGCCTACAAATGAGTTTTTGAAATATGAGCTGCTGCCAGGGGGGCATTAGAGACCCCGCAGCGCTCGCCCCCCTGCCCACGTTCTGCCCCCCTTAACCGGTGCCAGCGTGATGGGCTGTGACCCCCCCCAGGCTGCCGAGGAAAGCTTCCCAACCGCGCCCATGCCATACATGAAATTACATTTACATCGGGCTGTTATTCATGCACGGCTTCCCAGAGCACCCCGGACCCAAAGCCTCAGCCTCCGTCTGCCCAAGGGAAGTCCCGAGGGAGCCACGCTGGTGGCCACAGAGCCAAAAGCAGCCCAGAGCCCGGGGCCAGGGCCGTTCCTGTCCCCGGCAGGGACACAGCCCTGCTCTGCAGAAGGGCACCCACCCCTTGGGTGCACGCAGAGGACCAGGGAAACCGCGATGCACGGCATCCACGGGCCCAGGAGAGCCCTGGTGTGCCCAGGGGAGGGTTTCTTTTTAGCCTCCACCTTTACAGGACCAGGTTTTTGCTGGTGGCACCTTGTCCTGAGCGGAGGAGCGGGGCAGAGCCGTCCCGCTGCCGCGGCGAGCATCACCTGCGGCTGGGGGCGCCGCGC
>NW_009260768.1:1697310-1697822 GCF_000687185.1 Egretta garzetta
TCTGGCTATGGATCGGGGATGTGATGGGCAGCAGCCTCAGAAAGCCACGTCCCAGGCTGCTGCTTCTCCCCGGAGAGGAAAACGCCGTGAAAAATTCATGACTGTTCAAAGGCGGTCATCTTCCCATCCCTCCGAGTCACGAGCGCGGGCTGAGCCAGTCCCGGGGCCAGCGCTCTCCTCTGCTCCCCTTGACCCTCGGCAGCACTCGAGCTCCATCAAATCGCCGCCCAACGCGCTCGCCGCCCACGCCGACACCTTCCCTTACCCGCGGCTTCCTTTTCACCCTCTTCTCTGAAACGCAAGTGGCAGAGAAATCTCCTCCTCCTTTTTCTTGCTAAAAATTAATGCCTTTCAGTAGAAATCAAAGGTGCTCCAAGAGTGCCCCAGAACAACCCTTAAGAGTGACGCAACCAGCAGAAGCGGCAGTGGAAGGAGGTCTGCTCTAACTTCAGAGAGGCAGCACACGGACGAGACACAGATTAACTGGTGCAGCTACACGGCTCCCCTTCTCA
>NW_009260768.1:1698124-1698536 GCF_000687185.1 Egretta garzetta
CTCCTCTGCTTCAGTTAAAACCATCCCCCCTTGTCCTGTCCCAGCTGGCCCTACCAAAAAGCTTGTCCCCCCCTTTCCTCTGGGCCCCCTTGAAGCCCTGACCGGCCGCACTCAGCTCTGCCCGCAGCCTTCTCTTCTCCAGGCTGAACACCCCCAACTCTCCCAGCCTGGCCTCAGAGCAGAGGGGCTCCAGCCCTCGGATCATTTTTGTAAAGGTTACCAACCTTTAATGGATCTCTGAGAATATTCACGCCAATAATCAATTTTCTCTATAACAGAGACGCAACAGCCCGCTCATCACCCCAGCCTTCCCTCGGGAGGCTGAGTGCATGGGAGCGCCTGTCCCAGGGGAGTGAATTCAATCAAGTTTTTATTAATGGCAAAGTAACCAGCCTGGAAATCTCCCTCTCCC
>NW_009260768.1:1698570-1699291 GCF_000687185.1 Egretta garzetta
GCACCCCCACCCGTACCACCCGCACCCCCACCCGTACCACCCGCACACCCACCCGTACCACCCGCACACCCACCCACACCCTCCTCTTCGGCCATAGGCGATCACTTTGCATCCTTGAATTCACCATCATCTGAGGACCAGCTCCACCCCAGAAAACACCAGCCCTGGTTTGGGTCTGACAGACAAGCTCTGGCTGAACCTCGCTGCCTTGCTTTAAGGTTTAAAAAGCTGCAGCCTCCAGCGTCCCACCTCGCACCCGCCGGTGGAGCACGTCAGACCTGGACCCCAGCTCTGCCACGCAGCGGTAAGACACCCCCACTGCAGGGCACTCAGCCGGGAGGGGTCAAACCACCCCATGGTTTAGGGACAAACCTCACCGTGAAGCTCCCTCCTCACCCACAGGAAGATACCCTTTTGTTTTGGAGACATCTCCACCAGCTGACAACCAAGAAGCACGTTGTACACTGGCATCGCACACCGGCATCGCGCACCTACAGCCCTCGATGCCAGGAGCTGGTTTTGGCAGACGTGCAAGCCAAGGAGCAATGGATGGGACGCAACCCCTGCCCGCCACTGAGATGCCCACAAGAGGGGATGGAGCCAAGGGGTGACAAGGCTGGGGTCCCCACCAGCCGGGATCCCAGCCCGCGGTGCGGGGTGACGGCAGCTCAGGGATTCAGCTCCCATTCGCCGTGGGAGGAGCCCGCACGCAAACCCACAC
>NW_009260768.1:1699538-1700879 GCF_000687185.1 Egretta garzetta
CGAAGCTGCAAACAAGCGTGCTTCAAATCAATTTGACATTCAGCATCCTGTGGCGCAGACTTCCCTTCTACCCCCGTTTCCTCGGGATAAAACAAAGCGGCGGCGGCAGCACTTGCTGCCAGACTCCGCACCGTCCTTCGGGATGGAGAGGTACTGCCATGGGGACGGGCAGGAGGTGCCTGGCCTACATCGATCTCCAACGCGAGGAACTGCCACCAAAAGTAAAGGACTCAGTCATGCCTTGATGTGAGGACACCCAGAGACACCCACGCCAGCCCGGTGACAGGGGGACACAAGCAGGGTGCCAGCACGGTAAATCCCGCACCAACTCCCTTGCACCAGCCCTGGACGATGCCTTCCCCCAGGCACCATCTTGTCCCCCCTCCAAGCACTGGCTAGAACCCAACCTACGAGTTTTGGGGCTAAATCTCTCCCTCCTGGGCGAGCAGAGAAGGAGGGTCCCTAAAAACACATCTGCGTGCCAGAGCACGGTGCCGGTGCCAAGCCGCGGTGCAGCCACGTGCCTCTTGCTGCCATCTCCAAGTGCAGTCCCAAGGGGGGTGAACGTGGACGCTGCCACCTGGGGGCTTGGGGACCTTCCCCCAACCCAGCGCACCTTCCCAGGAGACTCATTCATCCTTCCCACAGGCGTCACCACCTAAAAGTTTCCCCATTTAAAATCTTTTCCAGTGGGAATCCCCCCCCCCCCGCCCCGTCCCTCCCTCCTTCCTGCAGCACCTTTGCCGCGGGGGTGAAATTGTTCCATATTTCGCTCACGCACCCTGTCCTGCTCCTTGCTTTGTGCCTTCTCATTCAGATAAACAAACAAATAAATAAATTCCAGCTCGTTAATGGGTTTCTGGCAATGGGAAACTGGAGAGAAAGCCCCAGGTGGAGCCATGTGGGCTTTGGGGGGTGAGCAGGGGACGTCAGCGCCACCTCGCACCATGACCCAGCTGCCACATCCCATTTGCTCCCTCCCAGACACCTCCGCTTAACGGTGACACTTGAGGCAGAAACATGGCAGAAATGGAAGCAGGGAGCAAACACGGAGCGATAGGATTGAATATGGAACAGCGAGATATTTCCTTGCAGGAAGGAAAGGGCTGGAGCAAAGCAGATGACTCCAGCTCTGCCTGCTCCTGGGGACGGGCTCGTGGCGCGTGTCGGGGTCTGGGGCTGCCCCGCTCTGCTCACCGCCTTGCAAAGAAAAAGGAAAATTCAGGTTTCCTTGGCAACGTTAGGGCGGCTGGAAGCATCACCTCCTGCCTGCCGGCAAGCGCCCCGGCCCCCGCTGCCTCCCCTGGGAGCAAGCGGCCGCGGCGGGGGGGGCCCTGGGGG
>NW_009260768.1:1701107-1702220 GCF_000687185.1 Egretta garzetta
CCCCCGCCAGAGGAGCCCCCGGGCAGCGGGGACACCCCTGTCCGCACACCACCGCAGCTCGGCGCAGACCCGGCCCCTCCAGGAGCTCCGGCAGCGGCCCCATGGCCCCACCAGCTCGGTCCCACCGGGCTCCCCTCCTCCCTCCTAAATTAGCAGCAAAGAGAAAGGCGGCGCGACTCGCACCTCGCTAATTGTTATTTGTGATACACCAGTAACATTTTAATTAATGTGAAGTCTTCAGCATAACAGCCACCCAAGGTACAAAGATAAACCAGAACAAACAGGCCTTGATTAAATACATAATTAATGTTCCACTAAACCCGGCATATATGAATATTAATTCGCAGGAATAGGCTGCGGTTTGGCATCTCCTGTCATGATCAATTTTTTTCTTTACATTGCCAGCCCCAGCTTTGGAACAAATTACCAAACCTTTGCTCGCTGGCAGAGCCCACTAAATATGAACTGAATGCGAGAGGCTGGTCTTTACGTGCAATTATCTCACCCGCACATTAACCGGCTTCTGAAACCCAAGGTGGAACTTTGGTTGGCACTGCCAAGGCTGGGACACGCTCAGCCCTAAACGGAGGTCAGAGTAAATAAAACTGTCCTCTGCTGGCCCTCGTAACGGGGAGCCCCTTCCCCAGGAGGGGTGGAGCAGAACCGCGCCAGCCATGGTCCCCGCGAGGGTTTTAACCACCGGGGAGAGGGACCGGGTGGAGTTTGGGCTCAGCTGTAAACCACGGCAGGTTGCAGGGGAGCAAGAGCACCTCCAGCCCCCCCAGAGGCACTCGGCCAGGCCAGGGGTCCAGCAAGGTGAGCACGGGCAGGAGCAGTCCCCTCCCGGCTGCATCCTCCTTGCTGCTGCATCCCCCCCGGGCCCTGCCGAGGGTCACGAAGTTCTAAGAAGCGTTATGAAGACAAGGATGGGACGGAAAACCCTTGGGAACCACCTGGACAACCTCCGACGACAGGCTCCCCGCAAGCGCATCGGGCTCGCGGGGAAGCAGAGCAAGCACCAGGCGCGGTACCGGAGCCGTGCGCTCCTGCCGAAGCGAGCACCCAGGAATTCTGCGAGCCCAGGGGCCGGGAATGCTGGCAGCCCCCATCCAG
>NW_009260768.1:1702467-1702925 GCF_000687185.1 Egretta garzetta
AGGATACGCTAATTATAGTGTCAGCCTTTCCGCTCGCGAGGATGATAATTGAGGTAGAGCATTACAGTGTTTCCAAACCCCGCGCCGCAGGCAGGGGCCGCAGCAGATCGGAGAAGCGCCGCCGGCACTGCCAAGACTGCGCCGGGAAAGCGAAAGGACTTTGGTGAAAGCCAAGCCGAGCCCCGTCCCGCTGCTCACCGAGAGGCTGGACCAGCATCTGCTTCATGCAGGGAAGACCAGAGACCCTGGGCAAGGAGCAGGGCAGGCCACAAGCTCCCGTTTTAATCGCAATCTGAATTATTTAGCAGGGCAAAAATCGGTGCCGGCATCCCTGCAGGCAGGACGCTGGGGAGCACGCCGGCAGACGCCGGCTCGAGTCTAACTTCTGTGACTTGAAACATCTGGATGAGTTTGGGCAAATCCCCGTTGAAAGGAAGACGTTGGGACAGGGGCTTCCC
>NW_009260768.1:1702938-1706272 GCF_000687185.1 Egretta garzetta
CCGAGGGCCACCAGCCACTGTCACCCACAACAGCGCCGTGGGGCTGCTGGAAAGGCACGTGCCGGCTGGGAGAGAGCAGGAGAGGGATTTGGGGACAGGGCTTGGCAGGGACAGACACCCCCACCGCGACCCAGAGACCCTCACTGAGCTGAGCCGAGCCTCCGGGCAGGGGCTGAGCAGCAGAACCATCCGCTGGGAATATTAAGCTTTAATATTCTGACCTTTAAGATGCACGAGAGAATTTCTGAGCCTCTGTAACCATCCAAGGGTGGCTTTGTGCTCTTGCAAAAGCAATGAAAGGTCAGACCGGCATCTCTGCGGCAGCCGGGCCGTGTTCCCATTAACCTATCGCTACGGGTGACGCTTTGGCCACTTGTCTACAAAACTTCCCTTTTTTTTGCCAGTGACAGAGACAGGAATCCCCAGCCGGCATGGCGAGAGGCAGCGAGGGGCCCACGCCGCCCGGCTCCTCACCCCCGCTCCCTGGCGCTTCGTTTGAAGGATGAAATCCAATTACAATCGCCTGGCGCAAACGCTTCCCCCTTTTTTTGCGTGTACGGCTGATTTAAAGCTCCCTCCTTGCCTCGTCTGCCCGGCATCTGCCTCCCCCAGCAATCCCTGGAGCTGAACTAAGGCATCCGAGTTACCTACCTATAATAATAATAATAAAAAAAAAAAAAAAAGGGGATGAAAGGAGGAAAATCCACAGGGGCAGGAGCACCCAAGGGTGCTGGAAGGAAGCAACTGCTGCCCAGAGCAAAGCGAGCAGCCCCGAGGCTGGAAGGGCCGGCAGCTCGGGAGCGCTCCAGGAGAAGCGTGCCCACGCACAGCCCAGCTCCAGCACCGAGACAGCCCGCGGCATGGCTTGCTTGGATTTTTTTCCTGCCATTCGATCCTGGGTGTGCCCTTGCAGGGGGGGAAAACACAGAATCTGCGATTACAGACCCGTAACGGAGCCTTCTCACCCGGAAAGCCCATCCAGTGATGGAATTTAAGACGGGTGCCCCAGCATCGGATAAAAGTGGCTCCCCGAGTGGAAAAGCACCCGTGAGGACACAGGGCAGCTCCCCGGCTCCGATGGTTAAAGCCAGCCCCGTGCTCGTGGCCGGCAGCAGCCGCCTCCTCGCCAACAAGCCACGCGTTCGCCCCAGCTCAGAAACCACGGCTCTTCCAAAGGCGCTCATCGGATTTCCCCAAGTTTACAGATCCAAGTTGTGCAGAAAAGCCTTTTCCTATTCCCTCTCCAGGCTACAACCCGAGACAGGCAGCGACTGAGCTGGGAAGAGAGAAAGAAAAGGGGAGGGGAAGGAGAAGAGGAGGAGGGAGGGAAGAGGGAGCCGGGAAAACCAGAGATTGACAAGGTCGCATTATATTACTTCCAACATCACCAAGAGCTGCAGAGCAGTCCAGTGTCCTCAGCTGTTACAAATTTATCTCTATTTTTTTTTTTTTTCCATTGCATCTTTTTCTGTAGGCTCGCAGCCCAGCCCCTGGAAGGACACAGCCCTCCAGGACTCGGGGCTCTCCCGTTTTCCATCTATTGGCCAACTCCATCCCTTGAGTAAGAAGCCCCCAATCGTACGTGCTCCCGCAGCGCAGCATCTCTTGCAGGTACACAGACCAGAAGAGACACGAGAAGAGACCAGAATCTGTTGCCTTTCCAGCGTCACCTTTCCCAATATACCCTCGGATTTACCATTTCGCCCACGACAGCCCGGCAGTCACCAGCGGGGCTGCAGATGTTCCAAGATGCAGCACAAGCTCCCCCCGAGCCCCCTCCTCACGGTGGGGGGGGGGGGTTTTGCTGCCAAGACCTCAGGTGGTTCAGCCCTACCAAGAGAGCAAGATGTGCCGTGAGGGACCTCGTCAAGAGGCACCCGGGCACCCGCTGGGCAAGGGGGCAGCAAGAAAAAGAAGGGAGAGACGGCGGCAGCCCCGTACGATCCTCCCAGGATGGCCCCGACCCTGGGAAGAGGCTGCCCACGAGCCGGGCTGGAGGGACAGACAGACAGACAGGACTTACCTGGGATGTTGTGGATGGTTATAGCGAGGATCATCAGCATAATCCGCCTCCAGCTGCTGCTGCTGGCTGCGGGGGCACCGTCCCTGGCCACGGGGAACGCCGGGGGCCCGTCAGGCAGGCTGGCCCCCGCCCCCTTCCTCCTCTGATAGGGCTCCCCGTTCTCACCTTTGTCTGGGGGTACAGAAAACAGCCGGGTCAGCCGAGAGGGTGACAGACAGACAGACAGGCATCTCCTGCCTCCCCTCCCAAAAGGAAAAAGCAGAGAGAAGGAAAACCACCGACCAAAGCAGGGCTGAAGGTGTGTGCATTGGCCCCCCTTCCCCTTCATTTCAGGTTAGGGGAGGGGGTTTCCCCCCCCATGCAGACCACGGAGCCCACGGGCCAGGGAGACCCTGAGGCAAAGCAGAAGTTCATCTTCCATCTCCTCCTCCTCCGGGGACCCACTCCTGGCCCTGCACCGCTCCCCAGGATCGCCCCCGGCCTCCCCCCCACCCGCCTGCAAACCCAACGTCCCGATCCAGCGGGGATGAGCTCTGGGGCTGATGAGGATGAGGAGGACAGAGCTGACGGGCAGCGGCGGCAGAGACCCATGGCGAGACCGTCCCCCCCCAACCCCAAACCCGGCAGGTCTGCAGTTCCGCGGCCTTCGCCGATGAAGGAAAACCCCACGGCGCTTCATTTTGATTTCAGCCGGTCACAAAACGAGTGCACCCAGCTGTAATTAGCGACTATTTGCTCCGCTACCAAATGATTTGCTGCTGCCATTTGCTAAGATGTCACCGGGTAACCCTGGGCTCTCCCGGACCCCTGCTCCCAGCAGAACCATTACTATAAGCTCTATTTCAACTGGTTATTTAAGACCACACCACTAAAACCCAAGCCCAAATCAGGGCTGCGAAGGGTGCAACGAGTACCAGGCAGCACCGCAGCAAACCCTCGCACGCCAAGCACCTCACCGTTGGCCTTCAGCGTGAAAAGGTGACGGGAAACCAAGAAACGAGGAGCACAATTCCCTTAACCTCACGCCGCGGCAGCCACGGCTTTGTATTAAAGAAGATTTGACATTTAAACGGGGATGGCAGTGCTAGGTTAACGGTTGGACGTGATGATCTTAAAGGTCTTTTCCAACCTAGATGATTCTATGATCGTTCTCTCTTCCTGTCCCTTGGCTCACCCTCCCCAAGCCTGTTTTTTGCAGGCACGGTGTAAGGAGCTGTCTGAAAAACGTTTGACCGATCGCCAGTTGCGTCCCCGGCCGTTTGGAGGCAGGATGGAGACCAACCGCCGTGCTTTCAGCGCCAACGAAGACCC
>NW_009260768.1:1706359-1717794 GCF_000687185.1 Egretta garzetta
ACGAAGCCCCGCAGCCCCAACGAAGCCCCTCAGCGCCAACAAAGACCCTCAGCGCCAACAAAGACCCTCAGCGCCAACAAAGACCCTCAGCGCCAACAAAGACCCTCAGCGCCAGAGGGCTCGTGCGAATTGACGCAAGGGGTCACCTCAGGAAAGCAGGGCGGGCGACAACGCTCCGCAGCTCACCATCCCTAACACAAAGACGGACATGCAGAGGCATCCTGCAACGGTCCTCAACGACACAGAGAACAAACCCAAGAATTTCATGTATTTCGGTACCAAAAAAAACAGGGTAAAGACTAAAACCCTGCTTGTCTGCAGCGGGACGAGACAACTCCCGGGCGGATTCCCTCCTGCCGCCTCCCGTGCCACAGGAGCATCCCCACGCGGCGGCCCCGGGGCTGCAAACCGCGACAGCCGCCACCACTTGTCCCCCAAAAGGCCATCGCCGCCACCCTGCAAGCGGAACGAGATGCCGCGCAGACGAACGCTGTCGCTGCCGTTCGCCGTACGGAGCCAGACACTTTCTGTCCCCAGAGCCCAGCCCAGTCAATGACGCGCGGTTACGTTTGATGATGAAGCTTCGTGCCAGCCTGCAGGGACAAAGATGATATTTTTTTTTTTTTTTTTTTAAGCAATAGCAAGGACAACCAGATCCAGCGAGCGGCTTGTCCAGTTCACCGCAGGAACCCTGGCACGGCAGACCCCTGGCAAAGGGGCAGCCAAGGCTGAAGCCACTTACAGATTAAATTCCCTTCTTCTGCCAGACCACTGGATTACCTTAATTGCTTGGCACGCATCCCCCCGGCCCCACAAACAGCGTCATCCTCAGCTGCCCCTGCCCAGGCCACCGATGCTGACCCGTGGGCCAACAGCCACGCGCTGCCGGCAGCCCCGTCACCGCACGCAAGGGGCGCGGGTTTGCACCACGGCACCGTCCCCGTGTGGCCCCCGGGCTCCCGGCAGCGCTCACACTGCAAGACAACCCCCCCCCCCAAAAAAAAAAAAAAACCCACAGGGTGATGCGAGGGTGCGGAGGGGTGCAGGAACTCCCCTCCAGGGTCACGGGCTCTCCGGGGAGGAGGAAGGGTGGCTTACGTGACATTTGCAGACGAGCACTGGCATTCGATGACAAACGCCCGCGTTTCTCCCTTTATAGGAAGCAGCGAGCGTTCAGTAAGAGCAGAAGCGAGCGCGCCGCCGCGGCAGCCCGGGCAGCGTGGGCTCTCGGGGCAGATCTTGCCAGGTACGAATGCAAGAGGAACGCTGAAGGCGGAGGCTGCGGTGGCTGCTGGGGGAGCTTCACGTTTTGCAGGCTTTGGGTATCTGCTGGGGGAACGCAGATGGGATATCAGCGACTTGGCTTTTCCTTACATCAAGCCCAAAAAGCCGCCTGCCGGCAGCGCCGTAGCACCTCCACCGCTCCCTCATCTCGCGGCGCCAGCTACGGACGGCGTTACCGCACCAGGCAGGCTGCTCCAGCGTGGGCAATTTTCTGGGTTTAATTTTTTTTATTTATATTTTTTGTATTTTATTTCCTTTTCCCTTTCGCTCGTCTCGTGACGTGACCCGTTCCAAGCCATCCTTAACATTTCTGACTTTAGGACTGTCCTTAAAAACAAGGACAAGCCGGTGTCCCGACGCATCATCTTCTGCAATCTCGGCTCTTCCCTCGCCTGTCCCAGCGCTGCCCCCGGAGCAGGCTCAGGCTGGAGCCTGCCTCCTCCCTGGACTGACCTGTCCCCTTCTCCAACCAACTCCTTGACCACATCGCCCTCATCTTCCCAGGGATAAGCCACAGAAAACGAGGAAATCCAGGGATTGACTTGGTCAGGGACAATCTGAGCATTGCAGTACAGCGGCTGCCCACGTGCTCCTGGGCCGGGGCCGGGCACAGTGGCAGGACCACCTCGCCCCGAGCCACGCAGCAGAGCCACGGGTGGAAGCCCCAGATGTCTCTGTTCCCGTCCCCATGGGTTTGAGGCAAAATGAGCCAAAATAAAGAAATTAAAATAAAATCCAAACCTCCCAGCTGCTTGTCACGTGGCACTTAACAGAACCCATAAACCAAACGTCATCAGAGTTTCCAAAAATCTAACCGCCGGGCTCTGAACAAAACAACTCTGCCTTGGCATCTGCTCTGCTTGCAAAGGTGTCAGTTTGTCCCCCTGCTACCGCAAACACGTCCGTTTGTCCCACTGCTGCTACAAACATGTCCGTTTGTCCCC
Organism: Egretta garzetta; assembly: GCF_000687185.1. Lineage (NCBI taxonomy): Eukaryota > Metazoa > Chordata > Aves > Pelecaniformes > Ardeidae > Egretta > Egretta garzetta. The sequence continues at coordinate 1,708,588 of NW_009260768.1, forward strand.
CTGCTATGGCAAACACATCCGTTTGTCCCCTTGCTGCTCCAAACAGGTCCGTTTGTCCCCTTACTGCTCCAAACACGTCCGTTTGTCCCCTTGCTGCTCCAAACACGTCCGTTTGTCCCCCTGCTATGGCAAACACGTCCGTTTGTCCCCCTGCTATGGCAAACACGTCCGTTTGTCCCCCTGCTATTGCACTCCCCACTCCCTCTCGGCTATTTCTCACGCACCATTACCTGGGGAATCGCAGCTCTCCCCGGAGCGCTGCCGGGGAGGGGACAGCCCGCCGTGGCCGGATGCCCGGGGCTATGGCAAACACGTCCGTTTGTCCCCCTGCTATGGCAAACACGTCCGTTTGTCCCCCTGCTATGGCAAACACGTCCGTTTGTCCCCCTGCTATGGCAAACACGTCCGTTTGTCCCCCTGCTATGGCAAACACGTCCGTTTGTCCCCCTGCTATGGCAAACACGTCCGTTTGTCCCCCTGCTATGGCAAACACGTCCGTTTGTCCCCCTGCTATGGCAAACACGTCCGTTTGTCCCCCTGCTATGGCAAACACGTCCGTTTGTCCCCCTGCTATGGCAAACACGTCCGTTTGTCCCCCTGCTATGGCAAACACGTCCGTTTGTCCCCCTGCTATGGCAAACACGTCCGTTTGTCCCCCTGCTATGGCAAACACGTCCGTTTGTCCCCCTGCTATGGCAAACACGTCCGTTTGTCCCCCTGCTATGGCAAACACGTCCGTTTGTCCCCCTGCTATGGCAAACACGTCCGTTTGTCCCCCTGCTATGGCAAACACGTCCGTTTGTCCCCCTGCTATGGCAAACACGTCCGTTTGTCCCCCTGCTATGGCAAACACGTCCGTTTGTCCCCCTGCTATGGCAAACACGTCCGTTTGTCCCCCTGCTATGGCAAACACGTCCGTTTGTCCCCCTGCTATGGCAAACACGTCCGTTTGTCCCCCTGCTATGGCAAACACGTCCGTTTGTCCCCCTGCTATGGCAAACACGTCCGTTTGTCCCCCTGCTATGGCAAACACGTCCGTTTGTCCCCCTGCTATGGCAAACACGTCCGTTTGTCCCCCTGCTATGGCAAACACGTCCGTTTGTCCCCCTGCTATGGCAAACACGTCCGTTTGTCCCCCTGCTATGGCAAACACGTCCGTTTGTCCCCCTGCTATGGCAAACACGTCCGTTTGTCCCCCTGCTATGGCAAACACGTCCGTTTGTCCCCCTGCTATGGCAAACACGTCCGTTTGTCCCCCTGCTATGGCAAACACGTCCGTTTGTCCCCCTGCTATGGCAAACACGTCCGTTTGTCCCCCTGCTATGGCAAACACGTCCGTTTGTCCCCCTGCTATGGCAAACACGTCCGTTTGTCCCCCTGCTATGGCAAACACGTCCGTTTGTCCCCCTGCTATGGCAAACACGTCCGTTTGTCCCCCTGCTATGGCAAACACGTCCGTTTGTCCCCCTGCTATGGCAAACACGTCCGTTTGTCCCCCTGCTATGGCAAACACGTCCGTTTGTCCCCCTGCTATGGCAAACACGTCCGTTTGTCCCCCTGCTATGGCAAACACGTCCGTTTGTCCCCCTGCTATGGCAAACACGTCCGTTTGTCCCCCTGCTATGGCAAACACGTCCGTTTGTCCCCCTGCTATGGCAAACACGTCCGTTTGTCCCCCTGCTATGGCAAACACGTCCGTTTGTCCCCCTGCTATGGCAAACACGTCCGTTTGTCCCCCTGCTATGGCAAACACGTCCGTTTGTCCCCCTGCTATGGCAAACACGTCCGTTTGTCCCCCTGCTATGGCAAACACGTCCGTTTGTCCCCCTGCTATGGCAAACACGTCCGTTTGTCCCCCTGCTATGGCAAACACGTCCGTTTGTCCCCCTGCTATGGCAAACACGTCCGTTTGTCCCCCTGCTATGGCAAACACGTCCGTTTGTCCCCCTGCTATGGCAAACACGTCCGTTTGTCCCCCTGCTATGGCAAACACGTCCGTTTGTCCCCCTGCTATGGCAAACACGTCCGTTTGTCCCCCTGCTATGGCAAACACGTCCGTTTGTCCCCCTGCTATGGCAAACACGTCCGTTTGTCCCCCTGCTATGGCAAACACGTCCGTTTGTCCCCCTGCTATGGCAAACACGTCCGTTTGTCCCCCTGCTATGGCAAACACGTCCGTTTGTCCCCCTGCTATGGCAAACACGTCCGTTTGTCCCCCTGCTATGGCAAACACGTCCGTTTGTCCCCCTGCTATGGCAAACACGTCCGTTTGTCCCCCTGCTATGGCAAACACGTCCGTTTGTCCCCCTGCTATGGCAAACACGTCCGTTTGTCCCCCTGCTATGGCAAACACGTCCGTTTGTCCCCCTGCTATGGCAAACACGTCCGTTTGTCCCCCTGCTATGGCAAACACGTCCGTTTGTCCCCCTGCTATGGCAAACACGTCCGTTTGTCCCCCTGCTATGGCAAACACGTCCGTTTGTCCCCCTGCTATGGCAAACACGTCCGTTTGTCCCCCTGCTATGGCAAACACGTCCGTTTGTCCCCCTGCTATGGCAAACACGTCCGTTTGTCCCCCTGCTATGGCAAACACGTCCGTTTGTCCCCCTGCTATGGCAAACACGTCCGTTTGTCCCCCTGCTATGGCAAACACGTCCGTTTGTCCCCCTGCTATGGCAAACACGTCCGTTTGTCCCCCTGCTATGGCAAACACGTCCGTTTGTCCCCCTGCTATGGCAAACACGTCCGTTTGTCCCCCTGCTATGGCAAACACGTCCGTTTGTCCCCCTGCTATGGCAAACACGTCCGTTTGTCCCCCTGCTATGGCAAACACGTCCGTTTGTCCCCCTGCTATGGCAAACACGTCCGTTTGTCCCCCTGCTATGGCAAACACGTCCGTTTGTCCCCCTGCTATGGCAAACACGTCCGTTTGTCCCCCTGCTATGGCAAACACGTCCGTTTGTCCCCCTGCTATGGCAAACACGTCCGTTTGTCCCCCTGCTATGGCAAACACGTCCGTTTGTCCCCCTGCTATGGCAAACACGTCCGTTTGTCCCCCTGCTATGGCAAACACGTCCGTTTGTCCCCCTGCTATGGCAAACACGTCCGTTTGTCCCCCTGCTATGGCAAACACGTCCGTTTGTCCCCCTGCTATGGCAAACACGTCCGTTTGTCCCCCTGCTATGGCAAACACGTCCGTTTGTCCCCCTGCTATGGCAAACACGTCCGTTTGTCCCCCTGCTATGGCAAACACGTCCGTTTGTCCCCCTGCTATGGCAAACACGTCCGTTTGTCCCCCTGCTATGGCAAACACGTCCGTTTGTCCCCCTGCTATGGCAAACACGTCCGTTTGTCCCCCTGCTATGGCAAACACGTCCGTTTGTCCCCCTGCTATGGCAAACACGTCCGTTTGTCCCCCTGCTATGGCAAACACGTCCGTTTGTCCCCCTGCTATGGCAAACACGTCCGTTTGTCCCCCTGCTATGGCAAACACGTCCGTTTGTCCCCCTGCTATGGCAAACACGTCCGTTTGTCCCCCTGCTATGGCAAACACGTCCGTTTGTCCCCCTGCTATGGCAAACACGTCCGTTTGTCCCCCTGCTATGGCAAACACGTCCGTTTGTCCCCCTGCTATGGCAAACACGTCCGTTTGTCCCCCTGCTATGGCAAACACGTCCGTTTGTCCCCCTGCTATGGCAAACACGTCCGTTTGTCCCCCTGCTATGGCAAACACGTCCGTTTGTCCCCCTGCTATGGCAAACACGTCCGTTTGTCCCCCTGCTATGGCAAACACGTCCGTTTGTCCCCCTGCTATGGCAAACACGTCCGTTTGTCCCCCTGCTATGGCAAACACGTCCGTTTGTCCCCCTGCTATGGCAAACACGTCCGTTTGTCCCCCTGCTATGGCAAACACGTCCGTTTGTCCCCCTGCTATGGCAAACACGTCCGTTTGTCCCCCTGCTATGGCAAACACGTCCGTTTGTCCCCCTGCTATGGCAAACACGTCCGTTTGTCCCCCTGCTATGGCAAACACGTCCGTTTGTCCCCCTGCTATGGCAAACACGTCCGTTTGTCCCCCTGCTATGGCAAACACGTCCGTTTGTCCCCCTGCTATGGCAAACACGTCCGTTTGTCCCCCTGCTATGGCAAACACGTCCGTTTGTCCCCTTGCTGCTCCAAACACGTCCGTTTGTCCCCCTGCTATGGCAAACACGTCCGTTTGTCCCCCTGCTATGGCAAACACGTCCGTTTGTCCCCCTGCTATTGCACTCCCCACTCCCTCTCGGCTATTTCTCACGCACCATTACCTGGGGAATCGCAGCTCTCCCCGGAGCGCTGCCGGGGAGGGGACAGCCCGCCGTGGCACGATGCCCGGGATCGCTCGCTGTCCCCTCGGGGGACACACAGAGCCCCAAGGGCAGGAAAAGCCCCCTCCTGCTCCAGCTTGACCAAGCTGTCCAAACCGATCCCGGCAAGCGCAAAGACACACGCACGGAAACTCCCAGCTTCTCGTTGCCTTATTCCAGTCGTACTTTCTCCTTATTTCCCTTGTGCCTGGATTTGATGGGTTCACCCCAAAACCGTGCCGTCCCCCAGGACTCCTGCAGCAAGGCCAAGCGACGAGACGCCACATCAGAGCCGGAGCTTAAACACCAAAGCGAAGCTTTGCCAGCTCCCTCGCCCAGGCTTTGATCTCAGCTCACCCGACTCCTATTTCTGGGTGAATTTTCCTTGAGAAAAAGCTTGCTTTGCTCAACGCCCGGCCACGAGCACGGGGGAAAGCCCCGGAGAGGAGCTGCGAACGCCGCAGGGGGACCCGGCTGCGCCCAAACCTGCAGAGACGAGACGCCCGAGAGCGTCAGACGGGAGCACCCACGCTCCCCCCCCCATCCCACCCGGCTCGCGGGCGTGCGGCTTCCCCGTCTCCGTGATGGAGCAGAGCAAGGGACGCGGCGGCCGGCGTTCATCTCCTCCTGTGGCCTCCCAGGGGAAGTTTCTGCTATCCTCATCCTGTTGGGAATCACCGGGGCCTTTTGGCAGCACCCTCTCCCCCATTACCAAATTACCAGAAAAGATCCGTTTCGCGGCTCTCGCTAACGAAAGCAAACGCCCAGACCAGCTCCGTGGCTTAATGGGAGCCTGCCGGCTGCGAAGGCATCCATTCGGTCCCAGAGCTTCTACCAGATACTTCCTTTTTTTTTTTTTTAAATTATTTTATTTTACTTACAAGTAGTCTGCTTGCTACTACTGAAAAAAAAAAAAACTTTTGATGAAAATCAGGCTTTTTACAAGCACGTTCGAAGCGCCTGCAAGGACCGCGGTGACAGGGGGTTGGACTAGATGACCTCTAGGGGTCCCTTCCAACCCAAAACATTCTATGATTTTATGATTCTGTGACTAAGGACAGGGGGATGCCACGGAGCCCGCGGGGGCGAGGAGCTCTGCTGCTGCCAGCGGCCAACGGGTGGGAAATCAAAGAGAAAAGATGCAGCTTTTACAGGGGAAGCGGCGAGGGTGGTTCAGACGGCCAATTTGAGCGTCAGATTGCCTCTGGTACAAATTATCCACGCATTAGCAGGGCAGTGAAACCCTGGCAGGGGTTGCCCAGAGAGGGGGTGGAGGCCCCATCCCTGGGAACATCCAAAGACAGGTTGGCCGGGGCTGTGAGCAACCTGCTGTGGTTCAAGGTGTCCCTGCTCCTGCAGGGGGGTTGGGCTGGGTGACCTCTGGGGGTCCCTTCCCACCCAAACCATTCCACGATTCTATGAAAAAGGCGGCAACAGCAAAAACCTGGGAGACAACGCCAGCGTAATTTTCCCCGTAGCGTCACATACAACAGCGAGACTACAGCCCGCACGTGGGTCAAGCGCTGCGTTTTGCTTCCAATTGCTGTGGGGGAAGGAAAATAGAAAGAAAAAAAAAAAAAAATAGCAGGATAATTACAGTGGGCTGATGATAGCAGCTCAGGGTGTCGGACACGGCGCGGGAGGGGACTCGGGCGGCTGGCATACACAATGCGGCACCCAAAGCGCTCCCCAGCTTGGAATGCTGCGGGCTAAGGGGAACAAAACAATAATTCCAGCTAAACACAGACTTGGCTGGAAATCAGGAAAGCCTCAATAGCAAATTGGAGTGGCGATAAGAGCAGAACACGGGGCGGGTTTTGGAGAAAGGCTGACACAATCAGCCAAGGGTACTCGCCAGAGCCTTGCCAAGACAATTATGTGGCAAATAATTATCTGCGCCACATGCATTATTTTAAATCTCGTTCACAAAAAGTCCTCTGTATATTCTACTCAATTTATCATTATTGAATTTCTTAGTAAAGCTGCAGGGCAAAGATTCTGCCAAAAGTTTAATTACATACGTGCAGCCTACTGCATTTTTCATATCCTCTGCAGCCAGCGCTGGAAAAAGATAAATGGCTCGGAGTATGGCTTAAACTGCTAGTGAAATACAAAAACCAACTGGCTCCTTATCAGCCTGTGAAATGGCTTTTTTATTTTTGATTATTTCTTAATGAAAACTGTTTGCAGTAGCCGTGAGCTCAGCTTTACGGCGCTGGCACGCGGTGCACGCGCAGACGAATACGCTATTTGCTCCGCGCTCAAAAAAACCCCTCTTCACCCCACCGCTTGAGCTCCTGAATTCCACTTCCAAAGCCTAGGAAGCTCTCTAGCTTTTCACATCTGCTTTAGAGCCCTTCTCCTCCTCTGCAATTAGGCCTGGCTTTAGCCCTGCCTCTCTCCTCCTACAGCTCTCAAACGCCTGAAGTTAAATGTGCGCAACCAGGCTGCTGAGCCGGGGCTGTCCAAATCCCCGCCGGCAAAGCCCCTCTGCGAGGAGCCCGTGCAATCCCTCTTAGGTGGCCTGAGACCCATTTTAGCCTTGATTCAGCTGCAACCCCCCCTCTCCAGGCTGGCCCCATGGCACCGGCGGGCGGGAAGATGGGCTGGGGGGCAGGAGGGAGCCGTACCCCTGGCAGAGGCACACTCTTGCCGGCAGCATCCCCACGTCTACTTTTTCCACGCTGGAACAAACATGCTCCTGAGAACCTGGAGCCTCCCCTGGCTGAAGATGCTGGAAGGAAAAATCATTTACAGCTCCCAAATCCTCCTCCAGCTTTTCCCCATTAAATTCTTCCAACAAGACTCTGCCTCCCCAGGAAGGGCTCCAGCCCTGCCGGCGGCTGGGGGGGGATCTCTGGGCTCTCACAGCAACACCAGTCCCGTGCCGAGGCTTCTTCCTTCAGCTTAGACACACGAGGGATGCATTTCTAAAAAATTCATTTATAAACATTTGACAGCTCCCATCTCTGAGGTGTGGGAGAAGGGAAGGAGTGACAGTGCCAAGCGCGGATGCACAACAGACTCATTAAAATCCGTGATTAACTGCCACTCGACAGTGATTTATAAAAGTTGTTTGGTGTTGAGGCGCACAGGAACCAGGCAAAGGAAGAAAAGCATCGAACACTTAATCCGAAAGCTGCCACCCAGCGATGCCTCTGGCCCTCTCCTCCCTCGCTACCGCATCCGTGGCAAGGCGCAGGGATCGGCAAAGCCGCGGCCGCGCTGCCGAATTCCCCTCGGCTCCCCCGAGCCCCACACCGCTCTCGTTATTGCCAGGACCTGAGTCGTTTGCAGCTGGAAACCTGCATCGTGCGTTGTGGCTGCTCCATGGAAAGCAGGAACGCCGAGCAAGCTTGGTCTGAGCCCTTCCCTGGGGGCAGGGTAGGAAAAGGGGGAACCCTTTGCTAAAGAAAACGGTAACAGAAATGGTTGACGTCCCTTCCCAAGGTGCAGGAAATAACTGCACGTTAAATTCCCGCCCCTAGCGGCAGAGATAAATCAAAATTGCTTGGAAAGTTTCTAAGATTCCCAAAGGGGCGATAGTCAAGCCAAGCCCCTTGCAGAAACGCTCGCCTGGGCAGCAAGCAGGTCGCCATGAGCGTCTCTCATTCCGCAAACCCCAGCCCTCTCCCCGCTCCGCTCGTCTCCATAAACCCTCGACGCTCCGTTAGCTTTAAGCAGACGTAACAAATGCTTGGTGGCAGTTGGGCTCCATCCCTGCGGCACACGGGTCCCGGTGGTGCTCCCGCTCTGCAAAATCCACCCTGGACTCCACTCCTTGCTGCGATGCATCTCCGGGGGTCTGCAGAGACCCCGGGCAGGGGGCCGAGGGTGGACCCCCCCGCTCAGGAGCATCCCTCCTTCACCCGAAGGCTACGGAAGGCAGCCGGGAGAGCAGGCTGCACCGTTCCCCAGCACGCCCCTCCGCACACGGACCGCTGTGCGCCATCCCCTTCTCCCCAGCCTCTCGTTTTCCTTCATTTTTTTTGCACCATGAGAAAACCCCAGAAGAGAAATTGCATCAAAAATTGCATCAAAACCAGCCACAGCCCTCGGGAAGCAGATCCAGACACACGCACGCTCCCACGCTCCGCTCCGCACGCCAACAGCGGCACGCTCTGCCTTCCGAGGACACCACCCTCACCTTTCTTCTTTTTTTAAAGGCTTTTTTCAAGGATTACTGGGCAGCACCCGGGTCTGAAGCCCCCAGCCCAACTGCTCCCCCCCAGCACCGAGCGCCCACCCCACAGTGCATCCACGCAACCGAAGCTATTCCTCGCGCGTGCTGACAACGGGAGCTCGTCCCCCTCCGAAACTTTTCTACATCCTTGTTTTCCCCGTCCTCCTTGTGCGGCTGCAGCGGGAATTTCAGGGAGCGCAGAAGGGCCTCGATGATAAAGAGCAGATGGATGTTAGGGAGCATCTGCTCCCTGCCGCGGCGCAGGCACGCTGCTCTTATCTGGCACCTCCGTAAGAGGTTTTAATTACTGCAAGTAATTAAGCACAGCACCTCTTATGGGATAACTGCGATCCCCTTCGCAGACAGGTACGGGGAGCGGCAGCGGGCGCCGCAGGCTCCGAGCCAGGCAGAGGGGAGCAGGCGGGAGCCTGGGGTCGCACGTCCCTGCTCCCACCAGCCTGGATCACAGAGGAGCTGGGAATAAAATTGCCAAGGGAAAAGGTTTTCTTTTATGGAATGAGTCCCCAAAGCAGGGATAATCCAGCTCCTGGGAAGTCTGCATGCAGAGAACAAAGCTGCTGAACACGGAGCTCCTCGCAGTCGTCCAACTATGGTCAAAATAGGGATGGTTTTTTTTTAAAAAAAAAAAAAAAGCACATTTATTTCCTGCTAGCAAAC
>NW_009260768.1:1717827-1718231 GCF_000687185.1 Egretta garzetta
GGGCCCGGGGGCCATCACCCCCACCGCCGTGCCGGGTGTTGTGGCAGGGATGGGAGCGGGGCACCCGTGACACCCATTTGCACGCTGCGGTGACAGCAACCCCAGCCTGCTGGCACGGCCTCACCCCCCTTCCCAGCTCCCTGCACACAGCAAATTCATTTTCCAATGTTTCTGGCAGATAAAAGAGGTCCCTGCATCTGCCCAGGCTTTCAGCGAGGAAGATAAATAGAGTGTCATGACTCACTGTCTATTAGGCACCTTCATTTATTCAAGCGTGCACAGGAGCTTTCATAAAAGGTTGTTTAATTCAGCATGGCTGGCTACCACTTGCTCTCAGACACGCGATTATTGCCGGGATGCGTCTCAAGTTTGGAGTCGGGAGGACGCCGGAGCACGCCAGCCTG
>NW_009260768.1:1718999-1720493 GCF_000687185.1 Egretta garzetta
CCCAGCGCTCCAGCGAGTCCGGCGTGGAACGGCTGCTCCGGCCCTCCGCGCGCCATCATGTGCCCACAGCGGCCTGAGAAGCCGCGTCCGGGCAGATCCGCAGCGCGCAGACCTTGCTGGCCGCCCCGCTTTACCCCTCCTGCTGTCGGCGACCTTTCAAGCTGCCACGTAATTCCTGCAGCCAGGAACGCTCCTGTTGTCCCAGAGCTCCCCAGCGTGCATTCGACTGCGCTGCCCTATGGGAAAATGGATCCGTAACGCTTCGTTCAGAGGGAAAGGCGATGGAGAAACGCAGCACAGGTCGGCCAAAATTGGCCCAGACAAACCGACCCTCTGGAAATCTCAACTGGATGCATTAAACCAGCACCTCATCCCTCTGGAGCCGCAGGGATTCCCTCCTGAAGCCCCGGCCACAGCGATGCCCATGCCATGGCAGCCTCTTCCGTGAGGATGAGGAGGACGATGGCCGCGGCACAGGCTTTGAAGCGGGGGGGCTGCTGAAATCATAGAATCATGGAATCACTTTGATTGGAAAAGACCTTTAAGATCATTGAGTCCAACCATTAACCTAACCCTGCCATCCCACCACGAGGAGGGTCCCTCGCTGCACCCGCTGTGCGAGGCGGGATGGGTGCTCAGGAGGGAGATCCCAGAACTGGGAACCACCCGAACCCCATCACCGCATGCTCCTGCCCCAGAAATTATTGGGAAATCGCCAGGGTAAGGCACGGGAGCTCGCGGTGAGCTGTGCCCCAAGGCTGCATCCCAGTCGAAGGACCAGAGCCTGAGCAACAGAGGTGACCGTGGCATCAGCCCAGCACGCGGTGGCCACCTGCAGCAACGACGGGGCCAAGGCGCCGCTCGCCCCACGGGAGACACAGATTGCCTAGTGTCAGAAGGCAGGAGGAATGCCCAAAACCTCGCCTCGCTCGATGTTTGTGGTGTTTAAAGATTCATTTCTTGGGCGAGAGCGACAGCACAACGTTAAATGTAATTACATGCACCAGGTCCTTTTAAGCAAACTAATTCCCGCTAACTTCCAAGAGCTCTTTAAAGGGTTCCCAGTAGATAAAGTGCATCGCTGAATCATTTTCTGCTGAAATCTTACACATTAGAGTTAATTTAATCACTTCATTTCAGAGGGCTGAGCTATGTTCGCATCTCTGATCCTTGGCAGGGAACAGCTTCTGATCTGAGCAAGATGCGCTGAATCTCTGAAGGAAGAAAAAAACCCAAAAAACCAACAGATAACCTCATTGCCTGCTTAAAAAGAAAACAGGAATTTTGACCACGAGCTATTTTATCAGGGCTCGGAGGATAAATCTCGCAGGGACGGGGGCAGCCGGCAGGATGGGGCTCATGCTGAGCCTCCTCCGAGCAGCCCAGCGCGGTGGCACCGACCCCGGGCTCAGCAGAGCCACCACCACCGCCGGGTCCCAGCAGAGCCCCGGCACGCCGGGACCCCAACCGTGTCCCCTGCCCGAGCCTGCTCTG
>NW_009260768.1:1720706-1721456 GCF_000687185.1 Egretta garzetta
ACAAACCCCCCCCCCCGCCGTACCCGTCGGCATCCCAGAGAGCGGAGCACAAGAGCGGTCATCGCCGCCCGCTTTTTACCCCTTTCCAGCACTTTCCAGGCGCCAAAGCAGAGACAAGCAAGAGGAGCAGCTCCATCCTTGCTCCTGTTCTTCCACTCTAGCATACCCCTTACTCAAAGTCACCCGCTCCTCTTTTTTTATTCAGAAAGGACAAGGTGCCTTCAGCTAGAGAAATTTTCTTTGCAGATTAAAGTTATTTGAAAATTAAAAAATCATAGAATCATGGAATCATGGAATCACTTTGATTGGAAAAGACCTTTAAGATCATCGAGTCCAACCATTAACCTAACCCTGCCATCCCACCACGAGGAGGGTCCCTCGCTGCACCCGCTGTGCGAGGCGGGATGGGTGCTCAGGAGGGAGATCCCAGGCTCACGGTGAGCTGTGCCCCAAAAAAACCAACCATAAATAACAATCAGTGAATAAATGCATCTGGGCCTGGAGGTTTAACGAGCGTGGACGCGGCACAACGGAGCGGTGCCCACCCAGCTGGAGGCAGGAACTGCCCTCCTCCAAACCCAACGCTTCTCCGAGCAGCACCTTCCCCGAATTATCATAGAATCATAGAATGTTTTGGGTTGGAAGGGACCCCTAGAGGTCATCTAGTCCAACCCCCCTGCAGGAGCAGGGACACCGCCAACCAGATCAGGCTGCTCAGAGCCCCATCCAACCTGGCCTTGAATGTTTCCA
>NW_009260768.1:1721954-1727293 GCF_000687185.1 Egretta garzetta
TCCTTCTGGTGTGTCAACCGCACCACTCAGCTTGGTGTCATCTGCAAACTTGCTGAGGGTGCACTTGATCTCGCTGTCTAAGTCATTGATGAAAACATTAAACAGCACCGGTCCCAGCACGGACCCCTGAGGGACACCACCTGCCTTTTGCGGGTGACGGCCGGGGGATATTTAGGAGAAATTATAACGCAACATCTTGTCAAATCCAGGGGTGCAGAGGCCAGTTGCAGCATCTATAATAGTCTGAGCGAGACCCCCCCCCAAAGGGAAGGGGGCTCCAGTGGAGCCTTCGCCCTTCCCCTCGCCTGCTCTGTGCCAGGGGTCCGGTACCCAGGGACCCCCCCTCTGCCACACGAGCATCTCGGGGGACCCCCCTGCCAGCCCCCACCGAGCGGCTTTGGTGGGCTCGGGGTGCCATCCTCGCGCCTCCGCCGGCTGCTCGGCAGCGGGATTTACGCATCCAGAGAGGCAGGGTCCGGCCTCCTCTCGGCCCCATCCCCTCCAGCAGCAGAGCCACGTACCAGCCCCGGGCTGTCCCCGAGCGTAACGGGCGGCACCGGGTATTTATTTATCGCCCTTCATGCCGGCGAGCCGCAGACGGTGACGTTTCCCCGGCGCACGCCCGCTCCTTGCGACACCGCTCCTGGGGAGGCTTTCCCGAGTCGCAGGTTGCATTTGCTGTTCGGCGGCTTCGCACGTGCTCTGGAATACAACCACATCTGGAGGGAACACATCTGGGCTTCCCACCCTCACCCCCCTCCGGCCACAGCCCGGCGCGAGGGAAAAGCACCGATCCCTACGGATCCGTCGCTGTCATGGCCGGGCAGACCCAACGCACGCTTGGGAAGAGAGGCTATTTCTATAATGTGAGAAATAAAATGAATAAATAACCGATTTCTGAGGAAAATAAATAAAGTGGCTCCTGTGTTCCCAGCAGCTCAGCCCTCGGACTTACAAAACCAATCCCGGCTCCCTCCGAAGGGACAAGTGGATTGGATTTTCACCCGCTCTCCTGGGCAAACCAAGCCACCAGGCTGCTCCCAGGAGCACATCCATCATTGCACAAAGACGGGCGAGCGCCGGAGCGGGACATCCCGACAGTATCGCACGCGCGCGAGCAACCCCCTTGATCCACAGAAACCAATTCCAGCAGGACAACGGCATTTTTGGAAACGAAGCAGATTTCAAACTGATTGTGGAATGGAAGAAGGAGACCTGGCCGGCAGCCGCATCCCTTCCCCGAACCCCCCAGGGACGGCGGCGCAGAGGGGTGGGATCCCGATGGCACCCACGGGCACGCTCCCATCCCAACGGCCGGCCCACGACCGAGGGGTGCTCGTTATCCAGTGTGCAACGAGCACCCGGGGAGGAGAGCAGGAGGTTTCACTTCTCCCGCTGCAGAGGAGCCCGAACGTTGCAGCAGGGCAATGCCCAAGGGGGAAAAATTGGATTTAAACCGAGCCCTGCCAGAGGAGCAGGAGATGCCTCCCCCCGTTAATGAAAGGATCCCAGTCGTCGTCTTCTCTGTGACAGCACTATCTAGCCTGCTATTAAATTTTTAATGTTCCTGTTTTAGACAGTCCTTAGGGCAACACCAGAAAAGCAAAAACCAGAGCTCAGCCTGCAGCGTTGTGCTGTGAGACAGAGCGTTCGGCAACAGCCTCCGCTGCAAGACGAGGCTCTTTGGTCAGGGTCTGGGCTTTTTCCCTTCAGTAAATTCTGATTTATGGATCTGGGATGAACGCCTCAGAAACGAAAACTCCTGTCTCTAGCAGGGTGTAAGCAGAAACAGGCTGCGTGGCTCCAGCCCTCGGCTCCAGCCCAGCCACCTGGGATGGCTCGGGGGGGGTCAGGACGGCCCAGCTCACACCAGGATTCCCCTGTGCTCGCTCCAAGCCCTGCAGCAAGGACTTGCTCATTTTCCAGGGGTTAGACCACATCTGCCCCCACAGAGGGTTATCACACAGCCCCGGCCACGCAGAGCACGAAGCAGTGCCCATCATCATCCTCACCACTGACCAGGCTCAAGCTCACCGCAGTCAGCAGGGATGGGGCAGAGGGGATGCTGTGCCCATCATCATCCTCACCACTGACCAGGCTCAAGCTCACCGCAGTCAGCAGGGACAGGGCAGAGGGGATGCTGTGCCCATCATCATCCTCACCACTGACCAGGCTCAAGCTCATTGCAGTCGGCAGGGACAGGGCAGAGGGGATGCTCTGGTGGGTCCCTGGTCCTCAATATTTAGAAGATCCAAGGGACCCCATCTCCCGGGGGCTGCTCCTCGCTTGCACGGAGACCTGGACCTGGGGGAAGGGCAGTAAATACCTCTCAAAAATCAATTCAAAACAGCAGGGATCTGAACCACCACTGGTGTTTATGACGGGAAGGAGCTGGGTTCTTTTTTTCTCCTTTGAATCCAAAGCAAATCGATCTCGCTCAGCCCGGGGTGGGAAGACGGGGATGACTCAGCCGGCAGAACGGCGCTAAGCTCTCCTCCCTCCACCACAGCGCGGGAATTCAGCTGGGAAGCACACACACGTACATGGGAAAAAAAAAAAAAATCCATTTCTTCAATTTTCCTCTCGTATTTCAAGAAAGGATGACTTCAAACAGCCTTTATCTGCCTTTTCATGGAAAAACCCTCAGCACTGAGCCTCCTGGACAAATCCTGCTTCCAGCTGAAGGTGTTCCTGATCCCCGCAGAGTGGGACCCTGCTGCCTACGGCACGCAGAGACCCAGTGCTGGGGCTGGTCCTGCTCTCCCCAAAGACCAACCCCAGAACCAAACCAGCAAAAAAACCGACGCAGCGCATAAAACGATGGACGTTTCGCAGGGCGCTCGCCCCCGGCAGCGATGCTCCTGCCCAGGCACGGCCAATACCCCCGAGCCCGGCAGGGCTGTGACTCTGAGCAGGCTGAGGTCTCCTCTTGACCTAATGAGATGTTAAGGGTTAAGTGTGCTGGCCGCTGCCGAGGTCCACCTGGAAAAGGACGTGCAACTTAAAAAAAAAAAAAAAAGCGTTATTCTACAAATGACACCTTCCTGGGATGGGACACCAGGGGACAGCCCCCATTTGCACCCTGGGAGAGCCTCCCGGCTGGAAAGAGCCTAACACATATTTTACTGATTATTTTTAAATCTGAGCATCGCTCGTGGATGCCAAACGCCCGCCGCCTGCTTGCGGGGAAAGCCCCACGCCGCGGCCGGAGCCCCTGGTACAAAGCAGGGAGCCGCCCGTTGGCAGTAAAATAAATAAATAAGCGAGCACCATTTTAATGATACGTCATCGGGAATTCAGTGCTATTCCGTGCTGCCTTTAAGGCGGTTCGCACCATCTGCTGCCGCAGATACCTCTCGGGGCTTTGGAGAGAATCGGCCTCGGCTTTGCCTCCTCTCTCCAGCTGCCCGTGAGGCCGGAGTCATCGCCGAGCGGCACGTGCCACCGAGGGCATCACCCGCTCGGCTCACACCCGGGAGGGCAAAACTGGGGCCCGGGGCGAGTACTCGGCCGTTACGCAAAGACACACAGATGGCGATGAATACGCCTGAGCTTTAAAACGTGCAGATAACGCAGTTTGAAGAAAAAAAATAAAATAGAGAGACTTGGTTCAAGCTTACGACAAACACAGATGAGAAGTCACCAAGTCTCCAAGAAGGAAAAATGAAAGATCCTTTTCTGCAGGGCTCCCAAGCAGCCGAGTGCCAAACCCTGCTGCCGCCTCCATCCCCGCAGCGAAAAAAAATGCCTTTGCAGCCAGCAGCGGGTCCTGCCCTGCTGCCTCGGTCCCCACCGCCCCAGCCCGGGCCCTGGTGACGGGGACGTTTGGGGGAGCGCGTTCTCATCACACCTCCCTCGAGGCAGCTGCCAGGCTTGGCTCCTGCTCTGGGTGCTGGGGCTGTTCCAGTCCCACCAACCCTCCTGCTTCCACAGCCTGCTGAAAAATAAGAGAAAAAGCTCAGGTTGACATCTCTGCTCATATGCTGCAGCTATTCTGCATCCAAAGCCAGGTGAAGTGACTCCCGGCGCAGCCCCCGAAGGCAGCACCGCTTCCCTGGATCCTCCTCAAGCCAGGAACATCCTATTCCCGTGCCGAGCAGCCAGGGAAAAACGCACCCACGAGCCCAACAATAACCCAGCCCAGCCAGGCTGAATGCTGTCTGCCTCCCGATATGGGGATGAAATAAAGCCCTCATTTACAACAGCCCGCCGAGGGGGACGTTATGGGATGGGCAGGATGTCTAAGCTGCTAACCCATTCCACGGGCTCAGCTTGAAACCAGAAGCCATTCCAGTCCAGCAGAAAGATACTCCCTAATTGGGGTTATTTATCCGGCATCTCTCCCGGCAGCCGCGCAGACCAGGATCACCGGTGCACGGACCGGGGCCAGCCCCGGCGAGGGTCTCCCACCCAGCCCCGCATCCCCGCCACAGGTCCACTGGGCATGGCTGAACGGCTGTGGGATGCAGCAGCAGGCAGGCTGGAGGCAGGGAAAGCAGGGCAGCTGCTCCAAAGCTATTCTCCCTTTCAAGGAAAGAGGCAGATGAAGCGGGGAGGGGGGGGGATGCTCTGCAGTCAGGGCTCCCTCCTCGGGAACGGCACCAGCAGGAGCTCCCTCTCTTTAGATGCTGAAAGATTCAAATTAAACAGAGCCATTGCAAAAGTCCAGGCGCCAACAAAGCTTCAATCACAGCCCGTGTCTTATTAGGCAGCAGGGACCCGGCGCGAGGCAGGAGCCGCGGGAGCGCAGCCCTCATTACCTCTGCCCCTCGCAGAGCTTTTTCCTTCAAATACGCAAAAGTCGCCCTGTAACCACACAGCACCTCCCGCTCCCACCCCGGGCACCGCCTCTCCCGCGGGCCCCCAGCGCTGTTCCCCAGGGACCAGTTTGAACCCACAGTCACCCCAGTGCCGGGAGCAAAGGACCAGTTCCCTGGGTCTCCCGGTGCCCCCGGGCCGCGGGTGGTGGCACAGAGCCAGGGTTGGGGGGCACCAGGGGGGGCTGCAGGCTGGCTGGGTTCAGGATGAGGCCACCAACCCTTGCACAGATGCTGCTGACTGCAGCGGGCATCGCCTTTGCCAGAGGCAGGCTCGATATCACCATCATGGGCAGGATCCATCCTCCTGCATCCCACGGGGATGGGGGCAGAGGGGACACCCACTGGCTCCCCGCAGGCTGGGTGCCACCTCCCGGCGCAGGGACCCCGGGAAGGCGCCCGCCTTCACTGCGGAGCGCCACCGGCTCTCTCCCATTTCACATAGCAGCGTATCCCTGTCCTCGGGGGAGCCCGTTGGGATCCACCTGCACCAAAAATAACATTGAAAATACAGATGCTGCT
>NW_009260768.1:1727528-1728614 GCF_000687185.1 Egretta garzetta
GGAGGGGGGGCAGGAGGAAATAAAACATTGATTTTTAGTGAAAAGGCTTCATCCTGTGCCATATACCATGTGGAAAAGGATAAAAAGAGAGGCCTGGACATGAACAACTGTCTCAGGACACAGCAAACTGAAATGAAAACGTGCTGAAATTGAAATCAGATGGGAAAGGAACCACCAGCACAAATCACAGCAGACCCAGCGATTCGGGAAAATGAACCCACTGCCTTCAGAAAGAAAAAAGCTTCCCGACCCTCTGCTCCCGAGGAGGATGAGCTCTGTCCCCAGCAGCTTCCCCAGCCCCTCGGTGACCGGCTGCAATTTAAACTGGAGCCAAACTGGTGTGCGAGAGCAAAACCCACTGGGTACAGCCTCCTCCGGCAGCGACGGTGCCAGAGACCTCGCCAAGAGCTCCCAGCCACAACCCGCCAGCTCCAAACCACAACCAAGATCAAAGTCTTAATTTATTTCTCTTTTTGGGGGAGCAGGCTCAGCTCCACGAAGGCATTTGAGCACCCGAACGCCTGCCGGTCCCAGCCAGGACAGGGGGTGCCAAGCCCACCAATTTCTTGCCATCTCTCAGGAGCCCAGGAGCCATTTGCGCAGGGTTGCAAAGACAGAAAGCCCTGCACAAGGGCTCCATGATTTTAGGCGATAAAAATGCAGTTCCTGGTGCTCCCCCGTGCCCCCCTGCACCAGCTGCAGTTTTGCTGAGAAGGTTTGTGCTGGCTCAGAGCTGCCTCGATGCAGAAGCAGAGCCAGGATGCTCCCAGCACGCCCCAACCACCGTCACGCACCAAGCACAGGGCAGCAATGAAAAAATCCCAAAGCAGCACAGGCTTTTACCTAAACAGGTCCCTTGGTGGCCACGTTGCAGAGAAGAGAAGGAGTCACCTGAAAGTGTGGTCAGAACCACACAGCGAATCACCATATATATCATGGAATGGTTTGGGTTGGAAGGGACCCCCAGAGGTCACCCAGCCCAACCCCCCTGCAGGAGCAGGGACACCTTGAACCACACCAGGTTGCTCACAGCCCCGTCCAACCTGGCCTGGAATGTTCCCAGGGATGGGGCCTCCACCCCCTCTC
>NW_009260768.1:1728752-1731373 GCF_000687185.1 Egretta garzetta
GAGCATTTTAGTAGCCCTCCTCTGGCCCCGCTCCCACAGCTCCATGTCCTCCTGGTGCTGAGGGCTCCAGAGCTGGACGCAGGGCTCCAGGGGAGGTCTCCCCAGAGCAGAGCAGAGGGGCACAATCCCCTCCCTCGCTGCTGGCCACACTTCTCCTGATGCAGCCCAGGGTAGGGTTGGCTTCTGGGCTGCCATATACATATGGATATATATACACACGCACACACACATATATATATCTGTCTCCATAATGTGGCCAAACTGCTCTGCACAGATACCCTGGGGCTGGGGATCCCTTCAGTGCCCTCCCCTAACTCGGTTCTGGGATTGCTCCAACCCCCGGCCCACCCGTTGCCATCCCCACCACAGAGACCTTAGCGGTCCTGAAGCCACGGTCAATCCCCCTGACACAGCTGGGTCATGGCTTTTCAGGCACTTTGTTATCCTTAAAATGTTTGTTTCGTTTGAATGTGGGAAAGCCTTTTTTTTTTTGATGCAGTTTATTCCCTTTCCTTCAAAGTCATGACAACAGCCTTCCTCTACTTCACGGTACGTGCCCTGGCATCGCTCCTCGGCCAATATCACCGCCGTAACGCACCGTGACTGCGAGAGCTCCCCATTTTCATTTCGCTCCTCCAAAGCATCCTTAGGGTGACTAAAAATTATTTCCATCCCCATTCAACTAAAGAACCATAGCTAGAAAATAAATGAATTACTGTGCTTACTGAATGAAGCCAAAACAACATCCACTCCAGAGGCAACGCTACCGATTGTTAGTTCGGTTCAATAAACCTTGAAATTTAAGGGTTTCCCAAACGCAGCTGCAGTGGAGTTGTGTTTCACCCAAGCTTCGCTTGTGCTAATCCCCCTCCAGCTTGGAACCGGGCTGAGGCAGGATGGCAGCCAGGTCCCGAGCCATAGGACAACCGCTCCGGGAAGACGCCGGCTTGACGCAACGCCCGTCTCCGGAGATGTTCCTCAGAGTAGGTTTGAATACCCCGTTACCTTGCTAAATCAGGAGAGTAATTACCAGAGGACTAATGACAGCGGCACCCGTGTCGCCCCCCCTGCATGCAGGTGGGCACGCGCCTGCCTGGCCCCGCAGCCTCGCCGCCCCCCACCACCACGCAGGAGCCATCGGAGCTGCCGGCACCATCGGAGCTGCGGCTGGAAATGAGATCCTGAGTGACCCGTTTTATACAGCTGCAGAATTAAAAAAGACTTAACAGATTGTCAGGTGTAGCCAGGAAATTAAAGCTCCTCAACAATATTGTGCAGAGTTAACGAGGCTCCGTTTGGGAAATGAGCCCTCTGATTAACGGCCACGAGCACCACACGCAAAGCCTCTCCGCAGCTTCCACGCTTGCCGACAGAGCTGATTTCAGAGCATGGGTCCTAACCAGCGTGTCACTCGACAGGCTTTAATAAGCCTCACAGATTAACAAATCGCCCCGAAATAAAAGGAGCGGAGCAGCCGGCACACGTAGCCCGGTGCTACCTGCACCCCCGGTCCTGCAGGTGACGGTGCCAGCTCCGAGGGTCTCCCAAGGACCTGCCCCTCCTGCACCACCACGTGCAGCGGGCACGAAGACGCTTGCTCATCTGCCACCAAGCGCTCCAGATGAGGAACCCTGCTGCGTTACGGAGCTCCCCAGCCCTCTGTGCTTGCTCACTTCAGTTTTGCAGCCAAAAGGCACGGCCAGACCCTACAGCGAACAGCAGAGCAGGAAAGCCACGTCCTTGTGCCGTTAAATCTGTGGCTGTGTTGGCACAGGGGGGATAAGAAGCTTATGAGCAAAGACAAAAGCTCTTCCAGTTCTCAGGTAGCATCTGCCCCCCTTCCACCCCGCGCACAGCACGAGGCATCGCTGCACGGCGCAGTACCCATGGGGCACGACTCAATCCCCCGGCCATGCCCCCAGCACTGGTGCACACCGAATCCCTAGCAAGCTAATTTTGCATGGTCCTCTTCCACCCGCACCACCTCCCTTGGAAGGCTCAAGTGCCACCTGCAGGTCCCACTGAAGGGTCCTCGCCTTGAAAGGGAGATGATGGAAATAACGCTGCAGCTCTCCGGCAGCTCGCATAGCTGAACAGAATTAAACAGAGAAGCCTGTAGCTAGGCTAAGCCCTTCTGGCCACGTTTCATTTTGGAGGACAGGGGATGAAGCCCGGGAAAGGAGGATGCAGTAACAAGAAGCCATGAAAGACAACACTTGCAAAGAACAGCAGGAAGCGGTACGAGACGCCGAGAGCAGATTTCACAGGAGCAGATGTCATCTGCGGAGAGGGACGTGGCTTCCCCTGGGCACAGCGCTTCCCCTTGTCCAAGCGGTCGTGACAGCAACAAACGTGGGGGCAGCTCGTGCCTCCGAGGGCAGATAAAGCAGCTGTCGGCGCTTGCCGGCGGCTCTCACGCTAGTTCAACTGAGAACGAAGCAAAGGACAAAGCAACCAAATGTCGTGCCAGGCCTGTCCTGAGGAGCCCTTCCTCAAGTGCCCCCAACCTCCGGCAGCCTTCCAACCCGAGACTTTTCCCTCCTCTTCAAAGGGTCTCACAACCTTCCAACTCCAACCCAAGGTTTCTCCTCCTCTTCAAAGGGCAGCTGAACGCTTTAAAA
>NW_009260768.1:1731406-1732531 GCF_000687185.1 Egretta garzetta
GGGGGTAACGACACACCACAAAGCAAAAAAAACACCCAAGGCATTTGGAAGTCATTTTGTGGGTGCTGCTGCAGCCTGGTTCTCCTCCTCCTCCCTCTTAGTAATCATGCAAGCACCACGCTGGGTGAAATCAGGCTCTGCTCCCCCAGCAAGGTGGAAATGAGCAACAGCAAACAGATGGGATGTGCACCACAAAGATCCCTTCTCCAGAGCCTTCGGAGATGGCGAAGGGCAGTCCTGACACAGCCCAGGTCACCCAGAGCTGGGGCTCTCTCCCGGTAGATCCCAGGTTGACATTTCCACAGGGATCAGGCTCTTTGGAGTTGGAAATCCTAATGACTTCAACCCAGAGCAACCCGCGGAATTGGGTGGTTTGTTTACTGCAGGCTGCGGTAGGTGTAGGAGTGCAGAAGGGGGTCCTCTGCAAATAGACCCAAAACATTTCTACACGCCTCGTGGAAAGCAGAAGACTACGCTTACGCCCCGTGACAACGCCAACCAAGCGCAAAGGAGGACAAGCCACCAGGTTGCATTTACCCCCATGAAGTCAAAATTCCTAATCCAAGGAGCAACCAGAATACCGGGGGTAGAGTCCTACGTGTGAAGAAGGCATTTCATCGCTGTATGAGGGATTATGTGCTCCAATGTTATTTATTTCTTTGAAGCTCTGCATATATAAATTCACGTCCAGTCATGACTATAAAAACCAACCCCAGAACCCAACCTGACAAGGATGGTCAATAACCATTTGAAACGCTCCAGAAAGGGGCATTAGGATGCTTGAGATCAATACAGGCATTGCCAGAGGCGTTCATCATGGAGGTCAGCTATTAAAACTCAAAACAAATTGATGCCTTTTGAAAGCAGCAGTTTTCCGGAGCGAGCACGGTGTGAACAAGTCAATGTTATTACAAATAGAGTTGGAACCCCCTAAATCTGGTGAAGATCCCATTTTGCAGAAGGAGCCTCGCATTAGACAAGTTGCAATGACTTAATGAACCTTTCGGATGCACACGCGATGCTCCAGCTGAATATTACCCCAATGAATCACGCCGGGTTTCAGGGCTGGAGAGGCTTTATATATCATCCCTCCTTCACGGCCTCTGCTTCTGCTCAGGGAAAGCA
>NW_009260768.1:1732652-1734903 GCF_000687185.1 Egretta garzetta
GCTAGGACAAGGCTGGACTTGCTGAAACCAGCCAGTACACCAGCAGCAACAGCAAAAAGTGAATATTCTGCCCGCAAGGATGCAGCCAGAGCCAGAGGCAAACCATGCCCATGCTCTGCCTGGAGCATCCGTACCAACCGCACAGCACGGCCCGTGCCTTCTCTTTGTATTGGTCCCCCTAAAGGGTTTTGCCTCCTCTTTTATCTCCCCGGCGCCCTTCCTCCCTTTCATCAGAGCTTTACTATAACGTTACAGGACTCGAACTGCCTGGGCACCGATGAAAGAGATGCTGCATGAGCAGGGTCTGCTTCCCCCAGAGCACAGTCCGCTCCAGCAGCCCCGGTCCACGGTAACTTCCTTTGAAGGGGAAAAATAAAGCAAAAATGGAAAAAAAAAAAAAAAAAAAAAAAAAAAAAACCCACAAAAAGGGGGAAAAAAAAAAAAAGATCGCAGTGACCGCGTGGACACTGCCGAAACGGGCACGGCGGGTCTTGGGGCTGTGCAGCAGGACGGACCGACGCCGGGTCTGGGGGTGCCCGCAGCCCACCCGCCTCCCCTGCTCCAGGGCTTCCCCAGCTGAAACACCGCCTATGCCTCTGCAGCATCGCAGCTGGACTGATAGAGCAGCTCAAATTTAAGGAAAAAAAAAATACAAACCCTACATAATGAAGTTTCTCTGCGATGCCCCCAAACCTCACGGCTCATTTAAGTAACAAGTTTAATGAAATTTCATTTCTTAAGTACACTATTTCAAACACCAGTATCTTTTTCCAATTACTAAACCCATCTGGATTTACTTACTGAACATCTAGGCAGGAACGCCACAGCACCATTTCCTAAATCACACCCCACCACAAGTCATTAAAGCGCACCCTGATTCCCCTTAATAACATCAGCGACGTCACAGCGCTGGCAGCGCGATGCCAGAAGCGCATCACATCCCCTCGGCAGAGCCAGCCGCGCGTCTGGAAGGGGCCTTGGGCAAGCAGAGATGCTCCTGGTCGGCCAGGTACCTCAGCAGGCATTTATTTGTGGCTGGGGCCAGCAGCCAGCTCAGGGCTACTACTCTTAACTCCCCAGGGCCAGAGCCAACCACTAAGGATGCTCCCAGCTGAGCACCAAAATTGTATTTGATATTTTACTCCGAGCATTTTCCAGCCACCTCGCTGTGACACCCTCTGCCCCAGCACACCTAGAAAGCATCTCCTTGGACATCCATTCAGAGCTCAGGCTCTGGAATGGGCTGCCCAGGGAGGTGGTCAAGTCCTCATCACTGGGGGGATTTAAAAGAAGGACAGATGAGGTGCTTAGGGACAGGGTTTAGTGGTGGGATGGCAGGGGTAGGTTAAAGGTTGGACTCGATGATCTCAAAGGTCTTTTCCAACCAAAGTGATTCTATGATTCTATAAGATCTTCCACCTGCAATACGGCAGCGAGGATGTTAAAGCAAGAGCGGAGGAGAGTGACGGGGAACGTCGTTGCGCTCCCACTCCGCTCCGTAATCCAATTTGGAGCGGCGTGAATCATTGGGCACCAGGAGATGATAAAGAATCAACATGCCGCGCTGTTAAATATACAGCTCGTAGGAGCATGAGTCACAGCTCAGGTTTCGAGGTGCGACGCCGTACGCAAATCCTTTCTGAGAACTACCCAAGAACACTGCGCACGTAGCCACGATGGAAGGGGTCAGACCTGGCCTCCCAGTCCCGCAGCCTGCGGTGACCCTGCCAAAACTACTTCCCCTGGCTGTAACGCCTGCAAACGCAACGGGCTGAGCTTCCCCGAGCCCTGGGGGGGGGGGACAGGGGGAGGTTTAGGGACCAGGGCAGCCCACAGCCCCGCAGCAGGGAGGGCGCAGCCCGCCGGGAGCTTCACCTGCACCCAGAGGAACGGACCAACCCTCTGCAGCTTTATCCCAACCTGCTCCAAGGCAGGCAGAGAAATACAGATTACATCCCTTGCCCGCCCAGATGTATTAAAGACAAGGCTGGGTTCTCTTTCATTTGTAGTAATTAAAGCCTAGTGATTATCCCACTCATCAAACACCGAGTCTAGACACAGGCTTTTCACTGCAATTCAGACCCAAGCCGCCCGTACTCCATTTGACGGGGACGCCTGTGTCCCTGCCTTCACGCACCCACGGGGCAGCCAGCCCTTCGCAACCCCTCGGAAAACCTCGTCGCGATTCAGCATCGCCGCCGGTGATGGCACGGCGGCCGCGGGCTGGGGGGGAGCCGGGGGGCGGGGGGGG
>NW_009260768.1:1734933-1738185 GCF_000687185.1 Egretta garzetta
GCCCCCATCCGGATGGTACCGTGCTTCCTCACTCCCTACAAACAACTTCCAAATGATGGGAAACCAAGGGATTTGGGATGATGGGGAAGCACAGAGGCACCCAAACACTCTGCTGACTGGGGGAAAAAGCAGAATAAGAAATTTTTTTCCCCCTGACAGAGTGGATAGGGGATAGGTCTAACTATTGCATTTCCTCCCATCGCCCTTTCTACAAGTCTAAAAGAAATCACCTCGCTTGCTTAGCATGGCTACGAGGATCCCTCAGCACAAGAAGGACATGGAACTGTTGGAACGGGTCCAGAGGAGGGCTACAAAAATGATCCGAGGGCTGGAGCACCTCTCCTATGAGGACAGGCTGAGAGAGTTGGGCTTGTTCAGTCTGGAGAAAAGAAGGCTGCGGGGAGACCTGATTGCGGCCTTCCAGTACCTAAAGGGGGCCTATAGGAAAGATGGGGAACGTCTTTTTAGTAGGGCCAGCTGTGTTAGGACAAGGGGAAATGGTTTTAAACTAGAACAGGGTAGGTTCAGGCTAGAGGTAAGGAAGAAATTTTTTACAATGAGAGTGGTAAAACACTGGAACAGGTTGCCCAGAGAGGTAGTGGAGGCCCCATCCCTGGAAACATTCAAGGCCAGGTTGGATGGGGCTCTGAGCAATCTGATCTAGTTAGCAGTGTCCCTGCTCACTGCAGGGGGGTTGGACTAGATGACCACTAGTGGTCCCTTCCAACCCTAAACATTCTATGATTCTATGATCCCACCACCCCAGCACGACCCCCCAGTCACTCCTGCTCCCAGCCTCTCCCACTGCCTACAGCTCCGCCAGCGGAGACCTCCCATGTGCTTACGAACGCTTCCACGCTCCCCAGCCAGCCCCACGCCAGCTCCCCTGCTCCTCACCACCAGCCCCAGGCCGTAAAGACGACTGCAAAACAAGGCTGCGGTGCGCTTTGGGATGGGTTTGTGGGCTTGTTTTCGCAGCTTTAGCCATTTTAAAACATGTAAATATGAAGGAAGGGTCAATGATTCAACAGTGATTAAGTCTGAAATACTCCACTTGGTACCCGTTAGGCTTTGCAAATACCCGTCGTGTCCCCAGAGTGCAGCCAAGCAGAGCCCAGAGCTGGGGAAAGCTTTCTTGGAAGGCTTGAGGTATCTTGTGAAAATACCGAGTTAATTTCAGTAAGCAAAAAGGAAAAAAAATTATAGCAAGAGACAATAAAAGAATTACTGTGTTGTAGATTCTTAATACCATTTCCCCGGAGAGAGGAAAACCAACAAAATCTAATGGAAACTTTCTATTCTCAAAACCATTTGCACCGTTATTGTTTGCAACTGAGAGCAGATGAAAACACAAAACCCCAGCAGATTGAGTTTCTGAAAATTGCAGAGCTGCCTGCTTTTTTTTTTTTTTCCCTTGAAGAATAAAACTAAACTGCACCTGGGATGTAAAGTTCCCACCTTACAAAAATACGGAAAACCTTGCAACAGCCTCCCAGCCTGCAGGGTTAGAGCAGCCCTCAAGCTTGCCCTTGCCCCAGGAGCTAACCAGGACCCAAAGCCCATTGAGCCTAGCACAAAACTTCCTTCCGTCCCTTTGGAAAAATCCAAGCCGGTATTTCAAGTCCTGAAAATTCCTGTGGATTTGAAATGCTTTATGAAACACGCAATCAAGCAACACAGTTAAATAACGGAGCCTGATTTAAGAGGCTAGCGCTAGTCTTTGCAAAAAGAGGGATCATTTCTTCATCTCCATCTGCTCCCAGCTGTACTCAAGATACCGTAAACTGCTCTTCCAGTTTCTCTTCACCCAAGAAGCAGCAGAGGAGCAGTGAGATTAATTCACTAAACTCCATCATCTTCATCTCCTGAAAAGCTGCTGTTGAGTAGAAAATTGTGTTGCCTCCAAGGATGTATCCCTACGCAGGCGGGTGTAAGGGTGGCCACCACCCACCCCATACACACACCCTGGACCTGGGGAAGCCTGACAAGGTTCTACCACCTTGACTAAAAAAGTTCCTTCTACAAAATCCCTTTAAGGAGGAAATAGCTGCCAACAAGACATTTTATTCCACACTTTGGCAGCTACAATTCTATTAACCTCCAAAATGAGGAGTGACAGCACGACTGCAAGTCCTAGTCTATAATTAGGGAGAGCCACCGAGGGTCGGTGTCACGGGGCTCCTTCAGCGTGGCATAACGTGGCAAGGGCAGGGTTACCGCTCGCTGCACCCACGCTGAAAATAAACTTATCTCAAGCTAAGCTGATGATTTCATTTCCCTGGTGAATGAGATATCTAATTATCAATAATTCATAGGCACAGACAGACGTGCAAGTGGTTTTGAGAACTGAAGTAGAAACAGAAGTAATGATTCTTGGAAGAAGAGCCAGCAGAGAGACAGATCCAGACAGGGAAGAGAAGGTGCACTTTGCATGCACGTGTCAAAACCAATCTAATTTCAATCACATACGTGACGGCCTGGGTGCCAGTTTAACGGGGGCATTTTCCCCGTACACTCTGCAGTTGGTATATGACAGGATGCTTGCCTGGATGGAGCCCAGCTCTACCTATCCGGATGGACAGCTCGCTCTCGTAGTCCAGGTGATGGGCAGGTTCATGCTCATATTTTTCTTTCATCGCTCGTTGGTCGCAGCTCAAGGCAAAGACTGCGTGGGGAGGCCCACTGAAACCCTGCAAGGCAAGAGGAAAAATTAAGGGGTTTCCCTACGGTATTGGGTCAAGCTGCACGGCGCTGGGCTTTCTATCGGTATGTAGCAAGGGGTTGGTAACACCCCAATGTTTTGGCTACTGCTGAGCAGTGCTCCAAACAGCATCAAGGCTGTGTCTCCAACGTTCCCACCACCACCACCACCAGTGGGTTGGAAGGGGGCAAGATCTTGGGAGGGGATGTAGCCAAGACACCTGACCCAAACCAACCAAAGGGATATTCCATACCATATGATGTCAGCTCAGATATAAAAACTAAGGGAAAATGAAGAGGCGGTGGGGGGGGCCATTCGTCTTTTATGACATTTTGTCTTCCGGAGTAACAACTATGCGTACTGAAGCCCTACTTCCCGGGAAGTGGCTGGGCATCGCCTGCTAATGGGAAGTAGAGAATAAAATCTTGTTTTCCTTTTGCTACCACGTGGCACCTTTGCTTTTGGTTTTTTATTAAACTGCCTTTACCTTGACCCAAGAGTTTTCTTTCTTTTCCATCTTATTCTCCCCCTGCCTGTCCTGCTGACGAGGG
>NW_009260768.1:1738200-1739048 GCF_000687185.1 Egretta garzetta
TGGTGTCCAGCCAAGGCCAACCCACCACACCTACATTTCCCCATCAGCCTTCTCCCAGCCTCATCCTCGGGGACTGCTCTGGCATCTGTATGGCTGGGAAGCCGACCAGGGCACATGCCACAGCAGCTTCTCATGGCCGCTGGGACACGTATCTTTTGGGTTCCCCCCTCTCTCTACAGACTGCTTAGTTGTTTAGGTTTAAATGCATGTTTCCAGCAGAAATGTCAAGATCAGGGTTAGAAGGAGCTGTGGGCCAAGAAGTAGGGGGCTAAAGAGGGAAAGCCAAAATTCACGTGTGTTAACAGCAAGAAATGCAATTCCATCAGGGCAACTCCCTCCAAAGTCAACCCGGAGGAGACCAGCAGCCAAGGAGGGACCCCGACTGCTGTCCCACTGCCAAGCTGCTTGCAGAGGGTCGAGCTGCGGGGTTGACTCCGCAGAAGCTGACTTTGCAGTAGGGCACCCTTTCATCAATGTGGATTGAGCTTGCAAGGGAAATCATTTGTTCAAAACCAAATCCATCTGAGCACCGGATGAGACACTGCGTTCACAACCACCCAGCGTTAGTTCTGTGGGACTCATCCAGATGGCCCGATGAGACTTCAAACTCACTTGGAATGTATTCCTACACCATTTGTAACCTCCAGAAAGCAGAGGGGGACTGCCAAAACCAATACCGTCCAGCTATGTGTAAAGTCTGCAGGGAATCAGAGCAGAAGAGGGACTGCACCGCTCCCACGGGCGATTCCTGCCAACCTGGATGCAGCTCACGAAAACCAGACGTGACTCAAAGATGTGCCAGAGTCTTTATCTGCACCGGCCAAAAACAAACTGGCAGAAACTGTTTC
>NW_009260768.1:1739072-1740324 GCF_000687185.1 Egretta garzetta
CTCAAGCAGGAATATCTGCATCTCTGGATGTCCCCCAGCTGCTCAAACCCACCCGGAGACAGCTACAAAACCGATAGGGAATATGGGGCTAGAGCCATAGCTGGAGAGCTGAGAGAAGGGAACGCGTCCCGCGGCGGGGCTGTACGACCTGGTGTAACCAGCTCTGCCCAAAACATGGGGAGCGGGACCCCGAGTCCCCAACGCCTCGCAGGGCTGGGAACCAGCCCCCGGGAGCATCCGCAAGGAGGGGCATCCAGCCCGGCGTCACCGGCTGGGAACAGGGGTGTAGCTGCTGGATTGATGGCAGCAGCATAAACGAATGTACACCCGACAGCCAGAGATGGTAATGAGAGACTCGATGGGTAAGGTCACGCTGAACAAAAATAAAGGTTAAAGATGAATAACTAAATCGTCTAGTCCCCCATCATTTGCATAACACACTCTGACCAGTGCTATTAATACTAATCACAGATTTGCTATCTGCTCTCTATTGCAGTTTAATCAGAGCGCTTTCACCTCCCTTCACCCAGCAATTACAAGATGCACGGGTGAGGTGCTGGCCGTTAAATCCCCCTGGGAGAAGGGAGACCCACCCCACCCCAAGGCGCCTGCCTGCGGGAGACACCAGCCGCCCTGCGCCTTGTCTCACGAGCAGGAGCTGGAAGAGCAGATGGAAATAAAAGCATTTTGCAGCAAAATCTGGATGGCAGGACACTGCGAGGGACGAGGGCAGCTTCCGCACCACAACCCGACCGGGATAAGGCAGGAAGAGGCAGAGAACGGAAGCTCAGGGGCTCGCTGCTGCTGGCACTTCTGCAGCCTGGTGTCCCAGCGCCCGGGAGAGAGCCCGCTGCTGCTGAAGCTGAAGGGGTTTTCACCTCTGGAAAGCGAGAAAGCATCACTTTCCGCAAAACACCAACCCGAGGAGAAGCAAGGAGGGGGATTTGAAGCTGCAGAAGTAAAGCTTCAACTTCAAGCACCCAGCAAGGATTTGCAAGCGTTGCCCCGGGGCTCCCCAGCCCCGCTCCAGCCGCCGGCTGCCATTGCTCTCGCTTCGGATGTTGGGAACGCCGGGTTTTCCGGAGCAGAAGGCTCTCCTTCCACGCGGCTCCTACCAGCAGTTTGTTAAATGAGCTGCAAACGCTGCAACGGCAGCTTTGTAGGCTTTACCACCACCAGGTTGGTGGCTTCCCCCCAGCCCAAAGACAGCCGTCTCAACCGCAGCTTGTCCGCCGAGGACGGGGGCCAGGGG
>NW_009260768.1:1740472-1741976 GCF_000687185.1 Egretta garzetta
AGAGCCCGCAGGGCTCCGCCAGTCGCAATAACCCAACCAAGGGGAAAAGAAATCACTTGTGCGAGCACGAGCAGCGGGAAGCATCCAGCCCGTGCCCCCCATCGCCATCACACAGCTACGAACAAGCGAGGTCCTTGCAAGGTCAAGGCCACTTGCCTCAAGACCTGCAGTCCTGACGAGACGCCTCCAGCGACCTTTTTCAGTGCCACCGTTCTCAGCACATCAGATGCCATCGACGTGGTACCCGTGAATCTGCCTGCACCGAAACGGAGGCAAACTTGAAGATATTCCAGATGCTTATTGTACGGTCAGGTCATCTCCCTGTCAGCAGGCACCAGTCCCCAACACCGGCAATTTGAAAAAACATGAGCGACCTTCAGCAAAGCCCATGATTTATTCCAACTGTGATTGCTCTGAGTCATTTCAGTCCGGTCCCTGCGTGAGTCCCTTAATTGGAATGTGTCAGCGGGTTAAAAAAGCATTAGAAAGAGAAGAGGAAAGTCAACCCACGTTAATTAGTTCATGCCAGTAATTAGCGTTAACTGAAATAACCACGGGGGCTGATTATTTCAAAAAGCGAGATGCGACGAGAGGCTTGGACAGGATGATCTTGGAGGAAAACTATTCTGGGATGCGGGAGTCCCCGCCGCACTCGTCTCCGCTTGCGGTGCTACAACGAAAAGGTCGTTAGATTGTCACGGCCCTGGGTGTAAAACCAGACGAGAAAAAAAAACGGGTATCGGCAGAGAGCGGAGAGAACCCCGCTCCACGCGGCGCCCGCCCGGACGGGCAGATCCTGCTTTCATTAATCCAAGGGCTGCAGCAATCCCAAATTAACGTGTGTGGACACGTGCCCCTCTCCCGCTAGCATCCAGGCGATGCGGCCATCACCCTGGCATCGAGGGTATCGCCCTGGTATCGCAGGGCGAGGGGGCGAGACGGGGAGGAGGTGGCAGCAGCCTTTAGGCGAAGCGAGGATTTCGGATTGCGTCCTGCAGCCCAGGCGGCCTCTCGCCCAAGTCGTTAATTGAACCGAAGCCAATTTTGGAAAGAAAAGAAGAGTAAGTGGCACCTTTCAGAAATCAGCTCCTCTTCTCCACCCAACCAAGGAAAGGGAATAAATTAATAAAGAAATAGCAATGACAAAAGCCGATGGTCTGGGTTTGGGTAGATCACTCAGCACCACATCTGGAGGTGCTGCTCGCCTGCGAAGGTTGGTGACGCTGCTGTCCCCACACCATATCTCATGGGCTTTAACCCAGCCAACGTCCCTAGACCAGGCTCTGCAAAGCCACGGGCAACAAAGACCGTAACGCATCAAACTCATGACAGAAAGCACCTCAGCAGGGAAGAGAAACAGAATAAATTTTACTCCCTTATTTAAAGAAAAAAAATATTCCCAACTTGTCCAGGAGCTAACAGGGAGACCCTAGGAGCCAACACAAGCTGTGCTGTGGCGGTGCCCACAGGCTCCCATCTCACACTCGTTAGGAGAGAGCGATAA
>NW_009260768.1:1741992-1742411 GCF_000687185.1 Egretta garzetta
TGCCGCCCCCCAGGCCCCCGGCGAGCCCCGTGTGCCGGCCGCCCGCTGGGCTTCGCTGCTTCTGCACGGAGCCCGACACCTCCGGGGACAGGGACGAAGGCTGCGCAGCAACAAAGCAGCGAGCGCCTGGCTTTTCCGAGCCCGATAAATGGATTTATGTTGAAAACATGAAATGGGAACGGCTGGGAAGAACGCTCCCTTCGAAAGCACTTAGTTACCAGAGCGCACCCATCTGCGTGTTAAACAGCAGGCTGGTGTTTTGTTATTGGGAACAGCAGATGAAGGGCTCGACGCGCCCAAGCGAAGCCCCGTGCCAGCAGCGCTCGTTTGTAACCCACCGAGAGCCGAGGCAGGCGGGCGCGATGGCAGGCGCGATGGCGGGCGCCCCGTGCCCCCCCACCCTCCCTCGGCACCCTTCG
>NW_009260768.1:1742945-1744779 GCF_000687185.1 Egretta garzetta
TTGTTCAAGGCAATGTATCAAACAATAAATAATTAAAATTAAACAACAAAAACATTAATAATAACTATTACTAGATAATAATAAATAATAAAAATATTAAATTATGATAATTAATAATAAATAATAATGAAGAAGCAGCAGCCACCGCACCACCTGGCCGCACCGCTTCCCATCCCAGCACCGTGCTGGAGCAAACGCGGGGCCAGGGCCCCCTACAAAGGCTCTGTGTTGCTCTCGGGGACCAGAAGCCAGCGCTCACCCGAGGAGGAGCGCGGTGGGGCGGGGGAGGATGTGCCTGGGATGGGGTTTAACGGCTGCGGCGAACTGTGCTGCCAGAAGCCTGGGCGCCACCAAGCATCCCTCCGAAAAAACTGTCAGCCAGCTCCATGTTCCCCCAGCACAGCATCCCCGAAAACAATGCGCGCCCCCCCACTATTTGGGGGGACCAAAAGCAAGGGTTTGGTCAATATTGACTGGCACGGAGGGATGGGCCAAGGGAAGGGGCTAGCAGGCACGCAGGTAAGAGGACTTGGACTGCGGCTCCTCTCAAAGCCAAGATCACCGGCAATCCCCCACTCAAAATACTAAAATCAACAGCTCGGGTACAACCTGAAACACCCCAAGCAATGAAGAAGGCCCTTCTCAAGGTGGAAGCGGGTGCAGTCGTATTTATGATTAATAGCACCCAATACGCGGCTCCGGACAGAAGCAAATCTCCCTTATTTCTATTCCCGCGGTGCCTGGTAGCCCCGTGCCCCAGCACAGCCCAGTCCAGATGCCCAGGGTCACACCTGGGTCCCCCTAGCAGCACCCAAACCCCTGTGATCGGACATTCTGTGCCCAAATAAATTGGGAATAAACCCAGGGGCACCCGGCATACCCCGGATCACCACTACAGCAAGCAACCCCAACCCCACGTCAACAAAACCCCACGTAATGAAGACTGAAAGCCCAATTTATTTTCATATGAGAGTTTAAGGGTCTCCAAGCGTTTCAGGTACATCCCAGCTTGCATTTTAATTTCGAGCCTGCTCACAACGGAGCAGCAGTAATGGGCAGGGCAGACAGAAAGACACCTCAATGCTTCTGGGCCCGCTAACGAGATGCTGCCCATCACATTGCGACATGGATTTCTTCCATTTTCCCCGCTGGAGTTCAACTGCCTGAAGTTTCGTAAAACCTAAAACCACAGCACGTGCAACCAACGGCCGGGATCAGAACCCTCCTCCGGAGCCTCCAAGCGCTGCCAGATACAGCGGCAGGAGAAGACAAACCGGAGCAGAGAGGGCAAAGGGAAGGGGCGAGCACCTGGGAAGCATCGCCCGTGCTGCTGGTGGACATCAGCAGCTCTTGGGGTCTACAAATCCAACCCAAGCCCTCATCCCAACAGCCAAGTCCCAAACGCATCCTCACCCCCTGCAATGCCAGCAGCAGAAGCGGCTCCGGAGCGGAGAGCTGTGTTACCGGTGGGTTGGGATCGCTTCCCCCACCAGCAAGGGGCCTGGAAGGGAATCGTTCCTCAGCGGTGGCCGGAGCCCCCGTGGAAATCCGAGGGCACGGGCTTGCTCAGCACCAGGCAGGAGCGGGGCAACCCAGAGCAGAGCCCAGGAGCCAAACGATCGATCCGGCAATTGCTCAAGTGTAAGAGCATCCTCACATAACCCAATTTCCCAAGGAGGAACAGACCCCGAGGGCCTGATCCTGCACCACACCAAGCACTGCAGCCCCCCCACACACAGCTCAGCAGCACTTGCCCCCCCACGCCAGCCCCGCTGCCTGCACCGGGAACACCAACATTTTTCCGGAGCCGTGGCAGCAGGGCCGGAAAAAAAAA
>NW_009260768.1:1744861-1750674 GCF_000687185.1 Egretta garzetta
TGGGGGCGGCGCGGCCGGGGGAATGGGCCAGGAAAGGTTCAGCCATAGACAAAGATTTCAGCGTTTTCCCGGCAGATCTGCTCCGGCAGCGACTCGCAAGCCGATGGCATCAGGCTGAGAGGCCGTTCCCATCCTGACAGCACAGCTGGCAGCAGGAGGACACCAGAGCCTTCCCCTAATAACTGCAAACCGGGAAGCTTAAGTGAATATTAAGGAAGGCTGGTATCAGTTTATCTGTAACTAATGTAATATTATTGCCAGTACATTTTATTCACTGCTAATTATCAGCCACTTTGATAACTCATAATTCTTGAAAATTGCAAACAGCAGCTTTAATCACCGGCCTCTGCTGACGAGTCTGCGGGGGCGGGAGGAATAAATCACCTCCCTCGTGTGTCACCAGGAGCGTGGGGACAGCTGGGGTGTCCTGTGGGATGACCCCAGGGCAGCCCCGGCCGCAGGGGCTCCCCTGGGAGCTGCCTTGTCCGACAGCGGCCGATGGGAGACCCCTGGCAGTGCCAAAACCTCCGGTGCTTGCAGGAGCTGACAGCGCCGAGCGCACCCCGAAACACTAAATCCGACAACCCTAGCGGGGGGAAGAAGGCAAATTTCTCAACAGCCACCCGAACCCTCAAATAAACCAAATCTGCCCTCCAAGAGGAACGAGGGGGAACGCATCCCACAGCCCTTCCCATCAGGGGATGCGGGGGCACCCGCTGCCAGCCAGCACGGCCAGGACCCCGAGAGCATCGCGGGGGCGGCCCCCCCCCAGCCCCGGCTGCCCCAAATCCCCCCCCAAGAGCCGGGCGAGGGGCTCCAAGGGGAGCCCGGCACAGGCAAGTCCATCTTCATGGCCAAAGCAACGTTCACATTAAAAACAAATGTACGGATTTTTCTCGTTGGCACGTTCGGGGCTTTGGCCTTTCCAGGAGGGAGGAAAAACACAAAAAAAAAGCTGCCCGGGAGGAGGGAGCACACGCGCAATTCCCAGGCTCCTCGGGAAACCCCGGAGCTTTCTTACAAAACGTGACATTTCGCAACAGCGCCGGTTTACGCGGCAGAAAGGAGGTCGGTTTTGCAACCTTTGCCATTACAAAACGAAAAGCACAGGAGCCTTCTCACCGCTTTTGCCATGCAACCTTGCAAAAAAAAAAAAAAAAAACAACCAAAAAACCCCCAGAGCAAGAAAACCCCAAGCAACTCGTTAAAAGAACAAAACCCCCCACTTCTGCCACAGCAGGAGATGGGGGTTGTGCCACCAACCCCCTGTCCACCAGGCAGCCTGGAGAAACCTCGACGCCCAACCAGTACATTTATTTTTCAAAGGACTGGTTGCTCCAGGCAGAGCTGTCGAGCACACAAGTGCTGCCCACCAAAACCAGTTAGGATGCACGCAGGCTTCCAGCTGCTTGCTGGGAGGAAGCTTGCCTGTTCCAGCCAGATCCGAAGGGATATTTTCCTAAGGACTGCCCCACACATCACCACCACCACCCCGACGCCTGCGGCTTGCTCAGCAGGACACGGCGGAGAGGTTCGTGGCATCGAGTCAGCACTACAATATGAGATTTTAATTGTTAGCAATAAACCTTTAAGCCTCGGATGAGATTAACAAGAGCTTTTTCTCCACATGCTTATTAAAATCTAATGGAGACCAGCTTCGTCGCTGTTCTCTCTCCCTGCCCCCTTCCCACCTTGTGTATTTGTAGCGTGGCAACATGTATTTTTACAGTCTTTTATTATGCAAGGCTTTTTGCGAGGGTAAGAGAAAAAGCAAACACAACTTCAATTAACAGCTCATTTTTACACAATATACTGCTCGGTAATGATTTGCTATCGGTGCAGATTGAATTAATGGGAAAGGGCGAACAAAGCGGGCGGCTGCTGCTGGGGGGTGGGAAGTCAGGAGCCACGGAAGGGGGATGGCGAGGGCTCCTCGGAGGGTTGGGGGATGGCGAGGGCTCCTGGGCTGCAGCAGGGCTCAGCGAGCCATCCATCACCCCTCAAATGAAGAGCCACACCATGCCAGCGCTGCCTAATTACGTTACGTTAGAACACAACTTCCTTTAGACCCACAATTAGCAACGCGGACACGCACCGGTCCCCGGCAGACGGATGGAGCAGCAGCCCCTTCTCCCTGCATCCCCCCCCAGCATCGCAGCCCCCGGGGACCCCGGCTCATTCCCAAGGCCACGGTGTCTGCTCTTTCTCTCCTCTCCACTTCTCCCGCATCCCGTAATTACCAAAATAGCACCAAAGCCCAAGGGACACCGACTCCTCTGCTCATCTGCAGGAGCCGCGGCAGAGCCCGGGGAGCCTGAAACACCTTCCTGAAGCCCAGCGCAATGAATCCACGGGAGAGGCCCTTCATTTGCTCCAGCTAGCGCAATTAATTTGTTAATTCATTACAGAAGAGAAGCACAGTAAGGGACAAGGCACTTCCTGATTACCACCACCGAGAAGCTAACCCATTTCCCTTCCTTCGGAAGCTCAGGACAGTAAATCTGGGACCATCCCACAGGGCACGGCTGAGTTTCGAGCTGGGGAATGGGCTGGTTCCCCTCCAGCCAGCCTCACAGGCAGGGCTTGTCTGGAGATCTCAAGACTAACTCATTCGGGCGCTGGACTCCAACCAAGACCACCTAAAGCCCAGAAATTGAGCTCTGAAATCAGCCCCCAGCATTATTTTTTTTTTTAATGTGTGTAGTGTGCACCTCACCTATAAAACCTTGATAGACCTTGAAAAAACCACATAGAAAATGTGAACCAAGGACAAGACGCCTTCCCAAGCCTGCAACCAGCCTGAGATGCGAAGAGGGGACTCAACCAGTCGGTTTTTCAGCTTGCGTTAGCTCTCAAGCCTGCGGACAACAGATTGAAGTCCCATCACCTTCACCACCTCATCGATAATTAGAGCACGACGGAAGGGGAGACAGGAAAACGCACCACGAGGATCTTCACACCCTGAGCATAGCACTCCCCAAACGCAGCCCCTGGAGGACACAACGCCCCATGGCCACGTGCCCAGGGGGTGCAAAAGCAGAGACCCCCCCCCCCCCAGGGTCCAAACCGCTGGCAGAGAAGCCTCAGGCTGCACAGAAAGGAGCAAACCAACCAATTTTCCACCCAATTCCCCAACCCCTCTCCGGCAGGGCTGTCAGCCTATTAATAATATACATAATATATAATGCATATATATATATAATACAATATATAATGCAATAGTGCCTCTTACGTGCGCAGCCGTCCTCCCCGGGGACACGGGCACAGCCGTCCTCCCCGGGGACACGTACGTGTCCCCGGGGAGGACGGCTGTGCCCGTGTCCCCGGGGAGGACGGCTGCGCACGTAAGAGGCACAAACCTGGCTCTTGCCAGCTCGTCTCCGAAGCAGACAGCGTGTCAAGTCAGTCTGGGTGAGTCAGAGTTTGCCCTGAGAGCAAGCTGGCGTTGTGCTGCAGTTATAGAGCCGTGCGTAGATGTTTTCCGTGCTCTCCATGCAAGCAGCCTTCCTCTCCCTGACATTCACCACCACCCAACCAATTGCAACCTCACTCACGGCTTCTCTGTCATTTTAATGGCAGGTTTGCTTTTCACAGGGGAGGCATTAATTTGGGGTTACGCGACGAGCCAATTCAAAGGCAGATTTTAAGATCAAAGAACAGCTGAGGAACCATCCAGCACACTCAGAGTGCTGGCAGATAAATGGGGCCATGTTCAGAGGAAGAGCATGGGAGCAAGGATGCTACGGGAGCAAGGATGCTACGGGAGCAAGGATGCTACGGGAGCAAGGATGCTACGGGAGCAAGGATGCTACGGGAGCAAGGATGCTACGGGAGCAAGTCTTAGAGGCGACACCACCTCAGGGTAGGAGGCTCTTCCCCATGAACCAGCACCACGGTCACAGGAAAGGGAGGCACAGAATTCCCGACTCCTTCCCCAAGGTATCCAGGCAGGGCACAGAGCATCACTGCAGCAAGGAAAGGAGCTTGAAGTGTCCCTGGCATCACCACCAGCTCTTAGAGCCCAGGAGGCTCCCACCAACGGAGCCCATCTGAAGCACGGGTGCAACCCCAGGGTGCTCTGAGCATCCACGTCCCCTCTGGTCCACACTCCACTGCCTTGCTTGCTGCTCGTTCCACAGCTAAAACTTAAAGAAAGAATAAAAAAAAAAATAATAAAAAAAAAAAAAAAAAAGAGTGCTCCAATTCAATCAGCAAAAAGGTCAGACACTGCCCAGGACCCAGCAGAACTCCCCCGACAGCGATGCATCCCTCCCTGCGGTGCCAGCCAGACTCTTCT
Source organism: Egretta garzetta (assembly GCF_000687185.1). Taxonomy (NCBI): domain Eukaryota; kingdom Metazoa; phylum Chordata; class Aves; order Pelecaniformes; family Ardeidae; genus Egretta; species Egretta garzetta. The sequence goes on from NW_009260768.1 coordinate 1,749,159, forward strand.
GGCAGTGACGGAGGAGATCTGGTATGCGTGTGCTCTTCCTTTTGGAAAATTTATCCTCTTTTCCCATTCTGAGCCAGGCCCCAAACAGTCATTGAAATTCAATCAGCAAAGGCTGAGCCATGATGGAGAGAAGAGCCCCACGTTGCACCACCAGCCTCATCAGCAGGTAATACCTGCTGGAGGTAACCAGCGGGGCCAGAGGTGCTTTGTCACGGGGACATAGCGGGGAAGGGAACGGTGGAGAAACATTTATCCAGTGCAGGAGCTCATTGAATGAGGAATGAAGCCAGGTTTTCTCAGTCCCTACTTTTTTTTTTTTTTTTTTTTTTTACAGCAGGATTTTTTTCACCTCCTCGTTCCCCGTGCCGGCGGAGCCACGCTGCCGCAAGCGCCGGCAAACCACTCCGGATTTCAGCTGCTGTCAGCCAGGTAGCGACTGTCCCCATAAACCTAACGGGGGTGGGAGGGGAATTTAACCCTGACTCAGCTGCAAAGCATCTCTGCTCTGCAGCTCGAGCTTTGGGGCTTCAAATGCAATGGTTTGAGTTTGTTGGTTTTTTTTTTTTAATTGCTTAATGCATAATAAGAGAGCATTATAATTAAGAGCAGCTGACAAGATTGCACTGTGGAAGCAAATAACTCTTTACCTCCATTAATAAAACAGAATGCTTTTCTATAAATTAGTATAATTACAACTTGGTGCTTTTTTTCTGCAAATATTTTCAGCCTATCTAGCAGCAACTGGATTTCAAGCGCTAAAACCACCGCACATGGGCGGGGGGGGTAGGGGGGAGGCAGGCTTTCCACAGATCGTATGGGCAAACAGATTTTAAATAAACCCTTAGGGGGGGTTGTGGTCAGCACCAGGGATCACGTTTGAAATCCTGCCCTTGCCACCTGCCTGGGATAGGACACAGGGGACCCGGGCCCAAGCATTGGTCCCACACGGATCCATGGCCTTCTGCAGCTCCGGAGAGTTGGGTTGGGTTTATTTGATGAGTTAATAAAACTCATGCCCGGGTACTCGTATTTATTTAGAGCTAGAAGGGGAAGGACCTTTCCCAACAGAAGGCTTTGCTACGGTCCCTGATGATGCTCCCAAAAAAAGGTTTCCCTTCCTCAGCCATCAGAGCCCGATCCTTCCTTCCTTCCAGAGCCAGTGGAAGAGGGCTGGAATGCCATAAACCCAACACAAACAGAAGGACCGCTGTTTATTTTCCCCTCAGCAAAGGAAATCAGAGCAAACTAGGAATGCAGGAGTCAAGCTCACGCGAGCGAGTCCCTCTGGTCCCTCCTCACCCCCTGCAAGGCAAAGGCAGCCCCTGCACAAGCAAAACACCGCCCGGGGCTGGACGGGGGGCCGTGTCCACGCAGCGGGGCTGGCTGGTCCCCGGGGGGGCTGCATCGGCCCCGTTTTGGGGTGGGGTGGGGGGGTAAGCCCCTAGCTCAGGGCAGCACGAGCACGGGGCACACCCGGCTTTGCAATCGTGCATTCACGCATCTGCCCGTCCCCACC
>NW_009260768.1:1750866-1756142 GCF_000687185.1 Egretta garzetta
TATCTCCAGAGAAGGAGACTCCACAACCTCCCTGGGCAGCCTGTTCCAGTGCTCTACCACCCTCAGAGTAAAGAAGTTTTTGCTCATATTCAACTGAAACCTCTTATGTTTCAGTTTGCACCCATTGCCCCTAGTCCTGTCGCTGGACACCACTGCAAACAGACTGCTTCCATCCTCGTGACTTCTGCCCTTAAGATATTTGTAGGTGTTGATGAGGTCCCCTCTCAGCCTTCTCTTCTCCAGGCTGAACAAGCCCAGCTCCCTCAGCCTTTCCTCGTAGGGGAGATGCTCCAGTCCCTTTATCATCCTAGTTGCCCTCCTCTGGACTCTTTCTAGGAGTTCCTCATCTTTCTTGAACTTGATCGCTTCCCCAAGATTACGTGGCCCAAGACACGCAGCTGCCAGGCTGCACTCGGCGAGATGCCACCCCCGCCACCGCGCCTGCGTCCCCGGACAGCGTTTCGGTCCCACGCTCAGAAATTTAATAAGCCAGGAAGCACACATGCTCCCCCCCACACCGGCGTGTCCCTCGCTTAACGCTCAAATCAAAAAAGCCTCTCCCTACTATGGCAATGAGGACATGCAGCTAATTAACTTTCTAGGAGTCGGAGATGAGCAGGAAAAAGCACATTAAGGATGGGAACTTGCGATGGGCATGTCTCGGAGGGATCGGCAAATTGCATAAGAGGAACCTTTATTCCGATTATAAATTAAGACCAGCGACAAGACCCAGCGCATTTTTACCGCCTCGTGAAACCATTAACCCATCAAAATCCAGCTCCATGCAAATCAGAGCACCATTAAAAGCTTTCCACCTTCGCATACGCTGCCGAGCGGGGAGGATCACCAACGTCCTCGAACCGCAGCCGCGGCACTAACGACTGCCCCCGCTGCACCAGCCACGTGCTAGGAATCACCACCTAGTGCCCCCCCCCCCAAAAAGGAGGCTTCCCATGGCCTAATCCAGCTGTGGTTCAGGAAAGAAATTGCCGATTTAAATAACATGCAGCTCTGCCTGGGGTGGGCGTGATGGTCTCTCCTCCCCCTCCTGCAGCTTCCCCATCCAGGCACTATTTTCAGCTTTCCCCCCGCTACGTGACTTGCACGGATTTAGAAAGCAAAATATACATCCTCGAGGCACGTCCCGAGCCAAGCGACACACAGCACCGCGGTTAAACGCAAGAGTATCCCCTGCATAGCTCCTTATCAAGTTCTCAAATCCTTCCCAAGGGGGCCCCGCCAAAAATAGCCTAAAATTCACTGTGCGAAAAGCCCAATCCCAGACTATATCCCAAAAAAGCTTGCAAGCCTCAATTTGCAAAAATTGAAGAGGGCAGGAGCGCTCAGACTACGTTTCTAGAGGGTTACCAGGACCCAGCCTCCTGCTACGAACATACACGCGCCCGCACCCGCTCCGCTCTCATCCAGCCCACGTGAAGATCCTCAGCCTGCTCACGAAAAACCATCAGGCAGCTGCAAACCACAGCCTCAAATGCTTCAAAATGGGTATTTTGGCCGCGCTGGTCCCTCCTGCAGCACGAGCGGCCAGCGCTGGCACCCACGGAGCACGCGTCAACCCAGGCGAAAGGCTTTTAAAAGGCACTTTAGTTACTATTTGTTTTAAATCTAAGGAATGGTCCACCCATTGCATGCAGCCTTATTGATTTACTCTGTATTCAGGAATAAAAAAAAACCAAATAATAAACCCTGTATCTAGCCGACATGAAAAAAAAAAAAAAAAAATCCAATTGAGATGGTATTTCCAGGACAGAATTACAGCCCTGGCTCCCCACCCTCCCGGCCCCGATCAGGTTTTACACCAGAAGTATTGGCAGGCTCCTAGTTATAACTGAGTAACGGCCCAGCAGCTCTCTCCCTGGATTATCCATTAACTCCTGGGTCTCCTGCAACATCTGCCCTCCTCTCCTTCCGCCAGAGCCACCTCCAACGCTCATCAGCTCTCCCAGGGGAGACCCAGGGCTGCCCCACACCCCCAAATACTGCAGCACCCATCGGGGTCCTGGACGGAGCTCAGCTCCGGCTGCAGACCTGCACCCACCCCAGTGGGAGCGATGGAGCTGCTTTCTGTATGCGGACAGATGTTTCCGAGCGAAACAAAGCCTCAAGGTAGAGGAGATGAAGCTAATTAAGCCTCATTATCCTATTTAGCATAATGATCATGGAGCCGAGAGGACGTCATGCAGCCGGGGAGCAGAAAGAATAAGGTGGTTAAATAGGAAACGTGCATGGACATGGGCAGGCAGGTACGGCCGAGCTGGCGTGCAGCCCCCGAGGGGTTATGGTCTCCTGCTACGGCTTTCTCCTCTTCCCTGCCCATGCCACCTTCCCGATCCCACCAGCAGCACGTCTGTGAATTCCCACTTGCTCGGAGGAGCATTTAAGGGCAACAATCTGGAAAAGGCAGGAGCAAGGCAGCTCCTGGAAGCCACAGCTTCAACACGGGGGCTCCGCTGCACCCTGACCCAGCGTCCCACCCAGCGTCCCACCCAGCGTCCCACCCGCCTGGGCATGGGAACACCCGTGGGAACTCCAACACCGCTGGGAGAGGTCCTGGCCATCCGGCAGCTCAGAGACAAAAGCACCACACGTGCACGTGACAATTCAGGAGCAAAAGCAGCCAGGGACTCTCTGAAAACCAGAGCCAGGGCTGGATGTGTCCTCTGGACTCTTGCGGGATTCCTCCGGGAAGAGGGAGGCTGGAGCAAGAAACCCATCACGGGGGTTGGATTAGGTGACCTCTAGGGGTCCCTTCCACCCCAAAGCATTTTCTATGATTCTGTGATTCTATGATTCTATGATTCTATGATTCTATGATTCTATGATTCTATGATTCTATGATTCTATGGACGTCATGCAGCCGGGGAGCAGAAAGAATAAGGTGGTTAAATAGGAAACGTGCATGGACATGGGCAGGCAGGTACGGCCGAGCTGGCGTGCAGCCCCCGAGGGGTTATGGTCTCCTGCTACGGCTTTCTCCTCTTCCCTGCCCATGCCACCTTCCCGATCCCACCAGCAGCACGTCTGTGAATTCCCACTTGCTCGGAGGAGCATTTAAGGGCAACAATCTGGAAAAGGCAGGAGCAAGGCAGCTCCTGGAAGCCACAGCTTCAACACGGGTGCTCCGCTGCACCCTGACCCAGCGTCCCACCCAGCGTCCCACCCAGCGTCCCACCCGCCTGGGCATGGGAACACCCGTGGGAACTCCAACACCGCTGGGAGAGGTCCTGGCCATCCGGCAGCTCAGAGACAAAAGCACCACACGTGCACGTGACAATTCAGGAGCAAAAGCAGCCAGGGACTCTCTGAAAACCAGAGCCAGGGCTGGATGTGTCCTCTGGACTCTTGCGGGATTCCTCCGGGAAGAGGGAGGCTGGAGCAAGAAACCCATCACGGGGGTTGGATTAGGTGACCTCTAGGGGTCCCTTCCACCCCAAAGCATCCTATGAAACCCGATAAAACATCACACTCGGAACAAAACCCAGCAGAGCTGCAAGACATATTTGAAGGATAAGAATACTACTCCTCACTCCCAGCATTCTTATGCTTTACAGCAGACCCAAAATAGCTACTCAGCGATCAGGGACCTACTGCGCTGAGCGGTATTTGCAAGTAAACCCTCCCTCAAAGGCTTCAGGTCTTGGTATTGAAGACCCTCAGCCCAAACCCTTTTTGGGAAAGGCAATAGCATCGCATACACCCCCCATCACCTGGCCCCTCTGCATCCAGAGGCCTCCTCAAATATCACTTGAAAGCCAAGTTCTTAATTGTAAGGTTAAATGAGAGCAAAGGAAGGAGAGAAACCTGTTGGAGCATCACCAGGGCCCGGGAGGGAAGAGGCAGACGGGCCCAAGATATTCCAGAAACTAGAGCACCATCCCGCTGCGGAACCAGCTCTGCCACCGCCGAACCCTGTGCAGCTGGTAAAGACACACTTGGGCTGACCACGACACGAGGAGACGGTTGCCAAAACAAGGGAGAGGCCCTTTTTTAAACCTCGAGCTCCATTTCTGCAACGGTCTTGCCCTCCAAGCGCACCCAGATGCCCCACTGCGGTTCGCCAGCCTCCACCGGCCGAGCCAAGCGCTCCCAGGCCAGCGTCTCCTCCTCCAGGAACCCAGCTAAAGGATGAACAAACACGTTAAAGGCTTCACACGGGGAATAAACGGCAAAAGATAAAAGATGTAAGAAATTAGATCTGTCTTTTGTAAGGAATTTAATGACTACAGCTGTTCGGCATCATTAACCAGTTTGTCTTGGAGGTTTAACCCTCCCGCCAGCCCCAGCTCTGCTGGCGAGCAAACCCTCGGGTACCAGCGGAGCCGCCCTGGGCTGCGGCAGCAGCAAAGCCTTGCTCCCTCCCCGGGGAGGGGGACGGGGATGATAAAGAGTCATTAAAAGCTTTTACTACCTGTTGCTATCCAGCAAACCGATTACAGCAGAGTGCCAGGCAGGGAGAGAGCTCTGTGCTAAGAGCAGCCAGCTAAAAATGGATCCCCCGTCCTGCCCGCCCGGGGACAGCATGCCCCACGGCCTCCCCAGCGTCCCTTCCTCGCCTGACTGTAAGCGTGGGGGGAAAAAACCCAACCCTGAGATTTTAACAGACCTACAAAGAAGCAAGACTTGTTGGAAGTGAAGTGCTTGACCCTTGTCAGAAGTGAAGTGCTTGACCCTTGTCAGAAGTGAAGTGCTTGACCCTTGTCAGAAGTGAAGTGCTTGACCCTTGTCTGAGCAGCACAGGCTCCCGAGAAGTCCAGGCTCCAGATGAAGGAGATGTATCCTGAGCCAAATTCTCCTGCCAGCACAGCCCCGAGGACGGCTCCGGACTGACCAGGCGCTCGCCGATTTTCATTTCAACACATTCAGCTTTAACATCTACCCATGGTCCTTCCACGGCATCCCTCGTAACTCTGCCAAGTCTCTGGGTAGGCGGTCATAGAATCAGTAAGGCTGGAAAAGACCTCCAAGATCAACAAGTCCAAGCGCCGACCCAACACCCCCACGCCTACTAAACCATGTCCCCAAGTGCCACGTCTACACGGTTTTTGAGCACCTCCAGGGATGGTCACTCCACCACCTCTCTCGGCAGCCCGTTCCCATGCTTGACCACTCTTTTAATAAAGAAATTTTTCCTAATGTCTAATCCAAACCTCCCCTGATGCAACTTGAGGCCGTTTCCCCTCGTCCCATCACCCATCCCCTGGGAGCAGAGCCCGACCCCCCCGGCTCCCCCCTCCTCTCAGGCAGTTGTAGGCAGC
>NW_009260768.1:1756181-1757060 GCF_000687185.1 Egretta garzetta
CCCTCCCCAGCTCCGCTGCCCTTCTCTGGACACGCTCCAGCCCCCCCAGGTCCTTCAGGGAGGGAGGGGCCCAACCCTGACCCCAGCATTCGAGGGGCGGCCCCCCCAGTGCCCAGGATGGGGGGACAATCACTGCCCCTGTCCTCTTCCTAAAGCATCTATCCCAAAAGTCCCATCCCCTGCCCAGCGCAGAGTCTCTCAACAGCCCCAGGAGCTCCGGGCAGGGAGTGCAGGAACCCCCCGCCGCCCCCAGCTCTCCTGACCCTGCCCGGGTTGCCCGGGGGAAGGACAAGCAGCATTTTGGATTTCCACAGACATTTCTAACGAGGTGGATCCTGCCCACTACCCGGCTGGAGGAGACGCCCCGGTGCAGGGACACCCGCTTCCGCAGGATGCAAAACACAGGCAGCAGCATTAGCCAGGGGGTGTAAACCCCCTTTGGGCCCAGCGTTAGCCAAAAGCCCCGCGGGGCAAGCGTGTGGCGGCTCACGCTCTCCCGCACGGTGCAAACAGCTCCTCTCCCACTGGTATTCGAACTGGATTTAAAGCAAGATATAACTGTATATTTTTTTTTTAATATATACATTGCGCTGCTCCCTACAGGGCTGTCGCCCTCGCCACCGCGCACGCTGGCCGCCCTCCTCACCGCTCCGTCCCGCTCTTTGCAACGCAAGAATTTCCCTCCCCCGACGCTCATCCCCCTCCCCGCGCTCCCATTTCCAAGGGCAGCAGAAACGAACGCCGGCCATGGCGAAGAATTGGGTTTTGTGGTGCAACTGTTTATCCACCCTGCGGGGAAACAGCGGCTTCAGGCAGCTGATCAAACACCCCCCCGCGCCCCAGCCAGCACCTCGTAACAAGGGCGGGGCACGCCACGGC
>NW_009260768.1:1757263-1758078 GCF_000687185.1 Egretta garzetta
AAAGGCAAAAAAAAAAAAAGGCAAAAAAAAAAAAAAGCAGGGATTGATGGCAAACGGCTTCCAAAGGCTCCAGCTGCCCAACAGCAACCCCCCGCCACATCCCGCAGAGGGATCGGGAGCCCCGAGAAGAGCCAGGACACGGGCAGAAGGCGCGGAGGGGGGGCCAGGCTTTCAGCCGCCCGACACCGCTGTCGTTTCATTTATTTGTTCTTTACTCTAATGCATCCATTTGCACTGGAAGCAACACCCCGTAATACCAAGCAATTTTCCTCATAGCTGAGGATGCATTTGCCTGTACCCGTTAGGAGAGGCTCCGAAAGCACGGGAGCGGGGAAGGCTGGCGCTGCGGGCTCCCCTGGACACGGGGGTCACCAGCCACGCCGCTCCTCAGAGAGCCTCACGCTCCTTACTCAGAACCACAGATAACCCCCCCTTCACTCCAACAAATACAAAAATTAAAAAGCTCTTTGGAAGTTTTTTTTTTTTTGAGAGCATCTTCACCGTCCAAGACATCCTCGTGTTTTCAGCGGTAAAAACCCAAGAGCTTCCAATTTATTTATTTAATAATGCTCTTAGACGGTAGGATGGTTCATTCAATTTTGCCATGCTTAGAGGGTTGGCAGCTCTGCAAATTAAACCCCTGGGCTGAAACAGAAGGTCACACCTGAACTGTTTGCAAAGTGTTGCCAGTGAAAAGAACAAAAGCAGAAGCATGAAAAAAAAAAAAAGGGAAGAAAAAAAAAAAAAGGAAAAAAAAAGGCCGGCCGACGATGCAGGCAGACGCTGCGGCCTCAAGAAAGGACGTCTAAGCGATT
>NW_009260768.1:1758155-1758932 GCF_000687185.1 Egretta garzetta
GAATGCCTACTTACCAGCGCCGGCATGAGCAGGTCGGCAAAGTAGACGAAAGCTGCGCCCAGGGCAAAGCCCACGGCCACCGGGAAGAAAGCGAAGGCTCCGAAGCTGCCGGACTCCTCGGCCATGTCGATAGCCGGGGCCAGGAGGGACCAGTAGGAAGCGGCCAGCATGACCTGGGAGACAGAAGGGGGGCGGTGAGAACCACGCAGGCACTGATCCCCCGGGATCCGCCGCCAGCTGCCCTGCCAGCAGCCCACCCTCCAGCCGAGGGAACCCCTGTGCCCGGCCCCAGGAGCTGTGGGGCCATTGCAACCCAGCAGAGCCACCAAAACCCACTTCCCACCAGAACAAGTCACTGACGGGTGGAGAAGGGAGGTTTTCCCCACATTTTCACCAAGAGTGGTTTTGTTGGCTCAAAAGTCCAAGGCAGCAAATGAACAGCGCGAGCTCTTTAGGCCGATTTTCTGTAGGATTAGCACAGCCACAACAATTCTTCAAACGGGAACGGGAGCAGGAAAACCACCCTCCCTGTTCTGCAGCAACAGGAGGGGAGCCACAGCCCCACTGGCCACCGCGCTCCTGCCAAATCCGGGCTGAACCCCATCCACCCCACACCCAGCCCTGGGCTTCTCCGCAGAGCGGGCAGGGGAGGAAGGAAACACAGCCTTGGTCTCATGCAGGAAAAGAATAAATATTGGATAAGGCCTGGAGCCAAAGAGACACCTCCAAGCTAGCTGAGGGCACACCAAGGCTTTGCTGTGCAGAAATAAACCCACT
>NW_009260768.1:1759001-1763393 GCF_000687185.1 Egretta garzetta
CCACAGGGCCGGAGGCTGGGGCTGCTCCTGTCCCTGCATCCGAGCCAGAGCACCCAGGCTGGGAGGAGAACAAGTTCCCACCCCGAACAGCAACGTGCCGGCTCCCAGCATGGAGCAGCGCTGCCGAAATCCTGCTGGGGTGTTTCACCAACGCGGTTTGCACCAGGAAAATAAACCTTTCCAGTAAGAGTGCTTTTTTTTCCCCTTCTTTGCTGCTTAACAGGGAGGGAGAAGGAACAGCTACCCAAAAGACCACATTAAAGCGGCATTTGGTACTCGTGGGGATCTCCAGTCCAGCCCCGCTCAGGGCTGGCTGCTCAGGGCGTCACCCAGTATAGAGAACAGAAAGCCAAGCAAGGCACCAGCTTCACAAGCTTATGCTGAAGAACACAACATTAACATGCATTTTATCACCCTATCTCCTCCCCTCCTCTGCTGCCCGATGTACTGGGTTAATTAAAAAGTCATCAGCCCAGTGCAATGCCCTCAGCAGCAGCCTTGGCTCCGGTTTCTCTCCCTGCAGCCGTTCAGCTCCATGGGAGCCGAGCTCTGACCAGCTCTGGGGACCAGTCCTATCCCACATCGGGAGGAAGCAAGTCAGCAAGGCAAGCACAGATGAGCTTAAAAAAAAAAAATCACACCGAGACCTGTGCTAGGCTTTGGGAGCTGCTCTGTGCCAGCAAGGGTGGAGAAGCGGTGGCACCCACTGCCCTGGCACGGGTCTGCGTTGCCTTGGGGTGGACAAGGCGATGCCCCGAGCTCTCTCCCAGCCCTGGCTGTGAGCAGGGGAGCGCATCAAAGGGGAGCTCCCAACGAAGGAAGGGGTGCGGGATCAGGATGCAGCAGGAACCAGCAAGGCGAGCCCGGAGACGGCAGCGGGAGGGATGCTGTGACCCTAGCTCTCCATCCAGCAACCCCCCCCGAGCACCCCACAAAGTCCCGTTTGCAAGATGCTCAGAAGAGATGCTGCTCAGCTTGCTCCCACGGCACGCGTGGTCGCCCGCAGAAGAGCCGTGCATAACGAACTATTACATTTGAAGTCACTTTTAACAAAGGAACGAGATGCCTATTGCCGTAGACACCAGTCCCCGCGGGACCGTGCAGATCTCAGCTCGCTATGAGTAAGAAGAAAGCAGGTTGTCATGTCAGGCTTAACCACGGCTGTCAAACTTCATATTTCAAATGCCACCTCCTTTAAAAAACAACCACACACCCCAACATGGAAACACAAGCAACAGGGAAAGGCTTTGCAGAATTATATTGTCATCTTATGTCATCATTTCCCCATGGAAAAGAGCGGCCTGCCACTTGCTCAGCCTCCAGATCCTGTCACCACCGAAGTCAGCAAGGGAGCTCCCACCGGCTCCGCTGTACACGGGCTCCGGGGGAAGGTGATGACAAAGCTTTAAACCCCCCCAGCCTCACCGGCTGAAGGAGCAAACTGCTGGGCTGCGCCAGCCGCCTTCCCGTGCTAGGGAAGGAAAAGCCATTTATTCCGACACCCTTTTACACAGAGAAACCCCTCGGCCCCACTGGGTGGGGGAGCTGGAAGTCGCTGCCCTGCAGCAGCCAGCAGAAGTGACCGTGTCCCCGCGCCTCCCCCATCGCTGAGCTCAGGCGTGGGTTTAGGGACGTGGGCTTGCCTGGGAGCAGCCAAGGTCCTGCTCAAGGGTGCAAGCTCCTGCCCAGCCTGTTCAGCGTCAGAGCTGGCACTCACGCCTCCAGCTCAGCAGCATCCCTTATCAGATGATGCTCACAAACAAAAGGGTGAGGATTTCTGCCAGCGACTTAAGTAACAAAACAAACCAAAAAAACCCCATCACATGCTATTTCAAATCTTTGTAATTGTCCAGCCAGGGACAGGAACCCAAACCCCACCAACGTCACCAGGCAAGCCGGCATCAAAGGCAGGAATAAAAGAGAAAAAGCCTGCCTGGGCTCTCCTCCGATGAAGAAAACACGAAGCCGCTTCGGCGGAGGGTACGATTTTCTGCACAAAGCCTTCCCCTCGCACCAGCCCCGCTCAGCCCAGCCAAGACGGGGAGCAGGGACCCACAGCTCGCTGGCACGGGGACACAGGCCTCCTGCCAAACTGCATTTGGATATTTTCGCAAAGAGACTTCGTGCTCCAGAGCCAAGACGCAACAACACCATAAATCCACCAGCTCTTGGGAAAAGTGAGCTGCGGTTGATGGTGGAGGAGAAAGCAGGCAGAAGGCAGCTGCGTGTCTGAAGCATCCCCAGGCTGCGGGGAGCACAGGCCCTTCCCTGGGATACGTCAGCCTAACTGGAGACAAAACCCAGGCTCGAAACCCAACTGCTTTGCACCAGGAAAAAAAACTACTGAAGCCAGGTCTGTGTCCTCACGCTGATGGGAAACCCTCCAAACGTGCCAGGCAGCAGGATTTGTCACCGTGCCGTGCCCCAGCGGCGGCAGGGCTCAACGGGTCCCCATTGCTGACCCCTGGGCACCGGCATCTCCTTCCAGGCAGGGACGCAAGGTGGGTGCCCGATCCAGGCTCTCCAAAACGCTGTGGTGCCAACGCTCCTCCCCACCTGGGAACACCACCCCAGCTCAGCCCACCACCTTCAGAGCCACGCAGGAGCCTTTTTCCTGCAAATACAGAATAAACAGGGCCGCGATCTTCATCCTCAACTCCGCTGGCCCTGCTGGACCCCAGGGCGAGGGGGGAGAGTCCCTGCACTTTTGAGCCTGGTATCGCACTGCTGTGTTAAAATCAAAGCCCCCTCATCTCCTCCACTGCAAGGGGCAACATCTCCCCGTGCTCCTGCGGGATCGTCGAGAGGAGAACGGCAGCTTCAGGGGAAACAGCCGCGTTAACGGCGCACGGATCAGAAAACCCAAGCCGCTTGCGAGCGAAGGAGGGATGGGGAAGGAAAGCGGAAGGTGAGAGAACTGGCAGGACACTTTCCCTGCCAAGCTTCTTAGCTTGACTTCATTAAGGCTTCAACAACAAGAACCAGCCTCAGCAGACCTGTGTGAATCACCGATGCTGTTTTAAGCAGCACTGAAAGGGAATATTCAATACCAGACATGCCTGGTGCGGTTTAAAGAGCGCGTCTTTACAATTTTCTGCTTCATCTGGGACAGGAGAAGAAATCAAACTGCAACCCAGGAAGGGGAACAGCCACGCGGGGCTGCAGGGGAGGAGGAGCGCGAGTGTTTGTGATGTCCGAGAGCACAGCACCTCCAGGATAACACCGAGATAACGGAGAACATCTAAAAAAAAAAAAAGTTCTTAAATAAGAACATCAAGATTTAAGAGAAAAGCCAGAATCCCACATCAGATGCCCAAGCAAGCGAAGCCTAGTCTCCATGGAAACACGGAGGCTTTCGCATACAAAACCCTCTATTATCCGTGATTTCCAGGAAGGGAACTGAGGCAGAGAGAAGCTAAATGCTCCGACACCCGAGCGGAGGTACCGGGCTGGAAGAAGCCGAGCTCCCCCGTGCCGCAGCGCCCAGCCGCATGGGTCCCCTTCACCCGAGGTGACACTTGTGCCATCAGACGTGGTCAGCTTGAGCTGTGCCAAAAGGGGATTTTGCTTTGCAGTCGGGATGCTCCCAGCGCAAGCGGGTGCTCTCCCAGCCTGCAGCAGTTTGACCACAGGCCCCAGCTCGCACCAGCTCCCCCAGTTCCGATGGCATGTCCGTGGTGAAGGCAGCACCCAGCTGCGGCTTTCTGGATCCCAAACCAACACCCTGCATCCTGGCCAGCGCTCCTTGAGCTCCCCTGAACAGCCCTGTCCCATGTCCTCCTCTTGGTTCGGCAGCAGTAGAGAGGTTTTTGGTTAATTCTGGTTTGATTTTGCTTTACGAGCTGCCAGAAGACAAGCAGGCAAATCATTACCAACAGGAGAGAGGACCATCCGCTATAACCTGTTTTACCAGCGATCCTGGTCTCGGAGAGCACCGCGCACGCTCCCCGGAATCCAGACGACTATCGGGGATCCTGAGCTAAGCGCCAGCACGGCAAGACTTGAAGCCACTACCGGCCTCCAACAGCACGGGAAGAGGTTTGCCGGCTCTGTCGGAGCACAGGGGAAGTTGAATTAAACCCATCAGCCCAGATTTCAGAGCAGAGATAGCGAGGAAGTCCTGCCTCTCCCCGCCCCAGTGCTCAGAGCAACAGCCCGTCCATATCTGCAAGAGATCTACATCACAGACACAGCGTTTTAGACAGAAATCCCTCAGAGCAAGGGAAGTGCTGCCCGAAGAAATGCTTCTCACAAGGAGGAAAACAGGACAAGTGGGTTTCAAACCCGGCTGCTCCACACCCTGCCTTTTCCCCTACGCAAAGCCAGCCTGCTAAAACCCAAGGAGCCCCACGCTGCTCCTGAGGTTCCCCCAAAACCAGGTTTCCAGCACAA
>NW_009260768.1:1763437-1764212 GCF_000687185.1 Egretta garzetta
CCCGGGGCCCCCTCCCCATTCCCCCCTCCTCGGGGACAGCCAGCCTCAGGCTTGCAGCCCGCTTTGCTCCAGCATCCCATCCCCACCTCCAGCACCCCCAACCTCCAGCACCCCCAACCTCCACCCACGCGCAGGGAGCCACGACTCAGCCATGGTCCCTCCTGCCGAAGGGCTGGGTCAGGAGGTGGTTTCTCCTCCAGCTTCTCCATGGACTCTTTGCAAAGCCACCAAGCACGCGCATCACTAGCGCTTTCCCTGTCTGCAGAGGGAGGGAAACACTTCTCACATTATTAAACCCTTTTGGGTAAGGATGGGAGAGAGACACAGCCGGTCACGCTGCCGGTCACGCGATTACAACACTGCCTAGCCAGGAAAAGAAAAACTCTGCTAAAAACTCAGGGGGATCCTGCTGCCCAAGGGTAACATCCAGCAAGCCTCTCCTCCATCCCAGAGAGCGTTACGGTGCGGAGTCGAGCACAGCCCTCGCAAGGGGACACGCCAGCCCCTCGCCAGACAGAAGGCAGAGTGCTACGGGCACATCTGGAGCAAACCGAGCAAAAAAAGGAAGATAAAGTTCCAACCTCTGGTGCTTTTGCCACATCACTGCCACCCAAAGACTCAACCACCGAGCTCCCAGCAAGCCCAGTGGCCCTAGAAGCCATGGTGGCACAGTCACCCATGGATCTCTGGCATCTTCAACTGAAAGAGCTGCACCAGGGCAGGGCTGCAGCGACCCTGGGTGACACAGGCAGCTCACCCCAGCCAGCACCAGCTT
>NW_009260768.1:1764251-1766200 GCF_000687185.1 Egretta garzetta
GTTTATGTGGCAGCACCTTCTGCCAGCTGGACCTGCCACCACGGGCTGCCTCGGTGACATTCCCCTCCAGACACTGCAGCAACCCCAGAAAAAATTCCCCTTTCCTGCTCCAAGCGCAGCAAATCGAAAGAAGCCGGGGGAAAAGCAAATGTTTGCAGGACTTCTGCTTCACCAGCCGAACCACACCTCTGCCACGCAGGGATGACTCAGTGCTCCTGGCAGGGTGACGTGGTGGCCACGGCAAGGACGGCATCGTGCAGCACCCGAGCCAGCCCTTGGCCGGGGCAAACACCCCACTGTGCCCCAGTCCCTCCCCAGCTGCAGGGCGGCCACACCAGCAGCTTCGGGAGACAGCGATGCCACGGCGAGGGGACAGCCCAGCCCACGCTGTCCCCAGCAGCATCTCCCGGACGCCGCAGAAGTGGCTGCGACTTGGATTGCTGAGACAAGGGTGTGTCTTCCAGAGAAAAACAGCTCAGAAAACAAAACCACGGAGGAAGGCTCCAGAAGGGGCGATTCCTAACGCAAGCGATTCATTTATAAATGATGGCCCGGGAATCCGCTACAGCAGACGAGTTGAATTATTCACACCATTAGCAGGTCGCCGGCACGTTCCAGGAAAGCCTGCTAGGGAGCAAACCGAGCTCTGCAGCATTTCACGTCCCCCGCCGCAAGCTCTCGCTCGGTGCAGCTGGGTTGGCTTCGGGCTTCGGGAACAGGAGAAGACCCGCGATCTCCAGAGCTGCAAACAGCCACATTCCACCTTGCCCAGCAGCGCCGCAGCGCCCAGGGGTGCAGAGGGAGGAAGGAGCCCCCTCCACGCGCAGCCCCAGCACGAGCGGCGTTACCACCGGGCTCGTGGTTCACCCCAAAACCTGGCAGCATCACCCACGCTCCCAGTGCCAGCTACGCAGATGGGACACAGCGAGCGGGACCTGGCAGAGCCCTGCGCCCCGGCGCACCCACCGCCCACCCCGGGAAGATGCCCCTTCCACCCAGGGCACATCCCCTGGGCTCTCAGGCACACTCCAGCACCTGAAGGATAACAAATGGGATTTAACGAGTCTGAATGAGCCCCCACCTGCTCCCCACCACCCCAGTAGCTGAGAGCAGCGGGAGGAGGTCTACATTCACAAGCCCCAGCACAATTTTGAGCCACGCAGTTTCATGTCTTCCTTCAAGAAAGATGCAATAAGCCCCGCATTTAGTGTGCACCCCCGATGTAGAGCTGCAGCGTCTTTATTCCCCCTTCTCCCACGGGCGTAACGCACCCACGCTTGCAGGAGAGCAAGAAGCACAAAGCGAGTTATGCCCATTAGCCTCCAGGACAAGGGCTCTCCTGCCCATCTTCATCGCACTGGTGCTCCGGAGGAAAGATTCAGAAGCCCAAGGAAATGAGGAGAGTTTAACTCGAGAGAGCCAAATCCAGCGCGGGCAGCTCGACGTCCTCGTGCCACCTCTACCCTTACCAAAGGGGCACCAAGACACGATGAGACACGACCAGCGCCGCACCGTGCTCTTCCCTGCCCCACCCGCACCTCAGGCAATTAATCCAAGGAACACTAATGCGAGCGGGCAACCAACCCAAGCGTGGCGGGGCTTCAGAGGTGTCAGCAGGAGAGCACAGGCAGAGAGGATGAGTAGAAGGATGCTGTACTTACCCCTGCGGCGAAGCCTAAGCTCCCATCTAGGATCCGCCTCTGCAAAAACAAAACAAAACAAAACCAACACACAAAATGCACCGTTTAGTCCTGGCAGAAGTGGTGGAGTGCAACCACGCCACGAACCGCGCAAGGGGGGGAAGCCGGCTGCACCGCTGGGCACTCGCATAACCCCCTTCTCCCCAACCCAAGTGACTCCTGTGCTTTGAGGCAAGAGCCCTGCCCTGCACGCCGAGGAGCCCGTTGCCCCAGGGTGATGGCACCCACCACCATCAAGAGTCATGCCCC
>NW_009260768.1:1766472-1768637 GCF_000687185.1 Egretta garzetta
GAGCCGTGCCCGCACACCAAGGAGCCTGCCGCTCCGCGGTGATGGTACCCACCACCACCAAGAGTCACGCCCCACACGCCAAGGCGCCCACCACCCCGGAGTGATGGCACCCACCACCACCAAGAGCCATGCCCCACACGCCAAGGAGCCCACCACCCCGGAGTGATGGCACCCACCGAGGAGCCTGCCGCCCCGGGGTGATGGTACCCACCACCACCAAGACCCTGTAGCGCGTCCTGGGCTCCCTCAACCCACCAACACTACCCGGATGGGGTTCAGCCCACCCAGTGCCCATGCCAAAATGCTCTGAGGCTACAGAAAGGTAAACCAGAAACTCTCCCAGGCCGCCCTGGGTTTCCCCCCCCTCTTGAAGGTTTTGATCCCTCCAATAACAGGCTGCTATAAACCCAGCCATTCCCCTGCCAGTGACCCAGCGCGCATCCTGCTCGCTTCACTCCCGGCGCAGTTTTTCTCCTTTAGCGCGTCGCCCTCCCCCAGGAAGGGCCCAACGTGCTACTGCAAAGGGAATCTCACTTTGCAACAAACTCCTGAATAAATCATCACATGAGAGAGGCATAAATAATAAATTCATCCGGGCAATTTTGAACACAGCAGCAAGGGGGGCCTCTAATTTTGGAATACGAGATGACTTAACCATCAGCACTTTTTGCTTGTTCTGAGCACGGGGCTGACCCGAATCCTACACCGGAGAAACCAGGTTACAGGAGGAGAACCTGCTGTTCCAAACACAGAGCCCTGCCTGCGGCTCTGCCCCATCTCCCGAGCTGCGCTACAGCACATACCACAGCCCAGGGTCAGGAATTTGATTTCCTCCTCTTCTGTGTTGGCACACGGGAGAGATAGGAGCTGGATTTTTTTCTCCTCCTGCCCCAGGACCTCCCAGGGGCAACATTAAGTCCCTCACGCTTGGGACCAGGCTGCCAAACCCCCCCCGTGAGCAGAGCGCAGCCCCTGGACCCCGCTCGCCTCTCAGGGACAGAGGACACGATCCCGGCACCCACCTGCCCGCTGGAAAACACGAACACCAGCGCCGAGCCAGCCGCCGTCAGCCCCCAGGTGAGGAAGGTCCCCAGCACCGACTGGATCACCGGCCCGTGCCCCGGGATCATGCTGACCTAGGAGAGACGAGGTGCGTCAGGAAAAGCGCCCGGTGTTTAAAGACAAAGAATAACCCCAAATTCCTCCCTGGCTAACGGGGGAGCGTGCGCCAAACCCCTTCTTACCAAAGGGGACAGAGTGAGCTTAACCATCCTCCCTGCACCACCCCTCTGAGCTGCTCTCTTCCCCTTAAGCAAGGCTTTACAATTTAATCCGAGCTCAGAGGAGCAGGAAGGACCAAGGAGGGATGGGACGCACCACATCCCCGTGCTGATTTTGGGCTCAGCCCCCCGAGCCGGCACCAGGGCAGAGCAGCTCTGGAGAAGCAGCGCCCAAACCTCGCCGAGCGAGGGGACCCTTGGTCCCACATCCCCGGGCTGCTCCCAGGCGCGTGCATCGCGTCCCGCTTCTGGGGGGGGGGCACTTACCCGTGCCAAACCCCAGCGTCCCAGGCGCTGACGGCGAACGCCCTGGCAGCACCCGGCTGGTTACAATTTAATCCGAGCTCAGAGGAGCAGGAAGGACCAAGGAGGGATGGGACGCACCACATCCCCGTGCTGATTTTGGGCTCAGCCCCCCCAGCCGGCACCAGGGCAGAGCAGCTCTGGAGAAGCAGCGCCCAAACCTCTCCGAGCGAGGGGACCCTTGGTCCCACGTCCCCGGGCTGCTCCCAGGCGCGTGCATCGCGTCCCGCTTCTTCCAAGAGGGGGCCCAAGGGCTGCACCCCAGGGGTCACCGAGGACCCAGGGAGGGTCACCCGAGCTCGCCACGCTCCGCACACCGGGTGACGACCCAGGGAGCTGGCCGGCTCAGCAAATACACGCGTGTTTGTGAAGAGACAGACCTACAGACACCCCGAAACACGCGTGTATTCACACCGCCGTACGCCCATCTACCCGAGCGCACGCCTTCCGACGCCAGGACATTAAGAATCACACCCGCTGCCGCCTTCCTTCCCCTCCAGGGCCCTCCCAGGGCCGCTGCCAGACCCTGCGGGGTGGGTGCCTGGGTCGGACCCCCCCCCCGCCCGCCCGTCCCCGCGGGAC
>NW_009260768.1:1769850-1770211 GCF_000687185.1 Egretta garzetta
GCAAGGGGCCTGCGCGGGGAACATGGTGGCCAAGCTCTGGCAGCGATTCCTCCCCAGCAGCTCCGTGGCGCTGGCAGGCGGGAGAGGGGCTTAGGCCAGTGGCCACAGGGCAGAGGGAGCCAAGCTGGGCTTGGGGCTTTGCTGGTGCCTCCCGCTTGTGCCACGCCGGAGGGTGCAGATGGACGCATCCAGCTCCTCTGCAGCACAACCCTCCGTGATCGGAGTCTGTATCTTTGATCAGCCTTTGATCAGCCTCCTCGCCACAGCTGGGGAAGGTCAAGGCCATTAGAAACCTCCCTGATTTAGGATTTCATCAATCTCCCCCTGTAGCTGCCCGCATCCTTCGTTAGCCCCCGTAACA
>NW_009260768.1:1770404-1775875 GCF_000687185.1 Egretta garzetta
GGGACATCCCTGCCTGGGGACGTGTGGGGACAGTCGTGATGGCAGCGGTGAGGCTCCATGCCGAAGCATCAGCACAATCAACTCCCAGCTCCCCTTCCCCGGTGTCATTTATGTGTGCAGGGACACCTCCACGTCACCTTCCCCAGGACAACAGGGCTGCCCCCGCACCAGCCGCTCCTCCTTCCGCCTGCTTGCACGGTCCTGCCTGTCCTCCCAGCAAGGGATGGGGACGGGGTCCAGTCCAGCCCCTTCCCCACGCCGGGCAGGAGGGCAGTTGCCCCCTCCCGCTGCACCCTGGGGCAGGCAGGCAAAGGCAGCGCCGGGGAGGGCTGGCAGCTCCTGCCTGTAGCAGCACCAGGAAGAATGAGACCGGTGGTCGCAACCATGCGTTACCCAGAATCCCTAAAATGTATTTTAAACAACAAAAGGAGCACAAATTCTTGTGCAATCTTTCTCATTAAAGTGCCTGAGATGCTGCAAGGGGCAGCACCGCAGTCCTGGCCCCGGGGAGCCCCTGGGGCCGCGGGGCAGCCAGGACCCAAATCCCTTCGGCTTTTTGCAATAAAACTCCTTGGTGATGTCTGGGGTAGCTGTGGCAGGCCGAAGGTGCAGAGAGACACATCCCAGCACAGCGATGGCCCGGGGCACCGCAGGCTGAGGCAGGTTTGGAGGTGCCCCAGATGTGCCTCTCGCCGGGCACGGCAAGTGGGGTCCCTCTGTCCCTGCCCTGTGTCCCCTTTGCGCAGGCTGGGCTCGCGGCCGGGCTCTTTCCCAACCCAAATCCATCTGTGTCAAAGCTGGGGCGGTGACGGAGCCAGCCTGGACCCACACCAAAGCGGCTGCGGAGCCAAGGGAGCGAGGACATCCAGGGACATCCCGGAGGACAGGGCACAGGAGCGGCGCAGCACCGCAGGGCCAGGCACGGCGCCTCCGCCCCATGAGCTCACGGCACCTCTCGGGGCACAAAGTGACAGCTTTGTGCTTCTCTGCTGGCGTTGGGCTCGCCGTGAGAGATGCGATGGCCGCGGTGCAAGGCTGGGGGAGCGCAGAGCCCCACCGGCATCGAGCCACCACCCGCGGCTGCTTGGAACCGGAGGGGATGCGAGCGGCAGCGGATCGGCGCGTGCTGTACCTAACCCTGGCATTTCAAGCTGGCGCAGGAAGCCTGGCTGCCAACCGCAGAGTGCTGTCAAGTCCCAATTTAACGCGCACAACCCTCCGACAAGCCAAGCACGGTGGGGAGAGACACGGGCAGGAGCAGAGATTTCGGTCCGTGGTTGCCAAAGGCTCATTAGCGGTGGGGGTTTAGCGGTAGGATTCCCGGGGAATGTGTGTGGCAGCTTTCACTGCAGCGCGGTCCCGGTACCCTCGGCAGAGATCAATAAAGTAATTATGGAGGCAAATAACGGCAGGGCGAGAATGGGAGAGGTGGGAGCGGGAGGAAGGAGCCGTTTGCTGGGAGGGCTGGGGGAGCCCCCGGGGAGGGAGCCGGGTGCGGGGGGCGCGGGGCGCCCCGGGGCCAGTGCCTCTCCCTCCCCATCAGTCACAGCTGCAGACGCTGCTGGATTAGATCACATCGTCCGGCAGCAGCCAGCCTGGGTCTGCCCTGCCTCAGGGGGTGCGGGGAGATGGTCCAGGCCTGTTTGTCTGGCTAATTAGCAGAAAGCAAAGCCTCCCCCATCCCAGGCATCCCTGTAATTGAGCCAGGCAGCCTGGCGTCAACAGAGCCACCGAAGCCGCTCCTGGCTGTTGGGCTGGAGATGGGAAGGGAAAGGGCAGGGAAAGGGCAGCGTGACCTGGAGAGGAACCACCACAGCCACCTCTGCCTGTGCTGGCCCTGTCCCTGTGGCCACAGGGGACAGCGGGGTCCCTCTGAGGGCAGCATGCTGGGGAGGAGCTGGCTCGGCCATGGCTGCTGGTGCACGGAGGCAGAGCTGCTCGGGACCAGCTCGCCGCTCTGCAAAGGCGATGACGAGGTGATGATGCCTTGGGCTGGCGCTGCACCCCCCGCGCTGGGAGTGGGGACAGTGACGGGGCCAGAGAGGCTGCGTGGCATTGCTTTGCTCCCTGCAAATGTCTTTCCCACCACGCCATGGGATGCTGCAGCCAGAGGAAAGGGGATGAGAGGAAGCTTTAACCCCCAGGGACCTGTCCCCCAGCCCAAGCAGGGTCCGGAGCGATGACCCGGCATTTTTGCCATCAGTTGTTAACAGAGGTAACGGGAGAGACCAGCAGAAGGGCTGTGGGCAGGGGCACTCCTGAGGACAGCAATGGACAGGGCTGAGACAGGCAGGGCATGTGCGGGGACCTCAGGGCACCCCCGTGGGACCCAAAAGCTGGTGACCAGCCCCGTGCACCCCCATCCCTCCCCCAGCAGCGTGGGGTGGCTGCCAGGCGAGCAGAAGGAGCAAGCTGCGGAGCGAGCTGTGCTCGGGAGCAAATCCTTCCCCTCCTGACTGCTGGGGAACGGCAGCTGCCTCCCAGTTCCTCCAGTTCCCCTCTGCCATCAGAGAGCCTCACCAGTCCAACACAGCCTCCTTCATTCCTGCAAAATGCCGGAGATGTTGCTGCCTCCCCTTCACGTATCGGGGAGAAAGGCCGGCTCACCCTACCCCTCCGTTGGCATCCAGCCCCCCAGCTCCTCACAACACTCATTTCCAGGACAGGGGTCGACAGCGCTGTTTTCCATGGGGAGTCTTGCAGAACAGCTGGGAATGGATGGCAGGAAACTTGGAAGGACTTTAAAACCCGCTTTGTGGTCACGTAATCCCCGTGCCCCTCTCCCATGGGTTATATCGGCCGTCAAAGCCGTGTGGGAAGAGGCCGTGCATTTCTCCTATATCCAGCCCTGCCAGTAAATTGCTTTTCAGCAGAGTGGATGCTTCCCAGGCTAAAGGACAAAGAGGAGTTTATCTGCCAGCACCAAACCAGCTGCTGGGGTAACACAATGATTTCTCTCCAAACCAGGGACCACCCAGAGGTACAGATCGGACCCTACGCTAGCCTATAATGCAACGCTAAATCTAAGCAAAATTAAAAAAAAATCTCTTTGAAAGGCTCAAGCACAGCTTCCCCATTCAGCTGACTGCTGCTGCACTCCTCGCGGAACGGAGAGCGGCTCAGATCAGCCCCTTCATACACACCAGCCCATCACTTCTTTAGGTTTGGGGGGGTTTTACTGAAGAGCAGATTTGGTTTTAGCCAAAGCAGCTTGCTGGCTGAATTCACGCAGCTCCCTGGCCCCTGCATCCAACCCCAGCTTCCCACCGAGGTGAAAGCGAAGGGCAGAGGGCAGCTGAAGCCCTGAGGCTCCGCAGGCAGCCCCCAGCAGCCCCGCAGCTGGTGGATGGCACCGTGGGATCCCCCCGCTCGCCCTGCCCCACCTTCCCATCGCTCCAGCCCCCCCGGCACAGCGGGAAAACGATGCTCAGCACCACGCAGGGCACTGGGAGAAACCGCTGCGAGCCCAGGCTGGGGGAGGATCTCAGTGCCAGGGTGAGGGGGGACCGCAGCACACCGACCCGCCAGGAGCAAGGCTTGCCGACCACAGGGGCTGCGTGCCAAGGGACCCAAGGGAGGGATGGGGCAGCGTCACCTATTCAGGGGAGAAATCCAAGGAGGCAGCGCTGGGAACGCGCGCAGCGAGGATTTACACTGCCCTTGCCTCTGCCGATGCGGCTTTGAGGGACGGGCATGGCCAGGACATCCCTCCCGGGGAAAAAAACCAGCCAAGAGGGGCTAAAACATCTGCGAAAAGGTCACGAGGCATCAGAACCCTCCTGTGCCACGCTGGCGTGCCACACTCCCCCCTCCCCGGCATCGGGGACCGTCTCTGCTCTGCCTGCACCTCTGCCCACGTTTCCAGCAGGCAGAGCATGGCGGGGGGCCCCGGGGGCCCATGCCCGGAGCAGCATCCCAGGGAGCTGCCCTCGGCGCTTGCACCGGTGACAGGCAATGGGACACCCCAACCCCGCAGAGACCCGATCCCCCATCCGCAACACCAAAACCGCCTTCTTCCCTACCCTCCTTCCTCATGCACTTTTACTGGGATATGAATTTCCACATCATTTATTTCAGGAGAAGCTTTTTCCAGCCTCCTAAAGGTTCGTGAGGCTGATCGTGCTTCTCGCTCACGCTTGCACCGGTGACAGGCAATGGGACACCCCAACCCCGCAGAGACCCGATCCCCCATCCGCAACACCAAAACCGCCTTCTTCCCTACCCTCCTTCCTCATGCACTTTTACTGGGATATGAATTTCCACATCATTTATTTCAGGAGAAGCTTTTTCCAGCCTCCTAAAGGTTCGTGAGGCTGATCGTGCTTCTCGCTCATGCTCCAGGACCCTGTGTCTTCAGATCCACCTTGGGAAGTGGATGGCGAAGTGCAAATGAGAACCTCCCCGCTCCTCTTGCTGCAATCAGCAACCTCGCTCTGGGCTCTTTGTTCCAAGTCACTCTTAATTTCCTGCTTTCTATTGTCTCTTTGATAAGTGATGGAAGGGGGGAGAAGGAACAGCTATTATTTAATTGCTTTCAAGATCTCAAACAAACCAGAGCAGAGGTTATCTCCCCCAAACCTCTCTTTTTTGGTCTTCCTCCTCCAGTCACCATTACGGGGGAACTGCGGAGGGAGAGGCTGCGGCTGTAGCCACCCGTATCGCACAAGTCCCCGGAGATCCCAAAGCTGCGGGCAATCACCATGTCACCTTCCCACCTCTCCCAGGCTGTGCCAAGCCAGCAAGGACCTGCTTTGCCTTGCCTTTGGTGGCAAGATGCAAAATCCTGGCGCCAAGGTACCCCCAGCTTCCCAGGAGACTTTGGGACTCTCAGACACCTCTTGGGGGTCTCCAGCTGGGATCACAACGTGGCCGTCACGCTGCCATCGTCCCTGCCCTGTCCCCCCGCTGGCCCTGGAGACATCAGGAGAAGCTGAGCCCTTGGCACCATCACTGGAAGCAAAATGTTGCTTCTGCAGCAGGAGCCAGGCAGCGAGGCCAAGGTCGCGTGAGGAAGAGGAAGGAGCTGAGGGGCACGTGGGCCTGCGGGGTCTCTTCTGCTGGAAGCCCCGTGGAGCCAGGCAGGTCCCACCACGCTCTGGGGGGAGCAGGCTCCCTGCACCCACGCTGCCTGCTGCACAGCACCTCCAGCACATGCCCCTGGGCACTCCTCTGAGCCCCTGGGTTTGGGCACCCTTTGCCATGCACCGACAGCCTCTGTAGGCAGGAGAGGCTCCGCTCCCAGGCACAAAATCTGGGACCACATGGCCGGCCGGGCCTCTGGGAGCAGCACCCAGGGCCGCAGGCAGCCGAGGTGACAGGGCAGGGTGGGCAGAGCAGGGGCAGAGCAGAACAGGGCAGGGGCAGAGCAGGGGCAGAGTGGAGCAGGGACAGAGACAGGGACAGAGACAGGGACAGGGGCAGAGCAGGGGCAGAGCAGGGGCAGGAGCAGAGCAGGGGCAGGGGCAGAGCAG
>NW_009260768.1:1776794-1778615 GCF_000687185.1 Egretta garzetta
GGGAGGAGCCGCGGTGTGTCCGGGGCAGACCGCTCGCCACCGCACCGGCTGCGGAGAGGGGATGGGGAGGTCGATTTGGGGCAAGTCCCTCCAGGGAGCATCACTCCCAGGGAGCTTGGCAGCAGGATGGGCAAATCCTCCCCAGGAATCCCTTCATTTCTATTTATTCTGTGACTTCTAGAATCTTCTCCTCTATCCCCACAAGCAAAGGAAGATGCCATCTCAGCTCCTCTGAACCAGTGGTGCCCAGGGACCAGCAGAGCCATGGAGCTGGAGTACGAGCTCCCCAACGCCACTGCATTCTGGTTCTCCCCGGCTTCCCCCTTTGACAACTTCTCCGTGGAGGCACCCACCAACGCGTCGCAGAACGCCACAGGCCAGCACTTCGACCTGACCAGCAATGCCATCCTCACCTTCATCTACTTCGTAGTCTGTATCATAGGGCTGTGCGGCAACACGCTGGTGATATACGTCATCCTTCGTTATGCCAAGATGAAGACCATCACCAACATCTACATCCTCAACCTGGCCATCGCAGATGAGCTGTTCATGCTCGGTCTGCCCTTCCTGGCCATGCAGGTCGCCCTGGTACACTGGCCCTTTGGCAAAGCCATCTGCAGAATTGTCATGACGGTGGATGGCATCAACCAGTTCACCAGTATCTTCTGCTTGACGGTTATGAGCATTGACCGGTACCTGGCTGTCGTCCATCCCATTAAATCTGCCAAGTGGAGGCGGCCCAGGACAGCCAAAATGATCAACGTGGCCGTTTGGGGCGTCTCCCTCTTGGTGATCATGCCCATCATGATTTATGCTGGGGTGCAGCATAATCATGGCAGGAGTAGCTGCACCATCATCTGGCCAGGAGAGTCGGGCGCCTGGTACACGGGCTTCATCATCTACGCCTTCATCCTGGGCTTCCTGGTGCCTCTCACCATTATCTGCCTTTGCTACTTGTTCATCATTATCAAAGTCAAGTCCTCGGGCATCAGAGTGGGCTCCTCCAAGAGGAAAAAGTCTGAGAAGAAAGTCACCAGGATGGTCTCCATCGTGGTCGCTGTCTTCATCTTCTGCTGGCTCCCCTTCTACATCTTTAATGTCTCCTCAGTCTCTATCCTGATCGTGCCCACGCCTGTCCTCAAGGGCATGTTCGACTTTGTGGTGGTCCTCAGTTACGCCAACAGCTGTGCCAACCCCATCCTTTATGCCTTCTTGTCTGACAACTTCAAGAAGAGCTTTCAGAACGTCCTCTGCCTGGTGAAGGTCAGCGGCATGGACGAGGCGGACCGGAGCGACAGCAAGCAGGACAAATCCAGGCTCAACGAGACCACAGAAACCCAAAGGACCCTGCTCAATGGTGACCTGCAGACGAGCATCTGAGAGGACAGCGGGGTTGTCCTTCCTTCGCTCTCCTCTCCCCACTTGCTCCCAGCTGGCAGTGGCACGTGCGGAGTTGGGGCAGGAGAGCCAGCTTAGGGGACGGCGGTGCGCACACCGATGGGCGGCGGGGCTCCTCGGCTGGGCTCCTCCTGAGCTGCTGGCGGGTTGGCTTTCAAGCGCTGGGAAGGATACGGTCCAAGAGGAGCTACCTCGCCAGGAAAACAAAGACAACTTGTAGCAATGCAGCGCATTTAAACACCAAAGTGCCACCGCGGGCCACAGCCGTTGCTGGGGCGGCTCCGCTGGCTTCCCCGGTGTTACCCACGGGGCTGGTTGGCTCCGGGTGCTCTGCCCCAGAACGGGCGCTCGCACGCAGAGATGCGCGTGCGGCGGGGCGACCTCAGGAGGAGCCGAGGCCGGGGGGGGGCGCCAACACGCGTG
>NW_009260768.1:1779181-1780083 GCF_000687185.1 Egretta garzetta
GGGGAGTGGAGCCACCACCGCCCGCCGGTGACGCCTGCCCTGCTCCTTCCAGGCAAGGGGTGATGGAGAGGATGGGGGACGGGAGGTGTGGGGTGCTGGGGACTCAGCCCCGACCCTTCTCTGAGCCAAAGGGACCAGGCAAAGCAGGCAACAGGGCTTCCAGCACCAAACCGTGAGGAAGAGGAGGGCAGTACGCGTCCGGCCCCCCCCAACCCTCTCCTGCACCGCAGTGTGGGAAAGGGAGGACAGGGGGTGCAGCCCACAGTTGGGGGGGTGGCAGGTCTGCCCTGGAGCCAGCAGCTCTGCCCCTGCCCCCTCCAGCTCAGTGCAGAAACCCAGGGCTCAGGGAGCCCTGAGCGCCTGCTCCTGCCCCAGCGAAGCGGGAGGACGGGGGAAAGCCCAGGGGAGAGGGAGAAATGCCGACTGCCTGCCAGAGCACCGGGAGCAGCTTCTGTGCCAGAGGCCAGGCTCTGCCCATAGGCTCTTGCTCCAGAGCCGAGCTGTGGGAATGCAGTGGTTTGGGGGGAGAAAACAGCCCGCTTCTCGTTCACCCTCCCCTTTCCCATCCCATCCCGGCATCCCTGCACCAGCCCCATCACCGGCAGGCGCGGAGCCTTCTCCTCACGCTCCAAGCGATGTGGGAGGCGAGGACGAGCGTTGCCCACGAGGTGCTGCCTGCTTTGGGGTGCCGCCTTGCTCAACCGTGTACCCCCGCTCGATGCTCCGAGAGCACCAGCTCTAGGAGAAGTTTTCCCAGGGCTCTGCCCGTGCCCTGCAGCGAGTCCCTGCCCGTGCCCTGCAGCGAGTCCCTGCCCCGGACGTCACACGTGTCCAGCTGTGCCACCCCAGCACCCCCACCAGCCCCCCCCCCCAAAAAGACCTCCGGGACGGGCCCGACGCCT
>NW_009260768.1:1781086-1784882 GCF_000687185.1 Egretta garzetta
GCGGGCAGGGGAGGGAGCCGCCGCCGCAGCCCGAGGCTTGCGGTAAAACCAGCGAAATAAAACCTTCTGCTGGTTCATTGATGAGTAATAAACAGCAGCACCGTCGCTGCTGCGAGTAACAAAGTTTTCCTTCCCAGCCACTTGATTTTAGTGGGAACTTGACCTCATATTGGATCTGTTCTGAAAAGCCTCGCAGGGCTGCTGGCGGCGTAATGAGAAATCTCTCCCGGTTATTGCAGAGTGAATAGGCTGATCCTGCAAGTGCTGGAGTGGCTCCTCTGCAACTTCACACGCAGACTGTCCCTGGGCAGGCGAGATTAATTACAGCTCCCACATGCCCGGCAGGAGCAGCAGGAACAGATTTATCACAAATGGGAGGCAATGGGAAGCAGAGACCTGTGTGGCCCATAGAGCTCCCTTCTACTCCAGGGGCACGGATCTGGCCCCGTGCTCCTCAGAGCAGGGCTGGGGCTGGGCGCTTTGCTGCGGGGCCGCATCCGTGACGGCGCTGCCTTGGCTGGGGCTGGCGCCAGGGCTGTTTGAAGTGGGTCACTCTTGTAAGAGACCGCCAGTCCTAACGCCTGTGTGCCCCCCCAAAACCCATGAGAAACCAACTCCCCTTCTCCTCCCCACCACAGCCTTCCCCCCACGCAGAGGAGTTGCCCCAGCAAAGCCGAGGGGTGGCCCCGCAGCTCCCCCGAGCCCCCGCAGGATTGACCTGCATGGAGGCATCCTTGCTGCCCCCGCGTCCTCAGCCCTCGGGGGCCGGGGGCACAAAGCCTGGTGCTGCAGCGGGGCACCGGGCACGCTTCCCACCGTGCCCACCTCGGACCAAGCCTGGCTCCTGGCGCTGTGATGGCCAGTGCTCCCCCGGTGCTCGATAGCCAAACCCCACTCTGATGGGCAGGGAGAGGCTGGGTTTGGACCTGGAGCCTTCCTGTTGCATCTCTACAGCTCCTGATATCAGCACCAAAGCTGCCTTGGACTTCTTTAAGATAATGATCTCCTAACGAACCGCACTGTCATGTCTCTGGAGGGCTTCCTGACTCTCTGTCCCGACGGAGAGGTCCCTTCCTGGCGGCCTCACGGGCCGGCGTGCCGCCCACAATCCCCAGCCAGCTCCATCCCCTGCAACGAGAGCTCCCAGGCTCCGGATCTGTGCCGCTGCTTTAGTGCAGGGCTCGACTCTCACATCTCTCGGGGTTTTTGCAGCCCTTGCTGTGAACGAGCTGATTTCAAACCGCTCAGGGAGAGTCTCCATCCCCTCGGCCGGGGCTGCACCGGCCGCGTGCCCTGCCCAGGGCTGCTCAAAGGGGGAATCGTCAGCAAAGGGCACAGCAGACCCCAACCCAGCCTTCCAGTTCTGAAGATCTGAAACGAGAGCTGCTGCTTCCTGACCCTGGGGCACCTCTGCTCTTCCCTGCCAGCCTCGCACCTGCGTCTCGTGACGGACTTCAGCCCGCTCCCTGCTTGCTCCAGGACCCAGACTGCAAAAAAACAGGGCAGGAGGACAGCCAGGCTCCAGCTGAGATTTGGGGGAACCTGCCTCGAGCCGTATCCTGACCAGAAGGAGAGGAGGGAGGCAAAGCCTGGGCGCCCCAGCCATCCCGCCCCACGCTGCGCGGCCAGGAGGAGGGATGGGGTGGGTGATTGTACATATGTGTATATACTGGACATTCCGGCAAAGGCATTTGTTATACTGACACTATAGAGACACTGCAGCCCCTGCCCATGCAGGCAGGAGCGAGTCGGACACAGCCCCCCGGGCATCCCTGGGCTCCCCCTCGCCCTCCCCGCGTGCCGTGGGGCTGGTGGCACCGTGCAGAAGCCGGGAGGGATCACGGAGGCTGCTCCCACACTGACAGGCGACTTCTGCAGGGCGAGGGAAGGTGAGCTTTAGTCTCTACTAAACACAGGAGCCCTTCCCTGCCCAGCCGGGGCTGTAGCAATCCGGGGGGGTCATGTCCCCCCCAGCCTCACCGCACCACACTGCCCACCTGTACATACGCTCCCCTGTGCCTGTGGCTGTGCCCTGTGTAGTGTGCGTGGGTCTGCTGTACAACACGTTGTGACTGGGACACGCCGGAGAGCGTTTCCCTGCTTTAAGTCTTGCTTTCCTCCGTAGCAATTGTTTCTCGATATCTCGGTGTGGAACTAAACCTTCCCGCGGCGAAGGCTCCCGACTGCCACGGTCTGTGCCATGGGGAGGGAGGCGCGGGTTGGGGTGGGAGAGAAGTAAAAAAAAAAAAAAATAGTTTTCCTACAGTTTCTGGCTCTGTGTACGTGTGTTGGAGCTGGGCGGGAGCCGTGGCATGTAACCAAGGCTTGGATTCTTCCCTGGGAGGAAAAGAGGCACCAACCCTGGAGCCCCACCGAGGGATGGCTCGCACTCAGTCCCTCTCCCAAAACCAGTTCTTTCCCCTCCCCATCCTTCTCCCCCCCATCCATCTCCCCGTTGGTGAGCACCACAGCTGGTTCTTCACCTGTGGGGTGGTCTCAGCTTCGGAGGGTCCGTAAAGCAGGAGAGCTGCATTTGCCCAAAAAACCCACAAGATTGCTCCCTGGTCAGCAAAATCTCGGGGCAGTGAGGCACAGGCACGGCTGTGCCAGCGTCAGCCTCTCAACCAGGTGGGTCATGGGCACAGAGAGCTCTTCAGGTACCAGGGCTCACAGAAACTTGGTCTGAACGGCCGGACGGGAAAAGCTTCTCTTCCCAAGATGGCAACACCTTGGGGCTGGTTTGGATGAAATCAAGGGCATGTAAAGCGCCGAAGGTTTAATTTGCTGGAGAGACCAGCACAGGGAGGGGGTGTGAACGCTTAGGGAAGATGTGCATCGCCACGGACACGCACAGCCATAAGGAAATTGGCTCCGCTATGAACAGAAAGTTCAGCTCTGACCAGCTGGGCAGGCCAGCTTTGCCATCAACAGCTTCCACACAAGTAAACCCCCTCGCTCCAGAACACCTACGATTTTTATTTTATTTTATTTTTTTTTCCTTCCTCCCGGGGCCTCACAATTCCCAACACAGAGAGGGGTCGATGGGATCCGAATACAACCTCTCCCAGCAAAGCCCCAGCAACCTCACCCCCAGGACCACACCAGCATCCCCCGTGGAGCTGGGTGCTCTCCCACCCGGCGGGGGCAAGCGGCCCCGAGGCAGCCCTGCCCTGGAGATCTGCCTCCCGCGGGGGGTGGCTGGGGCAGGTTGCCCCTCCGGGAACCAGCGTGCCTAAGAAAGCAGCGACCACGCTTGTCGCTGGCTGAGTCAGCATCGGGGCCGAACAGGTAGGTCGGCTCCCGGGGAGGCCGCCTGGTCAGGCTGTACGTAACCGCGTGTACGTAGCGGGGTTGGCGCTGGGTTTCGGTCGGGAAATATTTAAGTCCTGACACGAAGGCTGAGACGTTTCTGGGCAGTAACCGCCCAGGGGAGGTTTTGCAAATAAAAACCCCCGAGCGCCCCGATTTCGTTCCGCCTCCGCAGGCTGAAAATAAGCGAGGTGACGGCACGCGTGGGTATTGCGGGTTGGAGCGATGCGAAAGAAGAGGGGGGAGAGAAACCACCGGTCCGAGGGCCTTTCTGTCCCAGTGGGTGCGTTCCAGACGTGCCCCCCACCCCCAGCCACGCTCCCCGTGATTTCACCAAGCCTGAGCAAGAGGAGCGCTATATTATTTTTTTTTCTTTTTGGTAAAACAGCATCAGATGGGGCCAGCGGCGTTTTTGCTGAAAGCGTTTTGGGGGAAAACCTTGGTGCATGGAGCGGGGCTGGGGAAGAGGCCCTCAGCCGCCCCCCCT
>NW_009260768.1:1786133-1788102 GCF_000687185.1 Egretta garzetta
CCTCGGCATCCGCCGGGAAGAAACGTTGTGCGAGGAGGGCGGTGGGACGCGTTCCCAGGGAAGCGGGGGATGCCCCGTCGTTGGAAGTGGTCACGGTCAGGTTGGACGGGGCTTTGAGCAACCCAGTCTAGTGGAAGATGGCCCTGCCATCAGCGCATGGGTTGGGCTGGATGATCTTTGAAGGTCCCTTCCAACCCAAACCATCCTGCGATTCTATGACCCGAGACCCCAGTGCTGCCCCAAGGCTCTCGCTGCCAGCCCCCCTGCCCCGTGGAGCAAGAACGCCTCCCCCAGTCCCCTGACAGCCAGATAGTCCCACATCTGCATGGGGAACAACCTCCTTGCTTGGTGGGTTATCACATAACCACACCTGAATGTCTCCATCGAGCACCGAGTCTGGTGACTGTCCGCCTCATTCCCTTGCCAGATCCACGATCCTGCAGGAGAGCAAGTCCCTGCTGAAGAGCCAGACCGCGTCGGACCAGGCGGTGGCAGAAGCCCTGTGTGCCATCATGCTCCTGGAGGACAGCTCTCCACGCCAGGCCCTTGCCGACTTCCTCCTGGCCAGGAAGCTGGCCATTCAGCAGCTGCTCAACCAGCCGCACCACGGTCAGTACGATGGGCTGCCTGCTTTTTAAAGTCAGGGTACCCCCTTTGCCTCATCTCTCTTGCCCTGCAGAAGAGCAGCTGAGCAAGTCCCATAAAGCTCACGATGGTGGGGACGCGACCACATCGCGCTACCACTGGTAGTGATTTGCCACAGCAGCAAAACACCACAAAAATTAACAGTGCCTGGGGTCTTAAGCCAAGCCCATCTATAATGGGGCAGCAGGAGGTGCCTGGGGCCAAGTCCTTTGCCCTCCAGCCTTTCCCCGGAAGGTTTTGCTAGAACTGAAGGCCTTGAAACACAGGGCTGCCTCGGCTGAAAGACATTTCTCCGCAGGTGCAGGTATAAAAGCTCAGGTGTGCTCACTGATGGAGCTGCTAACCACTACCCTGTACCAGGCTCATGCTCTCTTCTACACCGTGCCTGAGGGGATGCCACCAGATCCAGCCCTGCCCTGTGGCTTGCTCTTCTCGACCCTGGAGAGCACCACAGGCCAGCACCCAGCAGGTGAGTTGCCCAGGTGGCTCCGCGTTGGGCCTCCGCTTGCCCAGGTTTGCAGGCAGGAGACCGCCCCTGTCCTGGGCTGATTTCCCCCCAACCCCATGTGCTTCTAGGGAGAGGTGGTGTTCTGGAGGATGGGATGAAGCTGAGCAGCTGGTTCAGGTACCTCCCGGAGTCCGTGGTGGAGTTCCAGCCGGCCCTGCGGACCCTGGCACACCCCATCAGCCAGGACTACCTCAGAGACACGCTGCAGAAGTGGATCGCCATGTGAGTGTGACAGCGCCGCCCTTCGCAGGGCTCTCCCAGACACCACACGGCCTCCAGGCCAAGGCAGTGACACAAAGCAAACCCAAGCTCGCCTACTTCCTCGCTCAGTCCAGCCAGGCTGCACCTTCTGCCGGCTTCTTGCCCAGCATCCCCTCTCCCCAGCAGTAGAACGGCCAGAGGCAGCCTAGCACCCCCTGACCAGCCAGGCTGTAACGCTCTCACGTAACAGACCACCGGGCTGCACAAAGATATTTGTCTAGAGCTGCTTTACGCTGCCCTAACCGCCAGCAAACAAGCACAGAGTAAATGAGAAGAAAAATCCCTTACCTGGCTCATTTGGCTCCTGATCCAGCACCTCTTTCCTCCTCGCTGCCCTTCCCCGGACTGCGTGGGGGCAGCCAGCCCTGCTTTATAGCATTACCAGCTCCGCCCCTTCCCACCTTGCCTTGCCCTGTGGATGGGGACAGCCTGGCAGCCCTGCCTGCCCCCTAACAGCCTTGTCAGTCCTCTGTCGTTATCCGATGGAGCCAGCTGGTCTTTGCCATCAGCTGTGGCCCCCATGATGTGCTCGCTGGCCCTGGGGTGTTACCCCAG
>NW_009260768.1:1788191-1792378 GCF_000687185.1 Egretta garzetta
GCCGGTGGGCACATGGCTTTCCCACGGGGCCCCAGCGTGGGAGTCAGGGTGCAGCTGCCTCACTGAGAGGCAAAGGGATCCTCAGCCCCGCAGGAGATTCTGCAGGCAGAGCCTCTTACCGCCAGGTTAAGAATTCCCCCTCCTGGATGTAGCCGAGGTTCTCTCCTGCCTTCCCCGGGGGCTGCATCTGAGCAAGTCAGACTGAAGTGAAACGTTCCCTGCAGGTGCAGTGACGACATCAGGGCCGGGGTCAGCAACCTGCTTGTCTACGTGAAGAGCATGAAAGGCCTCGCGGGGATTCGCGACGCGGTGTGGGAGCTGCTGATGAGCGAGTCCATAAGCCAGAACTGGGAGGCGGTGTGCCGTCGCCTTTTGGACAAGCCTGCTTCCTTCTGGGAGGATCTGCTGCAGCAGCTCTTCCTGGACAGGCTAGAGGTGGGCGCGCTGCCACGACAGTTCATGGGGAGCCTTGCCCTGTGCCCCCTCTTCTTGCCTCAAACAGTGGTGCCTGTTAGCAGCACTAAGGGTGTATTTTAAGTGCTGGGTGGCAGGAGGCACATGTAAAAGGTCGTTTTTTTTTTTTTTTCTTCTGCTTTTCTTCCAGACACTGACCAAAGAAGGGTTTGACTCCATCTCGAGCAGCTCCAAGCAGCTTCTCACCTTAGCTCTGCAGGAACTTGAAGTCAAACCCGGCACCTCTACCCTGAGCAAGCACGTCCAGTTTGAACACAACGCAGCCCTGTTCCTGTGGTCAGAGAGCTCCAGCGACCTGCCTTCCGACGCCGCTTGGGTCAACGTGGCAAACCGCGGCCAGTTCGCCAAGAGCGGCCTGTCCATGAAGGCCCAGGCGCTCACGCCATGTGTGCAGAGCTTCTGCTCGGCTCTGGACTCCAAGCTGAAGGCCAGGTTGGACGATCTCCTGTGCTACCTTCCCGCGGACTCCTCGGCTGCCAAGGAGGCTGCTCCCACGGTGCAGCCGCGCTCTGCCTTTGACCGCTACGCCGATGCCAGCACAGTGGAGGGGCTGCTCCGTGACCACTGCGTCACCTGCATCCACCACGTGCTGGGCTGCCTGCGCGATGAGCTCCAGAGTGCCCAGAGCCTGCTGGGGGGGCAGGCGGACGCTCCCAGCGATGCCAGACTCAACGCTGTCCTCTTCATGGCGAGACTCTGCCAGTCCCTGACCGAGCTCTGCCCTCACCTGAAGCAGTGTATCCTGGGCCAGTCAGGCAGCACGGAGATGGCGCTGAAGGAAACCCGCTCCACCAAGAAGCTGGGGAAGGGGAAAGCCCAGGAAGTGACCCCCGCGCAGGCCAAGTGGCAGGGGGTGAAGGCAGAGCTCCTGCAGCAGAGCCTGTTTGCTTACCAGATCTGGAGCTCAGCTGTCACCAAAGTAAGGAGCTGTTTCTCTTGTCACAGCTGCTTCCTGCGTGGGTGTCGCTCGCTCAGCTCCCTGCGGTCAGCGCTGCTGCTCCTTAGCTGGCTGCTGAGAGCTCGCTGGGCTGGTGCTGTGCTGCTCGGTGAGCCTGCAGGGAGAGGAGGCGGTGGCAGCTCGGAGGTGGCATGCAGTGGGATGGTCTCCATGGAATTCACTTTGGGAGGAGCAGGGGGATGTGGGAGGTTGGTTTCTCTGCAGGCAGGAGCAGGCTGCTCTTCCTTTGGTGCTCCCATTAGAGCTGTCTGTGACTGGGTGCTTTTGTGTTTTGGTGCTCTAGGGTCTGGTTCAGTGCTTTAGCCACACGTTGCTGCTCGACACAGCTGGCTCTGTCTTGGCCGCAGCCACCAACTGGGATGAAATTGAAATTCAGGAGGAAACGGAGTCTGGAAACAGCGTAACATCAAAGATCCGGCTGCCCGTGCAGGTATGAGAAATGTCCTCTCGGCAAACACAGAGGAGCAGTCTGCTGGGGGGAGAAAAGCACCGATTTCCAAACCCGCTGCTTTGCCAAATGCTGCTGACCTGCTGCGGAGTTTGCCTGGTGTTATGAGCAGAGGGCAAACACTCTCTGGTGCTCTTATTTGCTCTTTGAGATACTCGCCTCCTAAGGACAGAGGTCAGAGGAAGGAAATTAGATAGTTGCTGCTGTATATTCAAATGAGTAAGATTGGCCCAGATCCTGTCAAACTGAGCTAAAGGAGGACTTGTGCCTGGTTTGTACACAGAGGCCCCCAGGGGTGGGATTTCGTGGAAGTTGGATGCACTGGAGGACAGGGCTACAACAACGGGGAGAACCGAGGTCTTGCAGCTCTCCTTAGGCGTGGTGGTGGTGGTGCAGGAGTGACACGCGCAGGGACAAAGCAGGTGGCGATGGCGTGGAGGGAGAGGAGGGGCTGGACAGGGCAGTAGTCTTTCGCAGTGAATCTTGTAAGGTGAATTTTGTTAATTCTGAAGGAAAAAGCATCCGGATGAGAGCTCAGGATAGCTGGGAGGCCCAGGAGAAGAGCAAGGGAGTAAATAACAAGCCCGGGTAGTGGGTGATCAGAGCAGGCTCAGTGGTGACAAAAGAGGCACAAGCAATTCTGTTCTGACTACGCTCAGGTGAATATCTCTGGTAAAAGTACTTGTGGGACTCTGAGGACTGCTATAACAAAAGTCTGGTGTGTCAGTAAATAAAACCCCATGAGATACCTGAGCCATGCTGTGGGGGCAGGAAGGTCTCAGCGGCAGAGCTTTGTGGTTGCTGAGGAAGTAGGAAGCTCACATCACGAGAACCGAAGCGATGTTGTGCTGCTGATAAAGCTAACGTAGCTTATAGGCCACATGAAAATAACCCTCTTTTCTTAACCAGCCATCCTGGTACGTCCAGTGTCTCCTCTTCAGCCTGTGCCAAGAGGTGAACCGGGTCGGTGGTCACACTCTTCCAAAAGTCACCTTGCAGGACTTGCTGAGGACCTGCATGGCCGAAGTGCTTGCTGCCTATGAAAAGCTTGTGGAAGAGAAGCAGGAGAAGGTACGTGAGTAGGATCAGCCTTTGCTCTGGCTGGTGTGGGACGGGAGGGTGACTGGGCACACGGTGTCCCTCGGAATGGAAAATGTCTGCCTGTGAGAGTTGGAAGGGATGAGTATGTTCTTCCCCTGCCTTCCCCCAAAAATGAGACAAAAAGGGATCAGACACCAGATTGCATGCTCAGAATGGTTCAGTTGGGTTGGTTGTTTCTTGGTGCTGGTGTTTCCAAATGTTTCCCCTGAAGCAGTCCTTTGACAGCCCTCCCTCAGTGCGAGTGAGGAGCCCTGGTCCTGACTGTCCTCCTTGCAGAAAGCAGGCACCTTCCCCATGACCCAGAACCGAGCTCTGCAGTTACTCTACGATCTGCGGTACCTGAGTATCATCTTGACGGCGAAGAGCGAGGAAGCAAAAACCAGCAGGATCAAGCATGACTCCGGGTGCGGTGCAGTTCTGGGGTTCAAACAGTAGCAGTAGTTTGTGGGGCCCTAAAATGGTTTAAACCAACGTCCTTAGCGGCTGTCAGGAGAACGCTGCAGGATTGGTGCCTTTGGGCCTCACGGGAGAGGGGCAACACGGACTCAGCTCTGACGTGTTCACTGACACTAAGCTCATCCTCGAAATACAGGAGGGGTGGGATTCTGCAGCCGAGAGCTCAGAAACAGCAGGCTGGTCCCCCTGCTTGCATACACAGTGTGTCCGTACGGCGGCAGGGATGCTGTCGGAGGATGCCCGGAGAGAACAGTTAAGCTCCCACCTGAGAGTTAAAACCTTGTGTATGCTCCAGTCTTGAGCACGGAGGCATCTCTCTCTGAGATGTATCACAGGGAAAAGGTTCCCCTGCGACAGCAGATGCTGGAGGCTGTGGAATAGCAAGAAACCCTTTGGCAGCTGCCGACGGCGGCAGGGATGCTGTTGGAGGATGCCCGGAGGGAACAGTTAAGCTCCCACCTGAGAGTTAAAACCTTGTGTATGCTCCAGTCTTGAGCACGGAGGCATCTCTCTCTGAGACGTATCACAGGGAAAAGGTTCCCCTGCGACAGCAGATGCTGGAGGCTGTGGAATAGCAAGAAACCCTTTGGCAGCTGCCGTTCTGCGGAGCCATTCCCGTTTTGCTCAGTCGCCTCTTAGGGCCAAGCCTTTCACTGTTTCAGAGGGACCAGTGAAACCACCCTGTTGGCATCAGCAGCCATTGCTAGGATGTCACCCCTGACAGGCCTCTGCTCTGCTTGCAGGCCCCCG
>NW_009260768.1:1792946-1805220 GCF_000687185.1 Egretta garzetta
GGCCGTGGGTAGGATCAGCCTTTGCTCTGGCTGGTGTGGGACGGGAGGGTGACTGGGCACACGGTGTCCCTCAGAATGGAAAATGTCTGCTTGTGAGAGTTGGAACGGATGAGTACGTTCTTCCCCTGCCTTCCCCCAAAAATGAGACAAAAAGGGATCAGACACCAGATTGCATGCTCAGAATGGTTCAGTTGGGTTGGTTGTTTCTCGGTGCTGGTGTTTCCAAATGTTTCCCCTGAAGCAGTCCTTTGACAGCCATCCCTCAGTGTGAGTGAGGAGCCCTGGTCCTGACTGTCCTCCTTGCAGAAAGCAGGCACCTTCCCCATGACCCAGAACCGAGCTCTGCAGTTACTCTACGATCTGCGGTACCTGAGTATCATCTTGACGGCGAAGAGCGAGGAAGCAAAAACCAGCAGGATCAAGCATGACTCCGGGTGCGGTGCAGTTCTGGGGTTCAAACAGTAGCAGTAGTTTGTGGGGCCCTAAAATGGTTTAAACCAACGTCCTTAGCGGCTGTCAGGAGAACGCTGCAGGATTGGTGCCTTTGGGCCTCACGGGAGAGGGGCAACACGGACTCAGCTCTGACGTGTTCACTGACACTAAGCTCATCCTCGAAATACAGGAGGGGTGGGATTCTGCAGCCGAGAGCTCAGAAACAGCAGGCTGGTCCCCCTGCTTGCATACACAGTGTGTCCGTACGGCGGCAGGGATGCTGTCGGAGGATGCCCGGAGAGAACAGTTAAGCTCCCACCTGAGAGTTAAAACCTTGTGTATGCTCCAGTCTTGAGCACGGAGGCATCTCTCTCTGAGATGGTATCACAGGAAAAGGTTCCCCTGCGACAGCAGATGCTGGAGGCTGTGGAATAGCAAGAAACCCTTTGGCAGCTGCCGTTCTGCGGAGCCATTCCCGTTTTGCTCAGTCGCCTCTTAGGGCCAAGCCTTTCACTGTTTCAGAGGGACCAGTGAAACCACCCTGTTGGCATCAGCAGCCATTGCTAGGATGTCACCCCTGACAGGCCTCTGCTCTGCTTGCAGGCTCGAGAAGGTGGCTGACTTCCTGGAGGGACACATAGATCCGTTTGACTTGGATGTTTTCACTCCACACTTGAACAGTAACCTCAATCGCCTGGTTCAGCGAACCTCCGTAAGTTGAAGGAAAAGGAAGGGATGGATCAGGAAGCAGGGCTGCAAAACGCCTTCTGAAGGGCAGCTGGGGTGGCTTTATGAAGTGCTTAATGCCTAAAGATAACCACCAGCACTTACTCAGGAACAGGAAGAGTATTTAATGCCAGCTGAAGATAAGAGGAGCTTGCTGAGCTGGCTGCACGGCACATAATCGTGCATGGAGTTGCCTGAACTTTATCTAACAGGATTCACTGCAGCCTGTGCAATGCTAATTGGGTTAAGTAGTGCTGAGACAGACCTAGAACTCAACTATGGTCATAACGAGCAGCACCGATTAAAAGCAAGAAAAAAGGGGGAAGGGAGATGCTTCATGTTCAGACTTACTTACACTGCTGGCGAATCTATCCGTGTTCAGTTTTATTGTGTGCTCAGCTCTGCAGCTGCCACCAGATACAAACAGCTCCTTCGTGCCTTCCAGGTTCTCTTTGGCTTGCTGACTGGGACAGAGAACCAGTACGCCAGCAGGAGCGGGGCTCTGAGCTCCCAGGAGCTGCACAACATCTTGCCGTTAGCATCCAGCCAGATCAGGTAAGGTACTGGGCTCTTCTGTGCATTCTCAGGTCTCTTTGGGAAGCGGGTCTAGGCTTGCTGCTTCCCTGTGACCGGCCATCATTTCTTTCTTCCATCTCTTAAGATTTGGACTTCTGCCGCTGAGCATGTCGAGCTCGCGAAAGAGCAAGTCTGCTACCAGGAGCACAGAGAGAGCTCAGGTGGGTAAAACTGAGCCGTACTAACTTTTTGCCAGTACTCATTCTCCCACCAACACCGGAGCTTGCAGGGAAAGAAGAAAGTAGCCAAACAGTTAATATTTAACCTGATTTTTATTTTCGGTAAAATGAGAGAACCATTATGGCAACACAGCACAAGATGGTTTGGATTTCCCCTTGACCCTCAAAAAAAAAAAAAAAAAAATCCCCCTGATGGCCCCTGTGTATTGGGGGCCCACTGCTCTGTGGTAAAACATAGGCAATAACCACCATGAAAACGCAGCGAAGACTTAGGCAGGTGAGGCATTTTGAGATCAATGCATAAAAGACAATTCATTTAGAGATGGCTACAAGAAACGTTGAAGAATACTAGCTAATTATTGGAACTCCTTTCCAGTGCGATGCTGACCTTTAACTCCTGACGGAGCCTGGCTTGGGTATTTAAGTCTGTGTGAACGGAGTGGTTTGCTTCTCTTGCAAAGGCTCTGTGTTGTCCTGGTTCTGAGTTTTAGCAGTAGACAACCATGCTGTTGCTACTTGTCCCCCAGTTTAAAACATCCGCTTCAATGGAGTTCTCTATGCTGAGGATTGAGAGCGCCAAGGAATACCTCGCCGCTACAGGAAGCAGTCATTCATAATCTGTTTCCTTTAGCTATTTTTAACCCAATAATCCAGCTGTGGGGCTGTCTTTTCAGCTGGGACAGAAGAGTCAAGGTCTGGTTTTATCAGAGCAGAGCGTTACTTGAGATGCTGATGTTTACTCTGCAACTCTTAGTCTCCGTTACTCGGAAGCATTAAGGACCAGACATAGCGTAAGGGTTGTTTAAAAGCCCAAAGCTTCACAATAAAGGTATTTCTTTACCTCTTACACCTCAGCTGTAGTAGAGCGTAGAATTGTGCTGTGCTGTTTGGCTCGCTCCTACCACTCCCCTCGCCTGCTGTGGTGGAACACGTACGTCCTGCACCAGTCACACTTCTCAGAGTCCCCAAGAGATGCTGCTTCCTTTTCTGCTGAAACAGTTCAGGAGAGGTTAAAGTCTCTGGTTACTCAAGAACAGCTCTCTGCAAGCTGTACTTCTACCGTGCTGTTACCCCCCTTGCTCTGAGAGCAACAGCCCCTTCCCCGCAGTTCAGAATGATATTTTTTTTTTGGAGCAGTGAATGACATCTGCTAAGTTACCTGTTGTTAACAGCAGGAAGGCGCTGTGCTTCTGCCAGTCAGGGCTGCTTCTGGCTGCCTGTCACTAACCACCAGGAGTGATGCTGCTTAGAGTGCAGTTCAAGCTCAAGTTGGCTAGGAAGAGCTGTTCTGCTGTAGTCTCCTCGCAGCTGCTATAGACGAGGGTATGGAGTAAGTCAAAGGTATGCTGTAATAGCCACTGATGCTTTTGTGTTTAAAACCTACCAGGTTCCACCTCCTGCGCTCACAAGAGCGGAAGACGAGGCATCCCGCCCCGGCTCTTTGTTCAGGCAGCTTGTAACCGAGGAGGAAGACACAGCTGCACCTTCTCTCTTCAAGCTGGGATGGCTTTCTGGCATGACCAAGTGATGCAGTAAAAAATAAAAAGTTTGTCTGTGTATTTGTCTTCATAGAGATGGCTCTCTCCCCTTGGCAGGGAGCAGTGACGCCTTCGCTGGTATTCTCACAAGAGAAGTCCTTTTCCATCCTTGGCTAGATCGTAGTACGCCCCTTGAACCAGGCACGGGTCAGGATTGTCCTTGTGTAGCTACTCTTTCACCTCCTATTCCTTAGCAGTCATTAACGTTAAAGTCTAATTAAAGAGGGGGGAAAAAAAACCTTCCACACTCTAACAGAAAACAAACCATTTCACAGCTAGAAATGGGTACTGGAGCAATGTAAGGCTCCTCCTCCTTCCAAAGCCCCTCCCCAGGCTACCCTACAGTTGCCTGCTTAGGCACCACGAAGCTGCTCTCGGTGAACCCAGCGGGCACCTGACATTTCGGCTACGGCTGCCCAAGCTGTCCTGGTTCTAGTTTCACATTTTCTTTTCAGTACTGCAGCAATAAAGATCAAGAGAAAGAAGGCTCATCGCACGGAGCCGGGTGGAAAGTTCGGAGCTGGGGCAGTCCTAGGGGATGCCAGTG
Source organism: Egretta garzetta (assembly GCF_000687185.1). Classification (NCBI taxonomy): domain Eukaryota; kingdom Metazoa; phylum Chordata; class Aves; order Pelecaniformes; family Ardeidae; genus Egretta; species Egretta garzetta. Next base: position 1,796,945 of record NW_009260768.1, read on the forward strand.
ACGGCACCTATTCTTACTGTCTTATTAACTCTAAATGCTCAAAAAAATTATGTTGCCAAATAAATTTTTTACTAGTTTATTGAAATTAAAAAAAGACTTATAAAACTGAAGATGAACGTTTGAGAGAACTTTACATAAAGCAACAAATTGCTAACAAACAGATTAGGCAGTCGATTGGAATTGGACATTTTGCAATCCTATAACACAGATGTGGATTCCTCGGTCTCCTCTTGACACGCACTTTATAGCCACCCCAAAAAGAATCCTATAAAAATTGCTTCAAAGCCCCTTTTGCATTGCAATAGTGCAGCAAACCACAAGTAAACAATTTCCTGTTAACCTGTTATTTCAAATATAGACTGAAAAGGCAACAGGCGTTTTGTGCAATTCCATTTTAACAAACTTTTAAGTTGAAATATCAAATCTACACAGTGCTGTCCCTTCACAGAAGGCGGGGAACTGCTGGTTCATCATGTAGGAAGGCGTCCCCGGCTCTGTAAGCTGTGAAAGTGTGCCTCCTTCAGGATCTGGTTGATGTGGAAGTAAGGACCTTGGCTTAGTGCAGACTGCTCGTGGAAGGACTGAGAGGAAACAGGACTGGATCCTGCAATTATCGGGTTTAGGCTGGTTTCTGCACTGCACGCTCTGTCAGGGCTGTTGATGCTACTGCTACTACAGCTGCTGCTGCTGCTGCCGCTATCGCTGCTGGAGGACTGAGACAAAGAGAAGGTTAACAGCAAAATCACACAGGCTTCTCTCCTGTCCGTAACGAAACACCACAGTTAAGCAAACAAGCTTTACAGTGAGGCCCTCCCTTCCAGATTTTCAGGCTCACGTTCAGCCTGATGGACTAACAAAAACCCACCTTCTGTTACTGGCAACACGCGAAAAGCGTCACAGAGCTGAAGGGATGAGCAAGCCTTCACCCGGAGGTTCGCTGACCTCCAGGACTCTGGAGTTCAATCCCTCGGTTTTAGGCCCACCAGCTCTGCCCCCATGACCCACGTTAGCACTAGTGAAGTTTGCTGAATTCATCCGAGAATTGGAAAATAAAGAACATTCCTACTGAAGTGCACGTGTCAGTAAAGGCAGGCAGGGCACGAGGAAAAGTTTATCGCTTCTGTTCTAGCAGACATGTGAGGTAAGCACCATGCAAAGCGTTTTCCTACAAGTCAATCTTTCTAAAGTGAGATCTGAAGCATCCAAAGCAACAGGCTGTTAAAAAATGCCACACGATACCCATTTTAAGTCTTTGAACACCTTGACATACATACAATTACGCTTCTCCCAGTCAGGTTCTGGGATGGCAATGTTAACTGGCAGTTTTCCATAAATATTTCCTTGACAGGACAGTGAAAGAGCATCAGGCATCGAAGACTTCCACATGCAGAAAAGAGAACTCATGATTTAGGTCACAGAGAGGCCAGGGCTCATTTGCGGCATTTAGGATAAACATTTCATGGTAACGATTGGAAGAGCATCAGCCATCATTTTCAGGGTTTCAAAGACATAAAACTGTTTGGTTTACACCATTTTAGGGGCTGCTAATGAAAGGCTCCATTAGTTACAGCTGAAATATTTCATTACTGTGCGATATGCTGTTCAGGATAACACTGCAAATATTTAGGTGCTTAAGAATCAGAGAACGGCTGCTTTGCCATCTCCTAAGCAGTAAATTCACAAAAGCAGCCAGCGTAAGTGACAACAGCTAAAAAATACCCCACATTTTAGTAAGTATTAAACTAAAACCACAGAAGTCAAAGCTTGGTGGCCACAGCAGAGGAAGACAAATTTAAAGAAGTCCACAGTAGTTTAACAGTCAGCACCACACCCAGAAGGCCTCACTTTGGGGTAAATCTGAAGAATGGTGCAAACTGCACCCGACATGGCTGTCAGCGAGCAGTGAGAAAGGCCCAGGAAGGCACTGTATGAGTATTTGGGGTGGACCACATCTCAGTGCCGCCTGGGAACCCCACGGCACTGATTCCACGATCGATCGTGACAATTCAACCCTATAAATTTCCTCGTTTTGCTAAGGACCAAAAATGCTTCAGTTCTGTTGTAGTACAGCAAGCAAGCCAACGGCACCTCGGCTGCACCCGTGCTGGCAGGTTAGGTTCAGCTAGCAAGGAGAAAACAACAGAAGACACGTGAAGTCATTCTTGAGGAAGCAGCAGAGGTAACTACACGAGCAACCAGCTCCTCTTCCTACTGCTGCTAACACTAGCGAGGGAGAGAACACCAGAAGGACAGAGAGGAGCCGCGAAATGGTGCCTGCTAGACCATCTCATTTTGCATAGCAGCACAAATATTGAAATGCAATGCTGTTACGCTGAACAAGTGACAGCAGCCTTGGAGAGAAACCCACCGCACAGGACACTTTGTTTCCTTTTAGTCTGTGTTCCTTACTGTTTTTCGTTACAGCCACCTTCTGAAAATCAAGGTAAAAATCAAAATGAGAACCTAGTATTACTTAACTGCTAAAGTTTCACATCTTAACAAACGTTTTAGAGCTGTTAGTAATTATTATTTTATGCAGGTCTAATTTTTTTTTTTTTTTTTTAAACAACTGAGACAGTGTCCTGGGACGTGCTTCCTACATCTAAGGCTGTTGACAGATCTGGTTTGTCAGACCCTCTTTATTTCCATTTCTCTAATGCAAAAATTCACTAGCACGTGAAGCCCGTTTATTGCCCAAATCACGTCAAAGACCTACCATTTCCCCAGGCTGTGGTGCACATTCTGTTACGCATTTGGACTACAATTAGACAAAAAAAGAATCCTTAAAGTCATCATGTCAGCAATGACAGGCATCTACACAATGAAACAAAGTTTTAAGCGAAAGGGCAAAGGGAAGTAGCCCAATGAAAGTTTATGAGTACTTTAAGTATCAAAAGGACATCTTCACAGTTTACCTGACTCATTAGTCCCTCTTAACATCGCTTTAAGTAATGTCCAAACAAATGTCCTGTTAAATGTATTAGTCTGCTGACCTGTGATGTAGCATCTCAATCATTCATGACAGGAACTTAAGAAACAGCTGTGCAGATCCTGCCGCCCTCAAAATCTTTCAAGAGGAGTTTAACAGAGGCATAATCTGGTTTGAATTAGAATTTAAGACCAGCCCTTCCTCAATAGCGTAATACTGTAGAGTGGCATAGCTGCAACGGAAGGCAAAAAACTTTGATTTGAGAAAAGCAAGTGGTGCTGTGCGTCAGCAGTCTCCACAGATGCAGCAGTGGTATTTCTAAGCTGGGGAATCCTGTCATGGGTCAGAATAGCGAAGAGGAACCACAAGAAATGAGGCTTTGCAGAAGAAAGTTACTCGGGAAGGAAAAGAGCTAGTCAGAACACTGCAGACTCCCTTCCTTCCCAGGGAAAACCAGAGCAAAGGGCTTTTCATCGGTGATTCCCCAGGCTGCAGAGCACAACTGCAGATTCTCATCATTCCCGTGAGCGGCTGCTCGCAGCCGGCTTCTCAGAAGATCCACTACAACTCTGCCTAACTCCACGTACAGGACAGCGAGTACCAGGGAAAACAACACAGCCAACCTCCTGGTAAATGGAGGACAGGCTGAGCGGGAAGCGAAATGCAGCGGCAAATGCTCTGCTTCGCTAATGTTTAACATTCGCCATAGTTGTAGCCTAGCGTTTTCGTCGTGTGCCTGTTCACAGACTGAACTGCAAAGCAGAAGTTCACTGTCATCCTCAGGGTGGCTGTCACCTAGGAGTGTGGGAGCGGTTTGTTCCAGGAGGAGCAGGAATCGCACATTGTTATAGCAATTTTTCAAGAAGCAGTGCTGACAGAGATTGAAGAGAATCTGTTTCCCTCCTGTAAAAGTCAGTCGGTGCCAAGGACGCTGCCTACTGTGGATGAAAGGGCAATCTAGTGGCAGAAAACAGCGATATCCTTTTGCATCAGATCTAGCTCATGACAACAGTAGGATTCAAACTGAGGGACTGAGGGGCAACATCACAGAACAGCCCACGATTGACCTGCCTCTAAGAAAAAAAAACCTCCCTTCATCTTACACATACTGCTGTCAGCTATGACAAAAAAAAAATAAAATTGAGAGAGATCCAGACAAAAGCCAAGCTCAGGTTTAGCATTACAGCTGCCTGATTTTCATACTGGGGTTATGTTCTCAAGTAAACCACCCTCTCTAAGAGAAAACAGTCAACTTTCAACTGAAGGAAGGCTAAAGGAAGCAGTCCTTTAGCTAACGTTTCACAAAAAGCAGGTGTGCATATGCCTTCAGATGAAAAGCAGTTCTCTCCTCATGTACTGTTTGAAGTTACAAATTACTCTCGCACACACATCGTCTCTCCCAGTTCAATATCCTAAAGCTAGCGAGGATTTGTAATCGGCAAGAGCTGCCTTTGTAAATGGCAAACTATCAGGAAACTAAATAAGAGTATTACAAATGGCCAAGAATTTTAAAGTGACATCAATCGGAAGCACTTGTGCGCTATAAGCACAGGAAGTCCTTAAAGAAACAGTCAAATAATACTGATTTAATCTCATGGCTTGCATTTCTGGGCATGCTCAATTCAGTGATCCAATGTTACAAGAAAACAAGCAAAAAAAAAAAAAAAAGCAGGAAAAAAAAAGCGAAAAAAGAAAAAGAACTGCTAGCTCCAATCGTTCCAATGTTAAAAAAAAAAAAACAAAAAAAAAAAAAAAAAGCAGGAAAAAAAAAGCGCTCTATTCATCAGTAGACAACATTGTGGATTTTGTTCCCTCAAGAAAGGGAACACTGATTTTTGTAAAACTGTCTCCAGCAGGCGCATTCCTCTACTTCCAGCGTCAACAGTAAGAGATTCTCCTTGCCTGCACGTCAGGGTTTAATGTGTTAAAAACATACTTTGACAACACAAGTGCATGCATGAAGCAGGAGTCTTAATGTTAGCTTCAGCAGTTGAACTCTGCACTGATTTCGCTGGCGGCGGGGCAGGCAGTTCATGCCCGTGCTGTTCACTTGCAGGCACCCCAAACAAAACAGAAGTTAAGGACAGAGTTAAGGTCATCCAAGCTTGTGTGGCTACTACAAGACCATCTCCATTTCTGCATTTTAGTGGCTTTGCCCAGGCAAACGCCAAGTGTTTATATGACACGCAAAGGTGCTTCTGCCACTCACCATGAAGGTTTTTCCTGATATTCTTAATTTCATTACTCCTACTTCAATCCCTTGTTCCACACTAAATTCTTCCTCCTCCCGCCACAAAGCTCGTTTAGCCATTAACTACTCTACAAACGAAGAGGTGTTTAACCTGTTGGACAAGTGATTCAGTGTCAGATGGCAAGCAACTATTTATGGTTCTACCCGTTATACCCGAGAAGCAAAAACTACTTCATCCCAGCAAGTCTTACTTCCAGCAAAACAGCAACACACGAACCAGGAACATTTTTCTTCACAGCAAATTCCGTCATGATGAATGCCTCAGCTATTAGGGCATTTTCCACACAATATCACTGACTATCGCATCAGCTACGTGCAATGGTATGCTGGTTAAAAGAATGTCTCCCTCACAGAAGGAACAGGGGGATACAGAGCTTTGCATCACTTTACATGTAAGTATACATTTGAAGCCATTACCTTATGATAAAAGAGATGTTGCTCTAAGTTACATAGCACAAAACATTTTCTGCAAAGGACAGTTAACAGCTCAATGTAACTGCAAGAGTTCGTAATGACTCATTACAGCCAATCTTCGGAGTGAGAGGGCTGTACAAGAACCAAGGCTATTTCAAAAACCTTAAAAGAAACCCATTTCATTAACTTCCAGGGACACAAACCAGGAGGGAGCCTCTGCTCTGCACGCTCTTTTCTATAAATATTTTGCAACAGAACTACATTGCTAATTAGAAATGCATACAGTGAATTTTCAGATGATTAATACAGGCAACAATTCAGGAAATCTGGCAGCAGCTTGGAAATCAGCATTTTTTAAAAAAAGAAATCTCATAGCTAGCAAATTGCACCATCCTAGAACACCTGTCATGTGAGCGATGAGAGTCAGTTTATCCCACGTCCAGCAAAAGATCATGGCAAATACGAGTAGAAACCCAATAGCTTGAGTTCAAGTGCTTTAGCTGTAACCGAGCAAGTCTTGCTTGAACCGACGAGCTCCATCAGAGCATTTTTTAAACATCAGATAAGCGCTACCGCTTGCAACCAGCACTTTGTGTATCACACTAGTTGGAATGCTTTTTGACTTTCTGCCACAAATAATCCCATTACTGTAAGTAAATGCAAAATTGGAAAAGTAGATGGCCAGGCAAAGTGACCACACGCACTTGTAATCCACCCCAGTCGTCTCCTCGGTTCTGGATACGTTACACCTCATTTCAGACAGCAAAACTAGAAATGGCAGCAAATGCTTTTCTTGCATCTTCACTTGGGTGCTACACATCAGTGCTTGAAATATATTAACAGAAATATCCAGGCCAAAGATAACCAGGTTCACTGGAAAACATGCTGATTTCCAAACCTCGTTTTACAGATTTCAATCTCTGAAGCACGTAACAGAGTGACCTCATACACAAAGCAAAAAAAGTGTTTTCATTAAGTACTCTCCATGAATAAAACTTCACAGAATATTCCAACTGTTATTTAAATTCAGCATTAAAGGAAACTGAATTTGCCCGAGAAGGCTCTCACCTCAGTGTCCCAAGAATCCTGAAGGACAGTGTTCCTGGTATTACGTTTTGTCTGGGGAACATGACCATCATCTTCATTGCCATTCCGTCTCCTCTTCCTGAAGAAAGTTCAGGGAGAACGGAGGAAAAAAAAATAAAATTATCAGCTTACTGATATACCTTCTGTTTTGCTCTCTAACGGCAACTTTACCAAAAAAGCAGGAAAGCTTGATAAATTAGGGAAGCATGTATCTAAATCTCTGATGTGCCGCAGACTTTCATATTCTCTTTTTAGCTGTTCTCTGCAGAAAAGAGCAGGAACTATCACGTTTCTCACAAAGCACCCAGGCTGACATTTTCATATCAGTTTAAGGGACACAGACTCACACCTGCCATTAAAACCAGTGCTGAGCATCTTTCTAAACACAATCATTTGACAGTTCTCAGCCTTGCAACTGCTCTCAGTACTCAGGCACGCCTAAAAATAAGCCCGAGACTATGAATGACATCTGACAGGCTGAGAAAAGCAGCCGGGAAGAGTAGCAGTGACCGCACTTTCAATAAATACCCAGTTACGTTCATCTTGCTTACATGAGTCTGCAGTTAGTGCCTGTCATGACTTTAGTCTCTCCACTCTGACAGCATTTGAAGTCAAGTCACATTCCCAAGCACCATTATTTTCCATGCAGAAGGAAGGTTTTCTTAGAAAACGCCTCACAGAAGACAAATCCTTCCCTGTTTCTGATGTATTTCCCATCCTCTTATGACATCGACGCTACTTCACACCAGCTGACCAACAGCAGCAACCTAGAATCCCTGCGAACCAACACCTCTCGCTGTCTGCGTAATTTTAATACTAACATAATTTTTCACACCATACGAACATCACAGGTCAACGAGGACGTCAGCATGATGGGCACTATCCAAAATATAGAACAGAGCTGTTCTGGTGGCTGAAAATGAATGCATAAGCAAATGAGTCAAAACAGACTCAGGGGAGGTATTTCTAACTGAATCTTTTTTTACAAACAAGCTTCAGCAACAGACTCAGCTGCCAGTATTTGGTCCACGCCTACGGACCAGGAGCTGCCTCCCAGCTCTCCTGTCCCTCGGAAGCCCACCGCACTCTCAGCCATTGTCCACCACAGTTCATTGACTTCTCCTAGGGCCACTCTTCTTAGAAGAGACTCTTAGAAGAGACATCACACACACACACACCCTCGCTCCACAGTTGTGTGGCCTCTAGATCCCTCCTTAACACCTGCAGCCCACGAGCAAATTCAACGCCTCCATCCCTCACGGCCCACCTGAGGCACTCACAGCCCAGCTCCTATGGGCTTCACGCTCCCTCCTGTTTCTCCCCGAGCCCAGGCTCTCTGCCCAGGTAGGACCTACCCCCCGCCCTTCCCCACCAAGCCGAGAAATGCCCCTCCAGCCCACCGGGAGGCCCCCTACCCTCTGCATTCCCTACGCCCCTTTGATCTCCCGAACGCAAACAAACGCCCCCCCACCCCCCCTACACCTTTAACCCCCACCGCTGCAATTTAACTCCTTCCAGAGATCAGGGGGCCGCTCCTCCCCTCTCCCCCCATCCCTCACCCTCTTGCTCAAGCCAAGCCCCCGGGGCAGCGTAAGC
>NW_009260768.1:1806102-1813664 GCF_000687185.1 Egretta garzetta
AGCGCAGACAGGTCGCCTGCGGAAGGGCCAGATCCAGGCAGCGCTGCCAAGCCCACGGACACAGCCCAGGCCGACCCACGGGGGGGAAGGACTGTTCCAGGAGCCGGGGCGCTCCAGCAGGAAGCCACAGCGCAGACAGGTCGCCTGCGGAAGGGCCAGATCCAGGCAGCGCTGCCAAGCCCACGGACACAGCCCAGCCCGACCCACGGGGGGGAAGAACTGTTCCAGAAATGGCAAATGCAGAGAGGCGCAGCCTCGGAGCTGCGGAGAACGCGTCTGCGAGCTCAAAGGGGGTGAAAGGCAGTAGCTTAAAGGCAATAAAAGTACCCGTGCTTAGGGAGCTCCCCGAAGCTGACTGCACAAGTGGCCCTGGTGACCTCGTTAAGCAGGAGGGAACAGACAAAACTCTGACAGAAGAGAAGCAGATGCATCTAGAAGTTGGTGCGGAGCATAAAGCCCCTGTTCCTGCTTTGCATACCAAGAACCTCCATCTGTCAGCGAGAGAGGGTTTCAGAGGTCACAGTGAAGGGACATCCAAAAATTACCTAACCAGCATACAAAAGCTTCAAGAGAGCAAGAAGCAGATGGCTGTAGTTTCTGAGCCCATCCTGAATGCGAGGAGGGACTCGGAGCTGGCGCTGCACCAGCTCCTGCTCCACGCCTCCAAAAGCCAACCCATCTGTCTATCCCAGGCCTCTGGCAGGAGCACGCCAGCAGGTGCCATGGGCTTGGAATGGTTTCCAGACTTGTATCCTAATTATGACGGGCTGACTATTTTTCCAGGGAAGCCTTTCCAAGAAGGCGTGGGGATCATGATGAAGACACCAAAGGGCAATTTCTCGGAGGGACAGCAAGGTAACATGAGGAGCAGGAGTCTCTGCTGCTGAGATTTTTCTGCACTGTCAGGCTAAACTGTCCGACGTGAATGGGAGAGGAGGGTTAGGAAACGCGAAGCTGCTGGGCTTGTCCAGAAAGCGATCCAGGAAGGATCCAAGGGGGTTAACTGCCCAACCCTCCAGCCTGCAAAACCAATGGTTTACATTTCTATTTAGGTTTAAGACAGGCTCTTGCATGTTTGGGCTGGTGGAGCCAGCTCACTTTGTGGGAGAGACGATTTGCTCTTCCTTTCTGAGCAGTCAGGCCCAAGCCTCTTGCAGCTGTACCAGATACCAAACTCTGTGCCAAGCGCAGGGAACGTGAGAGCACCACACACTTTGCCCTCGCTTTCCTGCCTTTGACTGCTCCGATTTCTCATTGTGCAGGTCCCCTCTCAGAAAGGCACCTGATGGATGTAAGGCTGGGGGAGCTGCCCGCCTGGCTGGCCACCCGCGACTTCTCTCCCCAGGGGCTGCTTGGAGGAATGCGGAAAGGTAAGGCTAAATTCCCAGCTCTTGGGGCAGAATTGTCCCACTTACCCGATTTACTTGCTGCAGCCCGGTCTAAGTGGCCAGTCTGGGTCTTTTTATAAAGACATAAATAAAATAGACCCAACCATTTGGCTTTGGAAAGTTACATGGAAACCAGTGAACTCCGCAGGACCTGCATGTGATTTGACCCTTGCATTTCTGTTCCAACAGCCTGGAGCAGCTATTACAACAAATACATCAACGTGAAGAGGGGTGGACCGGCTGGGATCTCTATGCTGCTGGCTGGATATTGCCTCCTCAGCTATGGCTGGAACTATCAGCACATCAGTAAGGTTTCCTTCTTCGTAACAACTGTCTTATTTCAAGCAATTCCCCCTTTTGCAGCAGGTGGAAAGTCTATTTGCCATTCAAGGTCTGAAGTAGTTCAAATACTTCACATTTAAGATGAACATCAGAGCTCAGAGAACAGTATTCTGACTTGGCTTAGGTAGGCAAAGGAATTTAGTTAAAGTTGGTAATACCAATTGCTGATTGGCAGCTTCTCCCTGGAGAGTGCCAGGAACACTTTTAAACCCTGCACAAAGCAGAGGGAGGAGATGTTCCAACTCTAAGCACCCATTCCCTGGATTTACTCATAACTGACAAGGGATTTACTGGTGTTTCTGTAGCTTCCCCAGCAGGACTTGCTCTCATGCGCAGCTCTACAGCACATAAACAGAGCAGGCTGCAGTCAGGCTCCTGCTCATCGCTGCTGGGCAAAGCACACTCGGGTAATCCCCAAGCATAGCACTGTGCTAACACTCTTCTACTTCTTCTCTCCCCCCTCCGTTTTTCTAGAGTGTCATCGCTGGCGTAAATATCACTGAAGGAGCTGGAACAGCACCCAAGGAACGGTCCCGAATATTTGACTGGGAGTCAGCCAGAGCGCTCAGGACCAGTGTCCCAACAGGGATTCGCATCAGCAGAGGCCCATTTACCGTCAGAGACAGGTTCTTTAATGGTTGAAAGGGCTGCTTTTCAGTTCCCCTCCTGCAGACAGAGGGGTGACAGTAACAGCCTGGGGTCACCGCTCTGCCATTCAGGCAGTATTTAATATGGAAAGGAGAAAGTGTTAGAGCCGCCCTTAAGAGGTCAGTATGCAGTAGAGCTCCTGTAGTCTGCAAATCTCTTGCTTTGGGACACCCAGACACAGGACAACTCCTTGAATTGGGCTGTTAGCATAGATTAATCAACACGTAGGTTGTAGTCAGTGTTTGGCAGTGAGGTTTGTGGTGGATTGTCACAGGATGGGGTTAGGCCAGAACAACCATTCCCTTTAAGTTACCAGAGCTGTGCCTGGCACAGCCATCTTCTACTCACCCCTCTCCACAGCCAGCATGGTGGGGTTTGCTGCCGACAGGCAGGAGAAGGGTGGTCCCTGCAGGGCCCCTTCCCAAAAGGGCCCCCAGCCCCTGCTTTGCTGTCAGCACGGCGCTGGTGGGACTGCCCAGGCTCAGAGGGAAGGACCTTTGTGGAGGCAGGAAAGCAGCAGCGCTCAGACCGCAGCGCCCTATTTCTGGAGGAAGAAAATCCATTGGATGAGCTGCTGTGCCCAAAGGGCAAACCAATGTCTGCATCAGACGAATGAGGACAGTTATGAGAGTGCTAGTTGTAGCCTGCCGTCACCAAACGTGTCTGGAAAAGGATTGGTCATGTTACAGGCATGAAGGGCAAGACAAAAAAAGCCTAGGAAAAAAAATCTGAACTCTTTATTTGAAGAGCGAAAAAAAAAAGCGGTGCAGTAGTACTATGTCAGGGGTGCTCACCAAAAGCTCCCTCTTCCCAGCAATAAAAGCTTTTGTGAGTTTTCCTTTCCTGTTTGGTATTGTGTGTTCTCCAACATGGTGCTTCTCGCCCCCCCCCTTACAGGGGGTTAGCACACCCACACCCTCGTCTGCCCAGGACCACCACACGAGCTGGTCCCGCACCCCTTCAAACCTGTGCTTGCACAGCGACCGCTCCTGCTCGCCCCGTCCGTGTGCTGCCAGCTGCGCAGGAGGGAACCGAGGCAGCTGTGAGGAGTCCAGTTCTAGTCACTGTGGGGAAGCTGTGATTTCTCTGCTGCTTGTGCAAAGAGCTGTGAGAGCTGGTGCTGCGCAAAGCCAGCTGGCTTTTTGAGTCCAGCAACTGCCCCGGTAGCCGTCTGGCTGGCTCCATCGCGCTGTACAGTGTCCTCCTTCCACAGTCCGTGCAGGAGCACTCGGGTCACTTCCCCAGCAGGGTTTCCAGCTGAGTCTCCCCACACTTCCTGGCGTAGTGACCTCTCTGTCCGCACTGGTGAGGGGGGGACAGGGAGAGGCAGGCATTGGTTTTGTGCTGGATCAACCCAGTGCTGTGTTGATTTTCACATTATTTCCCAGCGACTGGGCTAACAGAGCCATGCCTTCTTCCAGCACAGCTCTCACCTGGAATCAGCATCCTGAGACCTCCAACCACAACAAACCTCCAACCCAGAGGGACGCGAGGGACTCGCTGCTCTCCAGGGCTATTCCACCTGCTTCCTACCTCAGAAGTCCCTTCACTTGCAGTCAGATTATTTCAACCCAAGTAGAGCCTCCTTCCTGCTGGTTCACACCCCAAGAAACACCACCAGGGAGCAGACAGACATCCCAAGTCCAGGAAGCTGTTTGAGAGTGCTGTGGGAGCCCCCACACCACGTGCTGCCCCTCACCATAGCACTTTACCTGCCCTCTGAGGCCAGACCCTTGCCCTCAGGCCTCCCAGTCCCCAAACCCCTCACCTTGAAGCAGATGCCTTGTTCAAGCAGGCTCTGTGTGCCTGGGAGGCAGCTACTGGTGTCCCCCAGCTGTGCTGTCAGGTGCTGGGTAGCACCAGGGACTGGAAGAGGGAACTCCATGGGTGGCACGTCCTTGCATCCACTCTCCCCACCGGCAGCCGAATCCAGCCGTGCCAGCCCCCAAGCACAGCCAGCTCCCTGGGGGGACAGGAGGGGCAGTTGGCAGCTGCTGTCCCACAAGAGCCGGGGCAGAAGCAAGAGCTGTGGGGCAGGGGCAGCCGGTGCATCACCCCCAACGGGCAGAGGCACGGAGCAAAAGGGCTTCAGCTCGAGGGAACGGCAAAGGGCCTTCCCTGCATCACCTTGGATGGATCCGTTCTGCTCGTCATCAACCCGGCCTTGAGGCTGGAGGGGGACACAGAGGACAGGCAGTCACTCCCTGGAGCGCAGCAAGCGGTACCCCCAGTTCCTCCCATGGCTCCCACAGCTTCTCAGGGCCATCCCAGGGCTCAAGCAGCTGGTACAGGTGTCCCCACAGGGACCGGGGCTGTCCCCTGCAAACCCTGCAGTCACCACCTCAGTTTGGACACCAGAGGAGACCAGAGGGGTCCAGTTAGTTCAGGCAAGGACCCCAAGCGCCCTTGTCCTCAACCCAGACACCGCAAGGGCCACGTCCACCTCCGCAGCCTGGGAGAGGGGGCTGTCCCCCGCTGTGCCCCACCAGCTGTGTGCTGAGCTCCCCCCAGCCTGCCCCATACGTACTGCATGAATTTGCACTTTGGTCCTTCTGGGCAGAAGCCAACGAGGTAGTTGGCACACAGCACCCTCTGCGTGTGCTCGTACTTGCACAGGGGACCTGCCATGCAGAGGAGAGGTTCCCATTTGCGGGGACACAGTACAACACCCCCTGCCCCACAGGGATTCTGGGAGCCCGGCTTTCCCCAGCAGCCCCATTCCCCTTCAGCTCTACGGGGCCTTTGCTGCCCCAAACCCAAATCCCCACCGGGCACCCAGTCGCACTCCCAGGCAGCCCCCCAGACAACCTACTGTGCTTTACCCCACTCTGGCTCAGTCACCTCAGAGATGGCAGGAGATTGGGCCAGCAGTGGGATCCAGACCCCCCATCGCCAGTGGGTAGGGAACACAGACAGCCCCTGCTCGCCCCAGCACCCATCCATCCCGGCAGCTCACCGTGCCTGCAGAAACCGCGGTCATACCAGGGACAGCCCATGGTCCTGGTGGTGGCATCAATGTGCAGGAAGGGACAGTCCTTGTTGCTGCATTCACCTGCGGGAGTAAGGGGTGGGACAGCAGTCGCTCAAGCTAAACGCAGCGGAAAGTGTTCAGGGATGGGCTGGATGGGAGGAACAGGGGTGCCCTGGGAGCACCCAGGCTTGGCCCCGGGAACAGTGGCCCTGGGTGGGTGCCAGTGGCGTTTCTTCCCACAGACAGGAGGTGGCATCAGGTGCTTGCTCGAGGCCAGACCCGAGGGACATGGGTTCTGGGGTAGGAGAGGCTCACTGCGGTCCCCAGCCCAGTCCCACACCTACCAAACTTGGAGTAGAAATAGCACTCGGGCATCTTGGTCGTGTCGTACTCGTGTAGGAAGTCACACCCATCACCCTTCTTGCAGAGCCCACGCAGCCAGTGCTTGCACACCACCATCCTCTCCCCGCCGACGTGCCGGAAGGGACACAGCACCCCTGGCCCCAGCACACACCCACCATCAGAGCCTGCCTGTGCCCTGCAGCCCCTGCCATCGCAGCCCCCCACACCCCTGCCTGCAATCGGGACCCCCTGCCCCAGCACCCCCCAGCTCCTCGGCTTGGGACACACCAGCATGAGCTTTCCGGGATGTGGAGGAGATTTGCAGCACCCACTGGGCGCTCAGGCCCCTGGGCACTGCCAAGGTCTGGTTGCCCTGGACGTGTCCAAGCCCTCCCCAGTGCAGGAGCATTCATCCAAAGGGCCAGGGGGAATGATGGACTCTGAGCAGTGTCAGCATTTTGGGTCAAAACCTGCCAACCCGCTGGCCACACGGCCACAGAGCAACCTGCCACGGACACGGGCTGGTCACGGGGTGGAGAGGGGCCCTGTCCTGCTCCCTGGTAGCCCCAGGATCTTGCAGGGTGGTGTCAGCCCCATCCCCACCCCTTCCCAGCACTCACCCTTGGTGCACAGCCCTCGATGGAAGAACTCGCAGACGGCCGCCCCCAGCTCTGCGGGGGAAAGCAGGGTATGGAGAGCTTCACCTGCCAGTGCCAGGGCCACCGTGCCACCAGGGACAAGAGCAGCTCAGCCCGCTCCACCGGCAGCGCCCGCAGAGCTGTGCAGGATGCATCCCTGAGGGAGCAATGCCCGGAGCCAGCCTGGCCTCAGGCAGGAGCCCAGGGAGGAGGCAGGACCAAAGGCACTAAGGCACTGTGGTGGGTGCAAGCAAGAGCCAGGAGCACCAGCAAGGAGGAGAACCCCAACACCTCCTGCCCCCCGTTCACCCTTCAAGGATGCCACAGGGTCCTGTCCCCAACTTACTGTCCATACCCGGGAAGGGCAAGGGCTGAGCTCCTCGCTGCTGCTCCACATCAGCCTCCAAGTCAAACCTGATCTTCTCCACACCAGCCACCAGCTCCTGCATCACCCCTGCTCCAGCAAGAGGCACCTCCAGGCCAGCAACAGGCAGAGTGCGGAGCTACCAAGGGGCTGCCCAAGGGAAGCACAGGTACCACGTTCTCCAGGTCACTGCAGCCAACCTGGGCCCCAGCAGCGCTCAGAAACCCTCCTCCTCCTCCTCCTCCCCAAACCAGAGCAAGACCAACCCAGGCAGCAGCCCCGAGCCCTCCATTTAGAGAGAGAAGCTGCCCACATCTGATCTCAATTTGCAGCCGTGATTGCCTGGTGCTGCAGCTCAGCTGCAGGGAGCTCAGCCCCGGCCCCCATTGCACCCCCCGTAATTGCCTCTGCACCGACATCTGCTTTTCCTCCGGGCCCCAGCTCCGCAGGAGCAGCAGGGGCTGCAGGGGCTGCCTGTGAGCTGGGTTAACCCCCTCACACCGGGGCTGCTGCTCAGCCTTAAACAAAGCCGAATATGTGCCGAGGGCTGTAACTGAATGCTCAGATAGCAAGGGACGCATCCTGCCTGGTTCCTGTTGTACTCGGAGTGCTTTGAGCATTGCTGGGTGCAGAGCTGCACCATCCCCAGCCCCACTCTCCGGTGCCTGGTACCCAGCAGATCGGAACCACATCCCCAGGCTCCTGCAGGGGACAGCCAGGATGAGAAGCCCCTTCTGTCCCCATCACCGGGCTGGGGGCTTGCACGCGTGCCAGGCTGCAGTGGCACACGCTGGGCACCACCACGGTGCCACGCTGCTTCCCGGGGCTGCTGGGGGCCCACCCAGGAAAAACCACGCAACCGCTGGGTT
>NW_009260768.1:1814599-1815683 GCF_000687185.1 Egretta garzetta
GCTGCCGCGCAGGAGGCTGGAGCTGACAGGCATCACAAAGATTGCAGTTGCCATCTGATGGGTCACAGGCAGCCGGTGCTGGGTCACCCTAGGGCCTCTCCCCTCCCCGCGGCACCGGTGAGGCCCCAGGGAGCAAGGGGGTCCCGGGTGGGACCTGGTCTCTTCTCCCAGGTAACAGGTGATGGGATGAGGGCAAACAGCCTCAAGTTGTGCAGGTTTAGGTTGGACATTGGGAACAATTCCTTCCCCAAAGGGCTGTCAGGCACTGGAAGGGGCTGCCCAGGGAAGGGGTCGAGTCCCCATCCCTGGGGGGATTTAACAGCCGGGCAGATGAGGTGCTGAGGGCCAGGGTTTGGGGGTGGGATGGCAGGGTTAGGGGAACGGTTGGGCTGGGGGAGCTTAAAGGGCTTTGCCAACCTAAACAATTCTATGAGGGGGTGCAAACCCCAATGACCTGCCCTGCCACTTCATCTCAGAGCATCACTAGGGGACAAGAGGAGCCAGGTCCCCGCGACAGCCTGGTGACCTCCCAGCAGCAGAGACCAGGACCATCGGCTCGGGAGAGGGGTGCTCAGAGCAGGACAGTGGCCCTGGGACACTGGGACGGAGGGGGGGCCGTGCTGCAGGGAGCGGGGCAGCGGCAGCCCGGTGAGCTCAGAGCCACCAGCCGCAGCTGCTGTTGTTCTCCCTGAGCCAGACAATAGCCCAATGTCCCACGCCGCGGGGCGTGGTGTGGGCCCTGGCACACGCACAGGACCCCATTGTGTCCCCACTGCGGCACCGCGCTCGCCTGCTCCCACCGGCTTCACCAGGGGAGATTCCTCTGGGATGACAGGGGCACCCGGCCCCTCCTAGGGCTAGGAGGTGTCGGAAGGGCCCTATCCCTTCCTCCCCATCCAGCACTGGTGAGGAGAGCCCGGATGGTGTTCCCAGCAGAGCCGTGCTCTCCATCCGCTCGGGGAACGGCTCCGGAGCTGCTCCCAGTGCTTCGTCCCATCGCAGCCCAGCCCCACCAGCAGGGCTGGGGAGGGAAGGCACCCTCCCTGCTGGCAGAGCCCTGCTCACGCCCAAGCCAGCCATGCGA
>NW_009260768.1:1817253-1817593 GCF_000687185.1 Egretta garzetta
CGGGGAGCTGGGCAGGGCGGCATCTGCCTCCTCCTCATGGCTCTCCTCCACCTCGGGGTCTTCGTCCTGCTCCCACTGCTCCTTATCCATGATGCTCAGGACATCCCCAAGCATGGAGGGCCCCAGGTCAATGTGGAAGGACATGATGGACTCGGCGTGTTTCATGCCGGCCCCGCTCTTGGCCACCACGACGGGCAGCTCTGTGATGTCCCCGAAGTCACGCTCGTCCAAGCCGGGGCTCAGCGGCCCGGCGGCCGCCCCGTTGGGGCGCTGCTGCTCTTCGGGGCTCACCTCCTCGGGCAGCTTCTTGACGGGGCTGGAGGAGAGGCTGTGGGGCAGC
>NW_009260768.1:1818265-1818935 GCF_000687185.1 Egretta garzetta
CTCACCCCTAGCGTCACGGCTCCCACTGGCGTCACGGACAGGTCACTCCTAGGGGACAGGAGAGAGGGACACGGTCAGGCTTCAAGGACACGGACGGGCACGGCTCTGCCGACACCAGCCCTCACCCTGACAGGCTGCAGAATGTGACCCTGTGCCCACCAGCCGCTCTGCTCCCCCAGGAATGGCCTCTGCACGGGGCATCGCTCCATGGGTGACAGGTCCCCGACACCCCGAAGCCCCCCACACCCACAAACGAGCAAGTCCCAGACCCTGGTCCACAGAGCAGACGAGCAGAAAGGGCGCAAGAGAAAGACCTGGGCACGGGGATCTTGCAGGACGGTGCCCGACCCCGCGCCCCCCGGGAATGGGCACAGAGGGCCGCGGGGCACCGTGGGCACCCACCGTCCCCTCCCCGCGCAGCCCCAGCCTGCCGGAGCAGGGCACAGCAGCGCTCGAGCCTCTGGGAACCGCATGCCGAGAAGATGCCTGGGATTTTTTTTTTAATTGGAAGAAAGCGGGGAGGAGCAGACGCCAGGAGGAATTGGAAACAGACGGCAGGAAGTGTGCGAGGAGGGCGTAGAGCCCCCGGGAGGCACCGCCAGCCCAGCGGCGTGCCGGGGGGAGCCGGGATGGGCAGGCACCCCCTGGGGACCCCTCTGCACCCCAACTT
>NW_009260768.1:1819082-1819367 GCF_000687185.1 Egretta garzetta
CTCCGCAAGGGACCCCGTCCCCGCCTCCTGCGCTTCCCCTGGCGCCAGGCAGCCCCAGGTGGTCCTGGGAGAGGCTGACTGGGAGGAAGGGCTCGCAGCCGCCCTCTTCCTCCCTCTGGGCACTGCCAGCAACACCGCAGCCCCATGACGTTGCACGGGGAAGGGACCGACGTCTCTCCTCTGGGCGGGGGCCGTGTCGCCCCCGTTGCCCACCGAGCCCTAGGGTGCAGCTGAATGGCTCTGTGGGGTCGGCTGGAAGCGAGCTCCGGCCCCACAGCCCATGGG
>NW_009260768.1:1819754-1821348 GCF_000687185.1 Egretta garzetta
GGCACATGGGGGCTCCAGCCGAGGGAGCCCCCGGGTTGCCCCCAGCAGCCCGGGGAAGAGATGGAGCAGCCACGCCGCCACCTCCACACCCTCAAACCGGGAGCCAAGTAGACTTCTTCCCCGCCTCGGCCCATCCAAGCGGGGCCAAGCAGGTCGCTGGAGCCCCGCTCCCCCCACCGGGCTCTCACGCGCGCCCAGCTGAGCGCCCGTGTGTCTCCGTGGCACCGATGTTTTCCCCTCGCCCAGTCTCCTTTCAGGTCGGCGTTCCTCCAGCCTTTGGTTTTACATAAAGCAAACACCCCCGGCGAGCTCCCCAGCTAAGCCAGGCAACCGTGCTGCTGATTTAGGCCATCTGGGGACTGTCCCTCCCTTGTATTTAGATTTCAGGGGCCAAGTTCAGCATTTGTGAGATACTTCGCAAGCCTCGGCAAAGGGGCCACCGGGAGGTTGGAGCGTTCCTGGCACACACCATGGCAGCCTCCCTAGCCAGCAGCTCTCCATCACCGTCGCAGCCTCCAAACAAGCCGTCGCGTCCCCCCCCCAACACTCCTGCCCACCAAGCCTTTTCCTAGCAGCCAAAACCTCCCTGTTTCTCGACGCTTCGCTCCCAGCCCACCCGGAGAGGCGATGGCAGCGCGGCGGGACGCTGCTGCCTGCACAGCTCGGCTACTGGCCCCATCCTGCCCAGGGGGAGCGGGATGCAGAGCCCCTTTTCTGCTCCTCTTGCTTGGGGAGAGGAGAGCGGATCCTGTGACGTTCCCGCTGCCGGCGCTTTCACAAAGGAAACCAGGCCAGGGTGGCGTCCCCGCCGCCGCCTCTCCAGCTACCTACCAGGGAAAGCTGCTCTGTAACCCGAGAGATCCGCAGGCTGGCAGGCAGCGATGCCGTCCCGGGGCAGCGAGCCCAGAGCACGACCGAGTCCCAGCAGGGCTTCGGAGAAAGGGGAGGGAACGGGACCTGCATGCACGGGGTGAGGACAAGAGGGATAAAGTGAACCGTCAGACCGCGCGCTGCTTCCCACCCGCCCTCTCAGCCCTTTGGGACCGCCAGCTCCGAGGTGCAGGAGCCTCAGCACCCCGGGGATGTGATTTCCCCTGCAAATAGGTGTTTGGGGTCCTGCAGCCAGCACGGAGGGTGGGACAGCCCTGGCCAGGCGTGGGGCAGGCAGCAGGGACGGCGTACCCTGGTGGTGTAGGCTTCCTGCAAGACCCCCCCCATCCTATCCCGCTCAGCACCAGTCACCCACAGGGACCAGAGGGCACCAGTGGCTTAAAGGAAGAAGCCAGTGCATGAGTGCGCATGGAGGAAACTCTCCCATGCCTCTGTCCCCGGCTCATCCCGCTCACAGGCTGGGAGAGCCAAACCCACAGAAGGGGAAAGCATCCCAGCCAGCCCGGCCGGCTCCAAACGAGCCTCCCCGGCTTTGCCGTGCAGAGCACCCCAGGCAGCACCCTCCAGCCCAGAGATCAGAGGATGCTCTCCCCACCCTGCCGGGTGCTGGGACAGGGGCTGTGCTGGACCGGTCGGGTCCCCCCGTGCTGCCCGGGGCTGGGGAGAACCCGCACGCCGGGCAGGGAGGACAGGGCGGGGGGGG
>NW_009260768.1:1822036-1822525 GCF_000687185.1 Egretta garzetta
CGGCGGCGAGCGGCAGAGCCGGGGCCAGCGAGACGGCTCGCCGGGGCAGGAGGCGAAGCTCCGCACTCACTAGGACTATCGGCGTGCTGATCAGAGCCAAAAGACGGGGAAGTCGCCGCCCCTGCGCCGGCACGCTGGTGCCAAAAGTGGAGCAGTGCTCCCCGAGGGACTGCTGACGACCGGGAGCTAGCCAGAGTTCAGCAAGGAACTATTAGCAGGACACGCCAGAACACGCACGGGACCATAAATCCTCCTGCTATGGAGCCACGAACCAGCCCACGGCTCTCCAGGGCGAGGAGGGGACATTTCCGGGGGGAAAGGTTACCTCTCGCTGGCCTGGGCTCCGTCTCTCACGACAACAGGGTCTGGCCGGGGTCCGACAGGATACCGGGGCTAAACAGACCTCCCGACCTCCGCCGGGCTCCAAATTCCTGTGGTTTCGCTGGGGTGGACGGGAAGTAAACAGGCAGGCTTCCCACAGCTTGGCCG
>NW_009260768.1:1823122-1823486 GCF_000687185.1 Egretta garzetta
AGGACCCAAAGAACCTCCTCGGTGCTAAATCTCAGCTGGATTCACTCCACGGTCTCCAAGGGAGTTGTGTCCAAAACAGACTTGTTTACTGAGCGCCCAGCTAGGGAGAAAGCCCCGTCCCGAGGCGCAGAGACCCACGCTCCCCTCGCTCCGTGCCTCAGTTTCCCCCTCCCCCTCCCCCCCCAGACTGCTAACGATCCCAGCTCCCTTTCCAACAGCCTCCCCGATCTATAGATTTGGCACTCGGAAACATCTATACTTAACGCCACTACTGCCGGGGTCAAACCAGGGCGGCGCAGGCTGCGTCCGGCTCCCCACCAGCGGTGGCTGCCCACCGGCCCCCGGCTCTCCAGGCACCGGAGCG
>NW_009260768.1:1824665-1825012 GCF_000687185.1 Egretta garzetta
GGACGCGGTGGTGGGGACCCCCGGCCCCCCGGGGCTGGCGATGTGCTGAAAGGGAGAGTGCAGGGCTGCACAGCCGCTCTCGGGGATTAAGGCGAGACCTTTGTGGGAGAAAAGGGGCGGGAGAGGCGAGATTATCCCGAATCTGCCTAATGCAGCATTTCTTGCATATTCCAGAGCATCTGGCACCTCTGCGGAGGGAGCCTGGCTGGGGTGGTGGGGGTCCCGGGATGCTCCAGCCGTGCAACCCTGGGGGCTTGGGTGCTGGGACACAACGCTGCGGGGGGCCGAAGATTTCTCATGTCCCCGGTGCAAGGAGCTCTGTTCCCCAGGCTCCGCGGCCACAAGCC
>NW_009260768.1:1825079-1826619 GCF_000687185.1 Egretta garzetta
ATCCCCAGAGCCGTCACTCCTGCGGGCAGCGGGGGCAAGCGTGGTGCTGCGGGGATGCGGGGGTTGGCACGGTGGGGAGGCTCTGCCGGACTGAGCACCGTGGCCGAACCACCCAGGGCATGGCCTGCAGGCGGCTTCCCAGGCTGTGCCGCTGCCTCGGCTCACACCGGTGCCATTTTCGTAGCCGGTTGGTTTGGCAGATTTTATTTTCCTTGCTTTCCATATGGGGAAACTGAGGCAGGAGTCAAAGCCCTGTGAGCTTGCAGTTGAGCAGGGGTCCCCTGGTGGGTGAGGAAGAGGAGGAGGGTTTGCCAGGGCCCCCACCAGCAGCTCTACCCACTCGTGTGGGGCCAGCACGTGTTAATCGAAGGCCGGTGCGGCGCTGCTCACCTCACCTGACGCTGTCACGGGAGCACGGCGCTGGCTGAGACAGCGCAGTCAGGAGGGATTAAAATCAGTCTGGTGGTGGGAGCCACTGGGGAAGGCTCCCGCAGGCTGGCCTAACTCCGGCTGGGAAGAGCAGGCACCCACTCAACTTGAAAAACTGCCTGGGAGAGACAGGCCCCCTCCCCTCCCCTCCCCAGCAGCTAGGGCCCCGCAGAGCCCCGGGGCTGGATCCGGCCCTGGGGAGATGGCAGCGAGGTCGGGGTGCTGGGAGGCTCGGGAGCACGGGGCGGGTGGCTGCATCGCTCTCACCCTTCCTGAACCCGTCGCTGGTTCCTTTTACTGCTTCTCAGCAGCTTTTGAAAGCAGAGAAGAAAAAAGAAAAGGATTGAAAAGCACTTTGAAAAGCAGGGCAGGGAGAAGCGCCCGAGTTTCCCGGCAGCCCCGTCCCCTCCTCCTGCTGCCAGCGCCTGCCAGCTTTGTCTGCCGACGCTGCCTCGGCTGCGCAGGAGATGCTGCTGAGTAAGCCGGGTGCTTTCCCGGAGCCCCTGTGCTGCAGCAAGGTGTGGGGATCGTCATCCGGACACCCCAGGGTGCTGGGAATGGGACATTACCCCCACAGCCAACCCCCAAATCCCTCCAGCCCCAGGGCCCAGCGCTGGCCGCTGCCAGAAACCTCCCCAATAGCCCCCGCCGATGCAGCTTGCACCCACAGACGTGGGTTTCACCCTTTCCCCATGCCCTCCACCCAGGGGTGGGTGCTTATCCGGCCAACCAGCGCACCCCGGCAGGACCGCACTGCCTGCTCACCGCTGGCACCCTGGCACCCATGGGTGCATGGGTGAGCGCCAGGACAAGCTGTGCGCAGGTTGGAGCCTGCTGCGGACAGGCTCTCCGTGCAGCCACCCACCTTTTCCACCCGGCGTGCTGCCCTGGCCAGCCATGTCGGGGAACGGGCTCGCACAACCCACGGCCCACCCGGGAACCCATCACCCGGCTGCCGTGCAGCCACCCCGGCTTCCCCCCGGGGATGTCCCCTGGAGCATGGCTGCTGTCAGGACCCACCACGGCTGGCAGCGCCCGTGGAAACCCCCTGCCCTGGCACAGCTTTGGTGCAGGGACCCCTTTGGCTGGGGTGCCACGACATGCGCCAGGC
>NW_009260768.1:1826632-1829610 GCF_000687185.1 Egretta garzetta
CCCCGGTCTAGCCCCGGGCGTGGCAGGAGGGGCTGTCCCTGTCCCTGCGGCTCAAGGCAAGGGAAAGGTGGGGACGCTCGGCTCTGCCCCGGGGAGCTGGCAGGGAATTGGAGAAATCTGGAGGAAAAGGAGAGCCCAGGCTGCAGGGCTGCTTCTTCACCACACACCGAGCATTTCCCCTCGCTCCCGTCACTCCTTGCTTGATCTAATCTCAACCTGGAAAATAAACTGTTACTACCTGGCTCCTCCAACACCACTTCAGCTAAAACAAATAAATAAAAATAAATCACGGGATTCGGCCCAGCTTTTGCAGGTCGCAACCCCCATTTCTGGCACATAAACATTTCCCCATCGCGTCTGGGCCAGCGAGCGGGTACTGCTGCCCCGGCCGCACGGCGAGGTCTGGGGGTGCAGCTTCTCCCCTCTGCCCGCCTTTGGCTCGCCCGGCTCTGAGAAGCGAGCGGTGCTCTGCCCTTGGGAGAACCGCAGGCCACCGCCGAGCAGCAGCCGGGAGATACGTCAAGGCCAATTCGGTCCCCGGAGACCGATTGCTGCCGACAGCTCGCCCTGCCCGTCTGCTGCACGCAGCAGCCCGGGGAGCTGGCAGCGGGGCTGGGCATGGGCAGCGCAGACCTGCCTGGAGGGGCTGGGGTGGTGGGAAGGACTTTTGGAAAGCGCTGGTGGTGGCAGCAGCGTGGTGAAAGCCGTGTTGGGAGAGAGGTGGCTGTGCTTGGCCCGGAGCACGGCATCTTCCCCCATGAGCTCAGCCGGTCCGGATGCATCTGTGGGGAAACTGAGGCAGCACAGGTGAGCTAGTGCCACTGGCACTCAGCCCTCTCTGCTGTGCCCACACCGGGCTTTGTGCCCTGCCCGGCTCCCAGACCATCCCAGGGAGGTTCCCTGGGGAGCAGAGGGCGAACCCTCCGTTTCGGTGGGATTGTGGGATCTGCCACTTCCTCAGGTGCTGCATCCGTCAGCTGTGGGAAACCATGAGCAGAAAGGGCTCGCTCTGGCTTCCCCGCCGCCGCCACCACAGGGCCCCGGGCTGCTCCAGTCACAGCCACACCAGCAGTGTCACCTCCCAGCATGGCACCAGCTCCAAACCTGCTGTGGATGTTGCTGCACCCTCCGGCTTCTCCCCGTGGCCAGGAATGAGCCGGGCAAGCAGCCCTGGGGAGCACATGCAGACCCCAAACAGGCACCTCCCGGGACCTGCACCCCCCTGTCCCTGCACCCCACTGCCCCTGCAGTGGGGGACGTGTCCAAGGATCGCGTTGGCGCTCGCTGGGTCGTCGCTGCTCACCGGGGCTGGCACATGCCCTGCGTGGGAGGGGAGCGTCCCTCGCACGGGGAGCTCGCCCGTGCTGCTCGACTCCCCAGACCTGCTCTGCCCTGCGTCTCCGGTGGCTCAGCGTCCCGGCCCCGGTGGGAGGAAGGTCTCTTTTGCACAAGCCGGGATGCCTGGGGCTGGAGCCAGGCTGCAAACGAGGGGCAGGATTTGTCCAGCCCGATGCAGACCCCCTCTCCCACCCCCGTGCAAACATGTCCACCCGAGCAGGGCGTCAGGGCTCCCTTTGCTGCCCAGGGAGGGGATGGGCACCCCTGGGTGCCGTGTGCCCATCGGCGCCAGCTCCCAAATAGGTTGGATGAGTCACCTGCCAGAAGTGCCCTCCTCCGGGGCCACAGCAATGTGCCGAGGTGGGGACAGCGCTTCTGCCGGTGGCCACAGCTCAGGAGCAATGCCACCGCAGTGTCCCTGGGTTCTCCCCAGCCCAGGGGATGGGCAAAGGGGAGCTGCGGCATTGGGTCCCACACCCCCAGCTCCAAGCGGTCCCCAAATGCAGCAGCACCTGCAAAACGCTCCCTCCGGCAGCCCCTTGCTCATGCTGAGCTGAGGGTCCAGGCACGTGCTGCAAGGGGCTCCGAGCCCCTGCCCTGCTGGGGCCTGTGGCAAGGGGCTGTGCAGACCCCCCAGTTCTGGTAGCCCCCGGCAAGAGAACAGCCCCTGGCCAAGGACACGGGTGCCAGGGCTTTGCCGGCACTGTCGGCAGGCTGCGCCCCCCCCAGCCCCCGGCTCCAGACCCACGCCGTTTGCAGCTGGAGGGGTGACGGGCGGTGAAACCCAAGCGCAGCACCCGGATTTTCCTGCCAGGCCTGAAGGGCAGAGCCGGCAGCGAGGGCGGCTGCAAACCGCCCCAGGAGAAATCCCTGGTGCCGGCAATGCCAGAAGCTCCCGGTGCAGCGGGGTCACCTCCCTCCTCCCCTATCCCACCACTGGGTCCCCTTTCCCTCTGACCCACGGCTCCGGGATGGAAGCACAGAGGGATACGGCCATCACGGCTCCCCGTGCTATTCTGGACCCTATCCCAGCACCACAGGCTCTGGCACCTTCTGCCCGGCTCCTTCCCCAGTGCTGTAGGGCCGACACAAGCCCAGCCAGGACAGCGGGACAGACGGACGCATTCTGCCAGCCCCTCTTCTGCTGCATCAGGGTGACAGAGAGGCGAGACGGGCTGATCCTCAGGCTGTTTATTGGCATCCCCCTTGGCTCAGCCCGGTTGCCGCGGCCCCGCCGGGCTAGTGCCTGGCTCACCTATAGGCACTGCGGGGGTTTTGCTATGCAGAGACCACCAAAATGGCCTCGGAGCCCCCCCGGGCATCGCCACCCCCACACCCCCCTTGTGTTCCCAGGCCTCTGCACGAAACCCCATTAAAAAATAAACCCCAAACCACCAGAAATGCAGAGGGGTGGCTACAGTCGCCACACGGCGCCGTCTGAGCCCTCGCCGGAGCCCCTGCATGGCCCCGGGGTACAAAATTAGGGGGGGGGACATCAGCACCGCCTGCACCCCAGCAGGGCTCTCCTGGGGTTTAAGTCCTGGGTTCTCTTGGGGGGATGGGGGGGGCAAATGGGCAGAGGAATTAATTGCCCCCTGCGTTCCTGGCACAGTGGCTGGGGCCCCCTTCCCCACGGGTGG
>NW_009260768.1:1830053-1830431 GCF_000687185.1 Egretta garzetta
TTCCTCCGCCGCCGCCACGAGTTGTAGTAGGTGGGGTCGCTGATGTAGTGGTTGACGAAGGAGTGGGCTTTCTGGTGGCCGGGGTCCACCTCGTACTCGCTGTCGCTGCCCTAAGTGAGAGGATGGGGGACGGTGAGCACTTGCCCAAAAATAGGGTGAGCTTTCCCGGTGCTCTTTCAGGGATGCTGGCGAGCACATCCCAAAAGACGTTAGGGGCTGGGATGGCTGCGGCACCACTGGGGTGTTTCTGCCTCTTGCCAAAGCAAAATAAAACCCCGTACAAAAGGGTTGCAGGGGCCCCGCGGGAGGGGAGGGGGGGTCCCCCACGGCCGTGATGCCCCCGGACTGGCGGGGGGGGGGGTGTTGGGGGGGGGGGGG
>NW_009260768.1:1830537-1837853 GCF_000687185.1 Egretta garzetta
CCCCGCCCGCTCTCCCCGGCCCCCAAAAAGCCCCTCGAGCCCCGCTCGGGCAAGAGGGAGCGGAGCCGGCATCCATGGCGCGAAGGCAAAAGAAACAGCCGGTGATGGGGGACCCCCCCGGGGCCAGTCCCCAGCCAGCTCCGGGATGGCCACGGGGACCCCCAGGACCTTCCCCTGAGCTTCAGCCTCATCTCTTCAGATGCCGCCCAGCATCCAACCCGGGGGGCAACGCTCCTGTGGCCTCCCCGGAGGCTGCCAGCCCAGGGAGCTGCCCGCGGCCGCGCTCCTGCCCCGCCACAGCTGCCCGTTTCTCCGGGAGGAGACAAAGGTGCCATTTTGCAGGGTTGGCCGGGGCCCAGCCAGTCCCCAACCCCACTGCCCTCCCGTTCCCTGTCCCCGGCAGCCCTGGGGGTCCCCTGCAGCGCCGCATCCCCAGCACAGGGGCCGGGGGCTGTGCCAGCTTTGTGCTGGCTCCACGCCATGAAGCCACGGGGGATGCCGCTGCCTAAAAAGCGGGATGGGGCAGGGGAACGGGACCGGCATTGCTCTTCCCAAATCTACACTAGGACCTGCATCTTGGTGGGTAGAGAGCGGGGCTGGTGCCCCGGGGGGAGGGCTCCCAGCACCATCCATCCTGCCCCTGCATCCCCCTGCCCCGGGGGGTCACCTGAGAGTCGGAAACCTCGGAGGGCTTCTCGGTCAGGCTGCTGCTCTCAGCAGGGATCAGGTCGTTGTACTTGGTCACGTCCTCGTCCGAGTAGTGGAGACTGCCGGGGCTGGGCCGTGGTGGAGACCTCGGGGAGAAGGGGGTGCTCAGCATGGGTCCCCCCTCGAGGCCGTGCCACGTGGGGATGAGCCCAGCCAACCCCCAGGACCAGCCCTAAGCCAGGCTGAGCCCCCCCTGCAAGAAGCCTGCCCGTGGTCCATGGGCTCCCAGGGATTCCCAGCTTTTCAGGCTGCTCAGCACCCGGGCACATCGGGGCTGGTGCAGTGGCTGCAGCTCATGGCAGGGGGGACATTGGGCAGAACAGGGTCACCCCCCCCCAGGGTGCCAGCTCGCCCCAGCCCTGTGCCCATCCCACAGTGACTGCACGATGGAGGGATGGGCACAACATCCAAACCCCCCACCCCTGCCCGGGGAGGGGGCTGCAGTGGGGTGTCCCTACCGGGTGTAGATGCCGTTCTTCCTGCAGAAGGAATTCTTGACGGAGAGGCGCCGGTTGTTGAGCTCCAGCGCGGGGAAGCTGCCCTCATCCAGGCTCACCATCTCGCCGTGGCTCAGGGCGGTCGCCTTGGAGCCGTTCCCTGCGGGACAGGATGCTCAGCCTCCCCCAGACCCTCCCTGGGCAGCACAGCAAGGGCGGGGGGGGCCTGGACCCTGCACAGGGGGGCTGGGGAACGGCCCCGGGGAGGATCGTGCTGGTTCCAGCGTTAGAGAGACCAAAGCCTGGGGACGCCTGCGAGGTGCCAGCCCCAGGGCAGCAGCCGTGCATCAGACCCGTGCCCACCGCGCGACCCTGCACAGGGGGGCTGGGGAACGGCCCCGGGGAGGATCGTGCTGGTTCCAGCGTTAGAGAGACCAAAGCCTGGGGACGCCTGCGAGGTGCCAGCCCCAGGGCAGCAGCCGTGCATCAGCCCCGTGCCCAGCGGCGCTGGCCATGCCCAGCTTGCCCGCCTTGGCTCACACCCTGACCGGCCCCATTGCCTCTGGCTCCCAGCTCAGCGGCTCTGTTTGATTAACGAGAAGGTCTGGATTTTCCTCACAATTTGAGCCCTTGATACAGCTAAGAAAACAGAGCTGTGTTTGACTAATCCCGATGACCTCTGCCGAGCCCCCAGGCCACCCTGCCTCCGCAGCTGACGGCGGGACAAGTCGCTTATTTAATCTTTAGCTCCCAGCACTCTCCGGGAAGCCCCACAGCACCTTTATCGGATGTCACCGGGTCTCTGGAGGAGCCGTACCCCAAGGCAGGCTCCCACCACCCTGCTCAGACCCCAGAGGCAGGCAGGGAGCCCCTGGAGAGGCTCCTATGGGGCCAAGGCTCTGCACCCCCCGCTGCCACCCTGGCGGGCCCCATCACCACCCCCCGCAACCCCGGCACTGACCTGAATCCGACTTCTTGGCATACTTCTTGCTCTGCCCGCGGATGATGAGCACGAAGACAAGGAGGAGGATGAAGATGAGCCCTACCAGGGCGATGACCACCAGGAACCACCACTCCTCATAGAACGGGTTGGTTTTCTGGGCTGGGACACAGTAGGGAGGATCAGAGGGGGGTGGGCATGGGGGTGCAAATCAAGTGTGGATGGGGAGACCCCCAGGCAGGGCATGAGGTCGCCTTGGGGAACTTTGCAAGGCCTGGATCCACGTGAGGGAGCGGGTTAAAGGGGGATAACAGGAGGCTTTGCAAGGGGAGTGCTGGCAGACACTGCTGGCAGCGGGATTCGGGGCTCTGTAGGAGCTGGGCAGCATCAGGGAGATGGGTTCAGCATCAGCCATGGGAACGGAGCAATGCTGGGACTCTCCCTCCAGCACAGGGGGGACAGCTTCCCCTCCCAGGGACAGCAGCAGCCTGCCCCTGCTGGCTACCTGACACGGAGGGGGAAGGCGTGCTGGGGGTCCCGTAGCCGTAGTCGTTCACGGCGATGACGCGGAAGTCGTAGCTGACGCCCTGCTTGAGGATGTCCATGCTGAAGGTGTAGGAGGTGACCTCCTTGGGGATGTCTTTGATGAGGATGTCCCAAAGCCCCTCATCTAGAAGACAAGAAGGGGCCTGGGAGGAGGGGGGCCGGCTCTGCAGGACCCCCCAGGGCAAGAGGCTGATCTCCCTCTGTCCAGGAGCACGTGCCCTCCCCACCATCTGCCCAACTCTTGCAGCCCCAGCAGGCACTGACCTTGCTCGCCGCAGCGTCATTAAAAAGCCGTAGTGATGCACTCGGCTGATCGATCGCCTGCCCCGGCTGAGGGCAAGGCAGCTGCCTGGGGACCCGCTGCCACCCCAGCCCCACAGCATCCCCGCAGCCCCTGGGGCTCACGGGAGCCAGGGGCTTCCCTCCCAGGCATTGCCCCACCACGTGGGGCGCGGTACTGACCCCCATGAGCGATTGATGGGGTTGCAGCAGGGAGAAATCATTAACTTGGGGCTGGAGGAGAGAGCGTGGCCGTGCCTGCAGGCTCCCTGCCGCAGGGATGGGGAGTCCTGGCTGCCAGTCCTGCCTGCCCCATCTGCACAGGAGCAGGGCTCTCCCATTTTGGGGGAGCCTTGGTACCCCTTGAAGTCCCTTGCCCGTCTGGGGGAGCGTTGGTACCTCCATGACCATGAAGGCAGCAGCATCAATGGGTGCTGCTCCATGGCTCACCAGCCCCTTCCCATCAGCCCCAGTCAGAGCCCAGTTGGCAGTGTGGTCCTCATGGACCAGCACATGGCCAACACCCCAGGCACCCAGGTCCTGATCCCCAACCCAGCCTGCCAAGCGGCCTGGGGGAGGTCAGCACTCCCTGCCTCACTTTCCCTTTCTCCCAAACCCAAGGCACCACCAGTAACAAGGTGGGGATGGAAGCAGAGCAGAGCTGCAGTACCTGAAGGACGGGCTTCGATGACGTATCTGGTGATGGGCCCTTGGCCAGGGTCCCCACTTGACCAGTGGATGGTGATAGCCGAGCCATAGCGGGAGATGAAGGGCTCACCAGGGGGGCCAGGGGCACCTGGGGACCCAGAGCAGAGCTGGAGGCACGGGGGTACAAACTGGCACGTGGCCATGCCAGACCCAGTGGCACCGGGGGAACTGTCGCCACCGCATCTCCTCTCTCACCCCGTATGTCCCCCCCTACCTTCCCCAGGCCCCGTGGTGATGTTCGCCTCAACGTCTGGCCCGTAGGTGAAGGTTTTGGCCCGAATCCGGAACCGGTACGTCACGCCCTCGGCCAGGTCCTTCACCTTCATCCACAGTGGGCTGTTCCCCTTCACATCCACTGTCACGATCTTACTGACGCCTGTGGGGACGGAGGCTGAGCCGGGTCTTCCCCAGAGCCCTCCCAGCTCCTTCCAATGCCCCCAGCCTCCCCCCTGGTGCCCCCACCGTGCCCTCACCGTCCACAGGCATGCAGGGCTCGTAGACCCGCCTGGTGCCATCAAGGATGCCGTTGGGCAGGGGTGGTGGCTCCCAGGACACGTTCACCGACGTGGTGGTCAGCTCGCTGAACCGGATGGAGCCGGGGGCGCTGGGGGCTGCAGGGGAGCAGGGTGGCCAGGGCCAGCTCAGTGCTCCCAGGGGACACCCCTAGCACCAAGAGAGCCCCTCCACCCTAACAGGGCCAGGGCAGTCATCATCACCATCTCACACCACCCTGGTGCCACCCCTCTGCGCCCCCGTCCCCACTGCAGCAAAGACCCCGCCAGGCCACCGTGCCCAGCTGGAGGAACGAGTCTCCTTCTCCTTGTCTCTTCTCCTGAGACCTTCTTCCCTCTCAAGTCTCAGCCAAGACCTTCATCTCCATGTGCCCCCAACCCACGAACCCCCTGGGGTGAGCCCAGGGCTGGCCTCTGCTTGGGATTGCAGGAGCAGGATGGGCTGGGATGATGGGGTATCAGCCAGATGTCACGGAGCTGGACCCATGGAGACCCCTCCCCAGGGAACCTGGGGGCAGGAGGGTGCGGATGCCACCGTGCTGAGCCAAGGGCTGGGGGCAGCCGTGCCACGGGCCCCACCTGCCTGCTGCGTCCGCCCCTTGACGGGGGTGCTGCGGGGTCCGTCTCCCGCGGCGTTGAAGGCGGCGACGCTGACCCAGTACGAGGTGTACCCCGTCAGGTTCTTCAGCTTCACCCCCTTCTCGGGCAGGAAGAGGGTCTTCACCCGCGCGCTCTCGTTCTGGCGCTGCACCTCCCAGAAGTGGATCTGCCGGAGGAGGAGGGGGCACGGGTGATGCATGGATCCAGCCCATCTCACTCCTCCCAGGCCCTTTGCTGTGCCCCAAACACCCCACGCAGCCCTGCCTGGGCTCCTAAACCCCCATCCCCGAGCGGCTCTGAGCACGCCGGAGGGCAGGGAATGGCCTCTCCACCAGGATGGCTCCAGGCTGTGCCGGGCATCAGCCACGACCGCCGCTGGCAGCGGGCGTGGGGACCAGCACCGCTGTGCTGCAGATCCGAGCACGCCAGGATCACCTCTGAGCTGCATCTGAACCTTAAAGGACCGGGATGAGCAGGAGGAACCGCAATGGATGGGGGCAAGGAGGTGCCTAGAGCATGGGGCTGGGCAGCCAGGCGGCATCCTGGCTCCATCCCGACAGCATCCCGGATCCATCCTGGCTCCCTCCCACCAGCATCCTGGCTCCATCCTGCCAGCATCCTGGCTCCATCCCGGCTCCCTCCTACCAGCATCCCAGCTCCATCCCGCCAGCATCCCAGCTCCATCCCAGGGCGAGCGGCGCCACCTGCCGCCCCGCGGCTGCTCGGCACCGGGATGGGACACCCGGCATCTCCTTGGGACTTCCGCCATCTCCTTGGGACTCCCAGCATCTCCCCGGGACACCCGGCACCTCCCCAGATCCCACAGCACACCCAGCATCTCCCAGGGGAGTTTGCCACCCCCCAGTGACACCCAGCATCTCCCCAGGGCACCCTATGGCTCACTCCCCCCCACCCCAGAACCCAGCACCTTCCCAGGGCACCCAGTGTCCCCAAGCCCCGGCTCAGTGCCAGCTCCCAGGTGACGAGGAGCTGTGGTACCTTGTAGCCCTGGATGTCCCCGTTCTGGCTCTCAGGGGGTGGGGGTTCCCAGGGGACATCCAGCTGGGTGGCTGTGGCCGCCTGCACCGCCACGTTCTGTGGTGCGCCCGTGGGCACTGTGCCAGAGGAGGGGACGGTGTCACAGCCCAGCCAGGACCAGGCTGGGGGGGACCCCCCCTCCCAACCCCCCCGCAGGGGGCTGCGCTGCCTGGGCACATCAGAAAAACCCGCGCGGTGGCTGGCGTGTTCCCCTGGACTCACCCGCTTCGCCCACAAAGACCTCCTGGGGGGGACTGGGGGGGCCCTCGCCCACGGCGTTGTACACGCTCATGCGGATCTCATAGCGCCGGTGCTTGCTCAGGTCTGCGGGGGGACAAGGGGTGAGCGGGGCCCTCCCTGCAGCCGGCAGTGTGGGGGTCCCCGATACCCCAGGGGACACAGCAGAGCCCCCCCTGGCTGGGGGGCTCCCCAAGGAGCAATGGGAGCGGAGAGGCAGAGGTGTCCCTGGGCACAGGGCATGCGGTTCCCCCCATGGCATATGCAGGCAGGGAGGGACAGGCAGGGGGGTGGCAGTGGGGAGGGCAGGGACAGGGAGGAGCGGCACAGGGCAGGGAGAGCAGGCAGCCGGTTAGTCCCGCATGTGGCACGGGTGGGAGCCCACCCGCGAGCACCCACCCCAGCGCCACTGCCCACACCAGGGCGGGCCAGGGGTCCCCTGCCAAGGGCCCTGTCACCCCCAGGTGCCAACGGGGCTGTCACGGCACCGAGGAGCCTTTCCATCCTCCAGCCCCATCCCCTGAGTGGCAGAAGCTGGGTCTGGGCGTCAGGGTCTTCACAGGGATCTGACTACTGTCCCCGGAGCGGGTGGGACCCTGTTCCTTTTGGGGTCTGAGGACAGCAGCACACCCAGAGACACAGTGGGACGCCATGCAGACACCCATGTTAGGTGCAGACACACGGACAGGGACACGGGGGCTGAGCACAGCGGGACTGAAGCAGCCACATCGCAGACAAGCGCGTTAGGGACCATGGACCTGGTGGCACGAGGGGACCGGTGACAGCTCCATGGGGCATAACCTGACCCTGACAGCTCCAGGCTGGGACCCCGGAGAGGCCGTGGAGCACAGGATGCGGCCCTACCCCATCCTCACCCCGCCACCACTGGGCCACCCCCCCTGCCACGCGTCCCCTGGCTCGGCAGGGTCACC
Source organism: Egretta garzetta (assembly GCF_000687185.1). Taxonomy (NCBI): domain Eukaryota; kingdom Metazoa; phylum Chordata; class Aves; order Pelecaniformes; family Ardeidae; genus Egretta; species Egretta garzetta. Next base: position 1,837,475 of record NW_009260768.1, read on the forward strand.
AGCACTCACGGGTGAGCTCGGCCCACGTGGCACCGGGGTTGCTGATGCCGCGCAGGGTGAAGCCGCGCAGGCTGTCATGCACCAGCTCGCGGTAACGGAGGCGGAAACCCAGCAGGATCCCGTTGATCTTGTCCTCGGCCGGGGGCTGCACAGGGAGGGCAGTGAGGGGCTGCTCTCCGGGGGGCTCCCCGGGGTGGCTGTCCCCAGTACACCTCGGTGCCACCTCCCAAGGGGGCGGGTGGCCGGCCCCACAACACCCCGCCAGGCGGAGGGGACAGTACCTGCCAGCGGATGAGCACTGACGTGGTGGTGTGAGGAGTGACGGAGAGGATGGTGGGGGCTTCCTCGGGGGCTGCAGGGGAGAAGGGGGCAGGGAGGC
>NW_009260768.1:1838109-1838526 GCF_000687185.1 Egretta garzetta
CCTGTCCCAGGAGCCGCAGCCTGCGCTGACCCGCCTGCAAGGTGGTGAGCGACTCCGACTCCTCACTGTATTCACTGTCCCCAATGTCATTTGTCGCCTTCACACGGAACTTGTAGGAGGTGAAGGGCTTCAGCCTGGGTGGAAGCAGAATGGGACAGGGACCCCGTGAGCCACCCTCCCTTCCCTCCTGCAGGGCACATTGGCTGGCACTTCCCAACCTTGGTGCAAAGCGCTTTGCATCGGATGGGGAAACTGAGGCACGGGGCAATCGCCCAAAGCGGAGCCCATCGCCTCCCCGTCCCCCCACAGCACCGCTCAGGGGCGGCGCCTGCCTCACCTGTCCACGACGAAGGCGGTGGCGTTGCGGCCGGCGGCGGCGGAGTGCAGGGCCCACTCGCCGTCGGGCAGCTCCCGTGT
>NW_009260768.1:1838706-1838946 GCF_000687185.1 Egretta garzetta
CCCCCTGTGCACGGCTCCCCCCTCCTTCCCTGCCCATGCACAGGGCCAGCAACGAGGGGTTTTGGCAACCTGAACAGGGGAGCTCACGCACAGCCAGGGACCCAGCACAGCCTGCGAGCGGGGAAACCCCAGCCCTGAGGGCTCCGAGATGCTCGGGGGATCTTGGGGAGCCGGTCTCTGGCCACCCCAGCTTGATCCTTGCTCCCACAGAACCTCTGCACCCCTCTGCAGAGCACCCCA
>NW_009260768.1:1838997-1840083 GCF_000687185.1 Egretta garzetta
GCGCCGGGGGGGGCGCCCAGGGGAGCCGCACGGAGGTGGTCCTCACTTCGGGGAAGAGGATCCCCACGGGGGGTCCAGGCACTGCAGCGGGGAGAGGTGGGGTTCACCGGGGGGGGGCACAAGTCTGGCAAACTACCAGGCCCTGTGCAAGCAGGGCTCGACCCCGTGCACTGGGAATGTGAGCCCTGGGTGTCCCACATCGGGGGGGGGAAAGGGAACAGGGAAGGCATGGGCATGGGAAGGCATGGGCATGGGAAGGCATGGGCATGGGAAGGCATGGCCTTCGGCACCCAGGGGACGCCCCCCAGCCCATTTGGGTGTCTCTGTCATTGCAGTGCTGTCACCCACCATCGTCCAGCGTCCGCTCAAGGATGGGGGGCTGGCTGGGCACGCCGTCGCCGATCCTGGTGAAGGCCAGCACGCGGATCTCGTAGAGCGTGTACTTGCCCAGCCCGCTCAGCTGGGCGCTACGGGAGGCATTGCCTTCTGCCAGCCAGAACTGGGCACGCGTGGCAGAGCCCTTCTCCTTGTACATCACCTGCAACAGACCCTGCGTGACACAGACAGGCAATGCCACAGCCCCTAGGACCCCCCTGGGCCCCCCAGGATGGAGCAGCATGGCCAGGGCTGGCACAGATGGGTACCATCTCTCGGAGATGGCACAACCGGGGACCTGGGTGATTCTCCCCAGGGAAAGCCGTGCTCCCCAGGTCTGCGGGTGAGGCTGGCAGGGCATGGGCAGGGCTGTGGGCAGGCAGAGCCACGGGGCCAGGGCTGGGGTAGGTGCTCACCTTGTAGCCCAGGATGAAGCCGTTGCAGTCTGCCTCGGGGATGTCACTCCATCGGACCAGCATGCTGCTGGAGGAGGTGGCCAGCGCCGACACGTTGCTGGGGCCAGAGGAGGGCACTGATGGAGTGATGAGAGTTGGGGTCAGGGGCTGGATCCGGCTGGGGTGGGTGCTGAGCGCCGCAGGGTGGGCAGCGGTACCTGACTCCCGGGTCCGTCCCACCACCGAGTGGCTCCAGGGCCCCGAGCCGATGGCGTTGAAGGCTTGGACCTGCACCCGGGACTCTGTCCCCCCCCCC
>NW_009260768.1:1841095-1842860 GCF_000687185.1 Egretta garzetta
GCAAACGTTGCCCATGCCAGCAGCTGCCCTCATTGCCCAACCCAAGGAGCTGAGTGGGGCTGGGGGGAGACGCCATAGAGCAGGAGGTGCTGGGGGGTGGGAAGGGGGCCGAGGCAGGAGCCGGGTACCCGCCGGTGCTCCCATACCCATCAGGATGCCGTTCTTCTCCAGCGGTTCCTGCCAGCTGACCTTCAGGGATGTGTCCAGGATGTCACTGAAGCTGAGATGTCCCACAGGGCCAGGCACTGCCCAAAGATGCCCAGGCTCAGCACCCGAGGGCCGGAGCCCTCGGCACCCACGGGACCCCCGCAAGGCAAGAGCACAGACGGGGCTCCCCTCGGATGGGACTTCCCCGGGCTCGGTGGCATCCCCGTTCCACATCCCCAGCAGCAGCACCGGTGGGACCAAGTCCCCCATCTGGGGGCTGCTCCCACCCACCCCAGGAGCCGCACACGGGCAGGGTCCGTCCCGCGGGAACGCAGAGCCTCCCCGTACCGTCCTCGTGGGTGCGCACCAGCTGGGGGGGGCTGCGCGGGCCGTCCCCCGGCGTGGTGAAGCACAGCACCGAGGTGAAGTACTCGGCAAATTTCCGCAGCCCCGCCACGTAGCCCACGTGGACGCTGTCCTGGAAGTTGGGCCGCACCGTCACCACCGTCGCCTCCTCCTCGTGCTCCGGCTCCCAGGCAATCAGCTGCGGGAAGAAGGAGCTGGGACGCCGGCGCTGGGCAGCGACGTCCCCACCGCGCGCATCGGTACCGCAAGCACCATCCGCCGGGCACCTCGGGCCTCCGCTTATTTATTCAGAGTTGATTAAATATCAATTAATGGGTGCAGGGAAGACCCGGTGCCGTTAACAGCGCCTGTTTACCCGATACGGAGCGCGCACTTTGTGATTAACTCCCATTGATAACAGCGTGTAATCACCCGCTCGCCTGCATTTAGGAGGGATGTTTGGGCATTTAATTGGTATTGTGCAAGATAGCCTATAGCAACTTAATTAAATACTAATTAGGCCCTAAAAATACTAATCAAAAATACTAAGTGGCATTTAATAAGAACGTTAAATATCCCACTTGCTCTGGTTATCTCATTCAGCGGCAATTAAATTCCAGAACTTCTTTTGAGTGGATTAAGAAACAAGTTTAATGTTTTAATTCAATTTAATTAATGTAAATTTCAATTAATCGCAATTTGGAATTAATTACAGAGCACGGGAGTCTCCAAGCCCATGCAAGTGTTAAATCGCAGTAAATATTATTTTAGTGGTCAGGCCGGAATCAATGAAAATCTGGGGTTTCGGCAAGGGGGAGTCGAGCCGGTCTGCGAAGGCTGCCCGAGGAGTCTCCCCTCTCCAGCTGCCCGGTTTTTGGGGGGGCCCATGGGAATCGCCCCTCACCTTGTACCCCTGGTTGATGCCGTTGATGAACTGGGGGCTGGGGGGGTTCCAGGTGAAGCGAATGGTGGTGGAGTTGGTGGCCTCGGTCTGCACGTTCCCCGGGGGCACGGTGGGGACTGCCGGGATGAAGGCACGGCTCGCAGCGGCTCCGCAAGGTCCCCTCCATCAGCGGGGGGTCAGCCCCTCGGGAGCACAGGCACCCGCAGTGGGGAGACCCCCGGGCACCCAGCGTGGTGCCCCAAGACACCCCTGGCTGGGCCAGCCCTGCCCTGGCCCTGCAGCCCCTGGCCACCCCTTCCCAGCAGGTCCCAGTCCCCGGGGACCCCCAACCCCATCCTCCTGCCATCCACCCCCAACACCCCCGTGGCA
>NW_009260768.1:1843285-1844335 GCF_000687185.1 Egretta garzetta
CCCAGCCCCCCGCCCCCCACCGACGTCGACTCGGGGTCCACGCTGGCCAGCAGCACAGTCCAGGGCGCGTCTGTGGGGGGAGAGGGAGGTGGCAGGAGGACCCGACCTGCAGGACACCAGGGGCCTCTGCCTGGTGGCAAGCTGGCTAATGAGTCCCGTGGTCCCCAAGCTCCCTGCAGCACCCCATTTCCCCCCTCATCACCCCCTGCCCACCACCCTGGGCTGATACCGGAGGTGGGAGCAGCCCCTTACTGTTCTCCGAGACCTCCACGACGTAGCGGAGCAGGGGGCTGTTGCCGTCGAAGGGCTTGGCCCAGGTGAGGTTGATGGCCCGTTTCTCCAGGGGGCTGAGGGTGGCTACGGGGCTAGTGGAGGACTCTGGAAGGCGCTGCTGGGAAGGGTGCAGGTTTTCCTAGCAGAGTAAAAAGCTAAAAAATCCCAAATAACTGGTGAGGGGGCATTTTTTCATTTTATCGGGGCTGCAAGATACCCTTTTTGGAACAGAATTTTATACTTTTCTCCATTAACCCACTGCGGTTTGGGGGCTGTTGGGCCACGCTGGGACTTGCGCACCCTCACATCAGTCTTTATTCTTCTTGGTCATCTGGAAGTATTTATCACTTCCCTGAGAGAAGACTTCAGCCCCTTGTACAATATATTCAACTGCTTTATGAGAAGTAGAGAGAGAAGCTGGCCTCGCCAAGGATAACAGCAGCCTTTCCTCTGGACTTTGCCCAGAAAATGAGCTACCCTCCTCTTTTCTCTGTTTGTTGAGGAAACTTGATTTGAAAAAGAACCTCATGACAGGTGGCACTGCAGGACCAGGGCTGGGGACGGCGGCACCCGCCATCCCGCTCCCCCCCCCAAGGTGGGCAGGCAGCCTGGGGGTGCCAGGACCCCCCAATCCCCTCACACATACCTGACATCCACGCTGGGGTCGTGGGTGACCCCGCAGCTCATGACAGCCTTGGTCCCCTTGATGACGCTCTGGTCCTGCGGGGGGTCGGTGATGCGTGTCCTTGCTGTGGGGGTGGGGGGGGGACAGGATGG
>NW_009260768.1:1846218-1846941 GCF_000687185.1 Egretta garzetta
CCTGGGGCCGGGACGATGCAAATGGGGAGATCCCCCCTCCCCGTCCGGCCGCTACTCGCCTGGCATTGGCCACGCACTCCATGGTCACCTCCGAGGTCCCGGCCACCACGCTGGTGTTCCTGGGTGGGACAATGATGGTGGGTGCGATGGGATCAGCCGGGCCACCCAAGTCTGGGGAGAAGGAGGCCAGAGGGACAGCCATCAGCACTCCCTGCTCGCCCCAGGGCACCCCAGCCCCCCCACGAGGCTGGTGGGGCACCCAAAGCCCTCTGCGTGGCATGGAGGAGACAAAGGTGGCAGGGACCAGAGGGCCAGGGGCTCTGCTCTCCCATGGGAAGGACGGGCAGGTCCAGCCCATCACCTTGGCATCAGGGTGCCTCCACAGCAACCCCTGAGCCCACTCCTCAGCCGGGAGCCCGTGGCACCCCACGGCACCAGCCCGGCCCCCCGGCAGCGCCGGCTGGCAGGGAGGAGGGAGAAGGGGAGTATATAAAGCAAAATGATTGCAACAATAAAAAACCCTCATGTAGGCGCCGTAAAAACGCGATCGGCTTGAAAGCTGCTGATATAGCTGAATCTATAAACACGGGCTCCAGGTTGTTTATGGCACACCGGGACAGCGAGGTATGGCAAAACAGATTAATGGGGCAGGAGGGGCATGGGGAGGGGCAGAGAGCAACGCAGAAAAGGGATAACCCCCCCCCGCCGGGGAGGAGGGGGAGG
>NW_009260768.1:1848309-1849322 GCF_000687185.1 Egretta garzetta
GTCACGAAACCAGGTGACCTGGGGCTGGGGGAAGCTGGCGATGCGGGGCGCACGGATGACGGCCGCCTCCCCGTGGGACACGCTCTGCTGCGTCTCACTGTCCTCGAAGCTCCCCATGTCTGCAAAGCACGCGGGAGAACGGCGTCAGGGGCTGGCGAGGGGCCGGCATCGCGCCCAGAGACCCAGCAGGGTCCAGCCCTGGGTCCGGCTGGGGAGCAGGCTGGGGGCTACGGGGATGGGCTCCCCCAGGGGATGCAGAGGGGCTGCCCCAGGGGTCTGCTCTCTACTCCCCTCCTTGGCCGGGGCGGTTTGGCTGGCACAGGGCATGGGACGGTGCTGGGGTAGCTCAGACCCCCCAGGCTGCTCCTGCACACCCGGGGCTGCGCTCACACCAGGATCCATCCCTGCAGTACCTGGAGCTCGCACGCCAGAGCGGGGACCCCAGCCCATCTGTCCCCCACCAAGGATGGGGTGCAGGGCTCAGCCCCGACGCTCCCCGGCATCTTTCCCTGCCCCGACCCAGCACCGGGAGCATCCCGGCATGACCTTGGCTCTGCAGGCAAGGTTGGGGCACTGGCTGCCCACGTCCTGCCCAGCCATTCCAGGCTGGAAGCACGCAGCAGCCGAGGAAAGCCAAGGGAAGCAGGATGCGTGGAGAAGGGGGGCAGGGGATTTTTATTGACTTCCCTTAATTGCTGTAATTAAAAACATGTAAAGAATCTTTTTTTAACGACTTTGCCATTATCATTAGTTGTTAGCACAGCTGCCTTATTAATTTCTCATTAGCTTCCTGATTTGTCATTGCTCCTCAGGAAGGGGTTTAAAGGCACGGGATTGGGGGCATCCCGGAGGGAAGGGCTGACAGAGCAGGGCAAGCCCCCTAGGGCACAGAGCCAGCGTCCCAGGCCCCAGCACCCTCCTGTCCCGCTTACACCCCCCATGGTGCCTCTGCATCGCCCCCCAGCGCAGCCCCCCGAAGCCTGGCCCACCCCACTCGGGTCCCCTCGTTTGCA
>NW_009260768.1:1849757-1850152 GCF_000687185.1 Egretta garzetta
TGTCACGTACAGGCCACCTGCCCCTCGGTCGGGCGCTGCAGCAGGGCTCCCATCCGGTTGCGGACGATGCAGCGGTAGAAGCCGGCGTGTGTGCGGTCCAGTGATGTGATCATGTACCTGCAGGAGAGAGGAGCTACCTCAGCGGTGGGGGGACAGCTGAGTGACAGTCACAGCCCCTGGGAAAGGCTGCAGGTCCTGCAAAAGCCCCCACTGAGTGCTGGGCAGCAGCTCCTGCGCCAGGGGCCGGCTCCTTCCCCAAGCTCGCCCATGCCTGCGTGAGCACGGACGCGTATGCACGCTGGGGAGGCAACAGTGTCCCTTGCCACCCCGGAGGGACTCGTGGCCACGCGTGCAGGAGCCGCTTTCACCACGCCACGCACGTGGCATGACCCAGT
>NW_009260768.1:1850444-1851829 GCF_000687185.1 Egretta garzetta
CCCGCCCCCCCGGGAGCCGTTCCCCCCCCAGGAGGGATGCAGACACTCCTGCTCCATCACTCCCCCAAACAGGCTGGACCCCCCCACCCCCAGCCTCGCAGGCCGGTGACCCTGGGGGGGACGGGGCAGGCACCGCAGCATTGCCTTCCCCGATGGGGAGCGCTCCGAGATAACAGGCAGGGAAAAAAAAGCAAGCTCAACCCTCCTCGCCCAAAACCTAATCTTGCATTAAAGCACGCCGCGGGCTGTTTCAGCAGAGCTTTGTTTGTTCTTTTTTTGATAACTGAGCGTAAATTAAACTTTCATAAGACGCAAGGAACACGTCCCCTCTGCCAGGAAGCGCGGTGGGTGCCTGTCCCCCCCCTCCCCTGGGGCGGGAGATGGTGCTGGGGACACGGGGCTCCCACCTCGCCTGGTGGCATCACCGAGCTAGGATGGGCACAGCGGGGCCGGCGTCAAACCTGCAGACACCCACCCACCCATGTGGCGTGCCGGGGGTCACCCGGCCCCACGGGAGAAGGGAGGATGCCCTTTGGGAATGAGACCTTGAGTGTCACGGCTGATATTTAAAAATGATCCCCAGAGGCTTTAAATAAGATATTTCAATTCCCCAGAGCTGTCAGGAACCGACGTGGACACCGGGAATAATGGGCCCGCTCTCCTTGTGGCATCCTCGTTAATAAATCACACGCACACACCGTGACTCCTAAACACACGCATGCATGTGGACGGACAGACGGACGGACGCATGCTCAGCACGCATGGTCCCCGCAGAGACCCCCTGCCACATCCCCTCCAAACCCTCATCTCGGGAAGGGGCCAGCACAAGGCCCCCGAGCTGCCCTGTGGGACCCAAACCGCCCACCCTCGGGGTTCCCACGCACCGAGCACCCACCGACGCACAGCCCCACCGCAGCACCTCGTCCCCGTGCGCTGGGACCCGGGGGCTGGGACCCCTCCATAGGCACGGGGAGCCTTCGCTTCCCCGCTGGGGACACCCCTGCAGCCCCCATTAACGGGGCTCGCTCCCCACGCCACCAGAGCCGGAGGAGCCGAGGTTTCGCACACCCTGAAGCGGCTGAAAATAGCCCGGAGAAATCAATTACCGGGCGCAGCCTGGCCCGCAGTCATCAACCAGCTACGAGCAGGGACTTTGTTCTCTGGCACTCGGCTTCCGCGGCGGCTTTCAGCCAAGATGGCTCTGATTTGATTTCCTTCCCCATCGCGCCCGGCTGGAAGGGGACAGCGACCGATTTCACCCCCGTGCAGGGGGATGTGTTGCGGGCAGGAGGAGGGGCGAAGCGTGGAGCCCCAGCACCCCACGCAGCACACCCACACCCCCCCAGTTTGAGCAAGCAGGAGCGGCCACGAGCCACGGCCACCGG
>NW_009260768.1:1851855-1852230 GCF_000687185.1 Egretta garzetta
GGGCCACAAGCTCCTGGCCCCCCCAGGCAAGCCAGTGGGCACTGCCCCAGCCGGGTGGCTTTGCCCATCTGCCAGCCCAGGGCATGTTTTGCACCGCGCGAGCTGGGACGTTGGCTTGGCCACGCTCCCGGCGCAGCCCTTGCTGCTGACTCCGCTGTTTCGGGTTTGTTTTTAAACTCCCCTCTCCGGTTTGTTTTTAAAGACAGAGGTTGACAGGGTATCGTCTGGGGGGAAAAGCACTTCCGAAGCGAGGAGTGACCCGCGCTTCAAAAAAAAAAAAAAAAACAAACCTAAAATGCGCTGATGGAAAGCAGTGGCGATCTCCAGGCTCGGTTGGGAAGCGGCCGTGCTCGGCCCCGGGGTCAGGAGGGGGCT
>NW_009260768.1:1852294-1853307 GCF_000687185.1 Egretta garzetta
CACCGCGCCGCGAGGCCCCTGCGCTCCAGCAGAGCGGTGCCCCAGCCTTGGCTGATGCTCCCGGCTCTGTTATTGTAGGGTTGCCGAGAAGCGTGGGGCTGACGCTGCCGAATTATTATTAGATTGAGGGGGTGGAGAGGGGCCGGGAAAAGCGTCAGCCAAAGGATTTGATCCATCAAATTGAAAGCCAGAGGAGCGCAGAAATCCGTGTGGTTCTTCCAGTGCCGCCCAGTAACAGCAACAGCTGGATCGGATTTCGGATATAAGCACATTGACACAGTCCCCTTTGATTAATATCCTGTATAACGACTAATTAATTCTGGAGGGGACATGTATTTGAATAGTTACTGTGCGATAATGAAATGTCAAGTGAGCATTAAAACACACTTAGCGAAGGTTTAACGACTCCCAGCATCGGAGCCGCGCGTCCCCGCACCCAGCCGTGGCACTGGGCTTCTGCTCAGCGCGTTTTTAAACACACACACACCCCCCCCCCTTAACATCAGCCCCTGTTAACCGCATTATTGGATCTCAATTAGCTCCTGATGGGAAAGGGCTCTGTTTTGACACACGTGGCCAGAGCCGTTGCCTCTCCTCTTGCCAGAAGTGTTTTCCTTCGGTCAGGGGAATTCGGCGGGTGCCAGCAGCCCTGTAAATCGCCGCCTCAATTGGCCCTGCCAGAACAATGAGCTCTTTCATAATTAATGCCCAGGTATTAATCTGCCGCCTTCCTGCGGAGCGGGGAGGGGAGCGAGCACACAAGCCTCAATCCACGTTGCAGCATCCAGAGGGCTCTGGCGCGTCCCTTCCTGGATGCCACTGCCCAGCTCCGGTGGCATCTTCGGGCCGGAGAGCCCTCCCCCGGTGTCCTGAGCGCACGTACGGTCCCAGCAAGGAGATCCCCTCCACGTACGGTCCCAGCAAGGAGATCCCCTCCACCGCCTTCCTTGTGCCTCCTGCCAGCCCCGATGCCCGTGGGGCTGCTGGGCGCCCGAGCCCCCCACCCCGCCGTC
>NW_009260768.1:1855354-1857501 GCF_000687185.1 Egretta garzetta
CTGCTGGCCGCTGCCGCACCGGGATGCTTTACCGGGAGCAACCCACGCTGCCACGCCACCGGGAGCTCACTGCTGGGCTCCCACCAAGCCTGGCTGCAGCCCCTCTGATGTTCATCAGCTCCCATTAATTATGTTATTGAATGGCAATTAGCTCCCCAGGGGAGAGGGCTGTGCTTCCCACCTGGGCTGGCAAAGAGCTGGTCCAGCCGGAGCAGGGATGTGCTCCCAGCGAGCAGCATCACGGGCTGGGAGGGGATGGCCGGGGGTGAACCGCCCCATTTGTCCCCAGGTCTGTGTTTTTGAGAGGGTCCTGGCTCCATGTTTTCCATAATTTGGGGACAAAGTACAGGTATCAAACGTCTGGGGTCCTCAAATGGCCATAAAGGCTTGGTGGCATCCCACGTGTGCCGTGTTCCCTGCATCCCTGGGGGACACGTACCCCAAAACATCCCAGCCCAGCAAGGGGGGGACAAACCAGCCCTGAATCTGCCCCTCCTCGGTGAGCACAGGCAGGGTGGCTCCTGCCAACCCTCCCAATGCACGGGAGCAGATGGGGCCACCACGTGCTGGAAACCAGGGCTCACGGGGGCTCGGGGGTGCAGTTTGCCGGAGAAGCCCCGGGCAGGGCCGGGGGGATCAGCTGTGCCAGTAACGTTTTGCTGCGGCGAGCACCGTGGCGGCAAAGCCAGCAAGAGTCGGAGATGTAATTACACTTTCCCAGGCTCCAAGCTCCCGGCAAAGGGGATCTGGGCTCTTGGGAAGAGGCAGGGGATCCTTTGGTAGCTGCCAGGCTCCCACCCCAGCTGCGGAGGGATGTGGGGAGAGGCAAGAGAGCTGATTTAGCAGAGGGAAGAGGCAGCTCTACGGATGGGAGTCTGTCCAGGGGTAAGCTATGTGTAAGGTAATTTCCGAAGGCAGCAGGACTTGATGCAACCCTTAATAGGACAATCTCATGTGATAAATTACCAGGCCCAACTAATCTGCATGTTAAATTCCTTGTACGAGAAATAAATATCCCCAATTCACCAGAGAAGCGCTTTCCTTCCGAGGATTTCATTAAAGACATCAAGCTGCCTGATTTGCATGTTATGATTCCTTCTATGAGGAGAAGTCAGGCTCTGGAGAGCTCGCAGGAGAGCCCGGCACCGCCGAGATTATGCACGGAAAAACAGAGCTGGCCCTGGAGAACACAGTGCCGGCGTGCCAGGGCACGGGAGCAGAGCCACCCGCCCTGCCGTCACCTTCATGAAGGTCACAACGGGCATTGGAGGGGACGGGGTTTTGCTGTGGGGTCTCCAGGTGCGGGAGGCAGCGGGGGTCCCGTGGGAGAGCTGTCTCCAGGCACCCCCTGCCAGCGGCAGGCAACGCAGGCAGCAAGTGGGTGAAGGCAGGGTGGTCCCCAACCATCCCCCGCTGTCCCCCGGGATGCTCCTGGGCGGGGGACAGGTCCATGTGGGGCACACACAGAGCCAGGCTGGTCCCCAATCCCTCGCTGTCCCCAGGGATGCTCCCAAGGCGGGGATGACTCCATACACACACAGAGCCAGGCTGGTCCCCAGTTGCCTGCCATCCCCAGGGATGCTCCTGGGGGGACAGGTCCATGTGCACGCACAGAGCCAGCCTGGTCCCTGATCCTCTGCCGTCCCCAGGGATGCTCCCAAGGTGGGGATGACTCCACGGACACACAGAGCCAGGCTGGTCCCCGATCCCTCACTGTCCCCAGGGATGCTCCTGGGGGGGATGGCTCCATGCACACACAGAGCCAGGCTGGTCCCCAGTCCCCCGCCATCCCCAGGGATGCTCCCAAGGCAGGGATGACTCCACGGACACACAAAGCCAGGCTGGTCCCCAGTCTCTTCCCATCCCCAGGGACGCTCCTGGAGGGGACAGGTCCACATGCATGCACAGAGCCAGGCTGGTCCCTGATCCCCCGCTGTCCCCAGGGATGCTCCCAAGGTGGGGATGACTCCACGCACACACAGAGTCAGGCTGGTCCCCAGTCGCCTGCCATCCCCAGGGATGCTCCTGAGGGAGGATGGCCCCACACACACATGGAGCCAAGCTGGTCCCCGATCCCCCCATGGTCCCCAGGGATGCTCCCGAGGGGTCGGCTCCACCAGCATGCAGAGGGGCTGCCTTGGCCCCCG
>NW_009260768.1:1858062-1859361 GCF_000687185.1 Egretta garzetta
CACCCCACATCCCTCACCCACGCTGCCAATGCGCCCACGGCTGTTCCTGATCCCCACGCAGACAGGAGCATCCCTGAGCCTCCCCGGCTATCAGCACCAGCCCTCCCCTCTCCGAGGATTACTCTGTTTCTAAACTCGTTAACTTTTAATTACTACCTTCCCACTGCCTGAGCGGGCTGGCTCCGTGCCACTGACATCTCTATTAAAATTCAATTTCTGCCCATCATAACTCGGTTTGGTGCTTCGCTTTCCTCACCGGCAGCCTTCAATTCCAGGCCAAGACGTCCAAACTCTCATCTCAACGCATTAAATCCCCGCGGAGACCCGGGGCCAGGCAGCACGGGCCGGGCGGGGGGAGGCTGCCGCCAGCAGGGCGCATCCCCGCCGCCGAGAGGACGGGTCAAAGCCAGGCAGCGATTTGCATAGCGGCTTGTTTGCTTCATTAGCTTCGCCTGGGTTTGTTTGGGCTTTCCCCATGTGTTTGTTTATTTTCTCGCTTCCTTCCTTAATCCTTTCTGGCTGGATGCTGGAGCCGGAGGCGGGGGCCGGGGGCTCCTGGGAAAGGAAGTCACCTTGGCGCGGGGACGTGGGGCTGTGACGCTGCCAGGCATCCCTGAGCAGAGGCACAAGCGCTGGCTCCTTTCCTACAGACGGGTAAGAACTGCAGCCGCCACGGCTTAATGGGGGACAGCCCCCAGGGTCCCCAAGGCAGCCACTGCTCCAGCAGCCAGCACGGCACCATGCTGGGCAGGGGACCCAGCACCCAGCACCGCAGACAGTGCCGGGGAGGGGACCCAGCAGAGCACAGGGAGCACAGGGTGCCGGGGAGGGGACGTCACCCAGCCACATTGTCTGCGTTCCTGGCATCCCGGAGTAGCCCGGCGTTGCTACAGCAACACGAAGCCTTTGGATTCCACGCTGCTCAACGGGAAATGGCTTGTCTTGGGCTGAATTATTTTTTAAAACAGAGAGGGTGACACACGCAGGCAGAAGAAATGGTGAGAGGTGCCCAGCTTGATTTAAAGACGAGCAGCAAGCGGGCAGAGGCACGGGGCGGCCGCTCCGTGGCAGGATTAGTCGGCACGCAGGGCCGGATGCCCAAACCCAGGGCCATCTCCTGTACTGCCCCTTCTCGCTCCTTCCCCATCGGGTCGTTCTCAGGGAGCCACGAGCCAGCCATGATCCATATCCCGGTGCCAATCCCGCTCCATGCAAACGCCTCCTCCCCGGGGTTGACCTGCTCAGATCCCCCATTTGCTCCCCAAACAGAAGCGGCAGCTCCCGGCACGGTAACCGCTG
>NW_009260768.1:1860346-1861481 GCF_000687185.1 Egretta garzetta
CAGGGCCCCCAGACCCCTCCAGGGGCCATTTTCTCCCCCCCAAGCCATCCCCCGCGCCTCTTGACGACAGCTTAGCCCATCCAGGGTTTCTCTAAGCTGCTTGCTTTGCTTTATTCCCAGCTGCCTTTGTGGCATTTCAGAAGCACTGAGCTTTTAACTCGGGGGGTGAAGGGGGCGGAGGGGCTGGGAGCAGAGCGAGACATAAACACTTACTCCTCTCCTGTTTTATTTGCTAAGTAAAACTATAAATCGAAACACACAGCTCCATTTTCTGCTTAACAAATGGAAGCCCTTTTACTTCAAAGGCGCTTTATTCCCAGCTGCCTTTGTGGCATTTCAGAAGCACTGAGCTTTTAACTCGGGGGGTGAAGGGGGCGGAGGGGCTGGGAGCAGAGCGAGACATAAACACTTACTCCTCTCCTGTTTTATTTGCTAAGTAAAACTATAAATCGAAACACACAGCTCCATTTTCTGCTTAACAAATGGAAGCCCTTTTACTTCAAAGGCACATTCATATTCCCCAGCAGCTTTCAAGTGCGCTTTCAATCACGGCTTTGGGTTTTTTCTTTGGGGTAGGGCTTTGCTCCCTTGCATGCGCGAGCTGAATTCCTGCTACGGCTCTCCGCACCGTGAGCCGGCACCAAAGCAGCGCCTGGGCCCATAGGCTCAGCCTGCACCCGTGCCCCACCGCCCCCGGGGGGTGTCACGAGTTTGCAGGGGCTCAGAGGCACCCAGACACCACCAGACCTGCACTGGGGGGGTCCCTCTCCTCTCCTCGCTGGGGGGGCCCAGCTCCTGCACACCCTGGGGCACCCACATGGAAATCCCCATCTTATTTACACCCGGCTGCCCTGTCCCCAGGGTGGGCACAGTGGTGCAAAATGCCCAGCAGGGAAGGAACAGCTCATGGCTCCTTAATTTAATCCCCCTCTCCAACCTCCAGCAGCGCTGGCTGGCGCGGGCAGCTCTTATCCTGGTGGACCTGGACCCCAGGCTGGATCCGGGCATTGGAGCGCCCCGCAGAGCAGGCGTGGGACACCGGGGCCGAGCCCTGCAGCAGCCCAGCTCCCCAGCAAGCCCCAGATGCCGCGGGGGCAGAGGGGTGCCCGTGGGCACCCCTGCAGCTGGGTGCCCT
>NW_009260768.1:1862544-1862986 GCF_000687185.1 Egretta garzetta
CGAGGAGTGGGGGGGCGCCCAGTCAGGTCCCAGCCGATGCATCGCTGCTCCGAGGACCTGTGGCGAAACGGGCCGATCCCCAGGCACTGGTGGTGGTCATGCGTGCACGGGACGCACCGGACACCATGCACGGTGGGACTGAGACCTGGCGGGTTTGGTGCACCCCCCACTGAGCCCAGCACCCAGAGCTTGGGAGGCACTTGGGAGGCGTTTGGGAGGTGTTTGGGAGGCAGGGTGCTCCTGGCGCACCTTCCCCTGGGCCCGCACGCCGTTTGCATACATCCTAATTTGATTTTAAGCAGCTCAGGCTCATCTTGCTTTGAAGCGCCGGAGCCATCTGTTCTGCATTAAGGGGTGAAAAACGGCGCAGAGGAGGAGAGGCGGCTCCTAATTCCGCTATTGATCGTGCGATCGTTACCCGCCCGCGAAGGTCACGGCGGCC
>NW_009260768.1:1863968-1865313 GCF_000687185.1 Egretta garzetta
CAGCGCTGAGCTCCCCGGGGCCACCGGCCAGGCGCGGCGTCACACCACGCCGTGCCACACCAGCCATGCCAGCCCAGCGCGGTCCCCTCCGTGCAGAAAGGTGCCACCAAACCGTGCTGTCCCCATCCTGCCCGCACCAGCCCCCACAGCACCGGTGGTCCTGGGGCTGAGCCCCGGCGGGGAGCAGTGCAGAGGATGCTGCCTCTGGGCTGAGCCTCTCCGGCTGAGCTGCCGGTGCTGATGGATGGGATGCCAAGCACTGGCAACAGGGAAGGGGGACAGGAATGGGGACCCCAGCTCTCTCTCTCCCCCGCCGATGACGTTTTAATGCCAGGGCCCTGCAAGGCACTAATCCTGCCTAATGGGATCAAAATCTTTGCCCCTGCACTTTATTTACACAAGGGCCGCCGGGAGCGGGGGCTGAGCCCGGTGCATTAGTGCCGGGGAGGGGGTGCGGATGTAGGGCAGGGGGGCCCAGCCTCGCCGAAAGAGCAGTAATGGATCCTAATTCCCAGGCGTAATGGGCGAGCTGGGAACTAAGCTCCCCTCTCCCCGGCTTCAAATCCCTCTTGATGGGAAGGTACGGGGAGTTTTAAGCCCGGAGGAATCCCGGAATGCCTGCCAAGGGCAGGGCTCTGCCGGGCAGCTGCTGGCGGCGGGGAGGAGGCGGCAATTCCCCCAAGCTCGGCGAACCCCAGCAAGCAGAGAGGAGATGGGAATGGGGGCACGGGGTCCCCAGGGCTCTGCCCCGCTGCTGCATGCCCCCAGCCCCCCGCAGAGGACCAGCAGCTCGTGGGACAGCCAGGTCCTTCTCCCTGGGGACACCTCGCACGAGCGCCGGCACAGTGACAGCACAGGGGGACCGCAGCCCCCACCCTGCCTGGGTTCAGCCCTGGTTCAGCAAAGGGTAACCACCCCGGTGCCCCCCGGGGTTAGGGGGTGACACCCGGCCTCTCCCCAACTTGCTAATGGGAAGCTCATCAGCCCAGCACCCGTTCCTGCTCATTGATGTGAATTGGGGTGAGAAACAGAGGGACGTGCTGGGGGGCAGCCCCAACCCAGCCCACCAGTACTGCGGGGGTGCCCTGAACCCAGCCCGCCTGCCCCTGTGGGCTCCCCATGGAGCCTGACCAGCACTGGGTACCAGCACCCAGCACTGGGTACCAGTACCCAGCACCACGCCTGCTGCCTCGGCCACCCCCCCCCAACGCACCAGCACCCGACCCGGAGGAATTAACACGATCGCCTCCCTCCTTCCCCCTGGCTCCGCTCTCTGCGCCCCACCGCAACCATGGGTGGAGGGACAGAGCTGTGTCCCCAGTCCCCCAGGCTTTGCAGGGCTCCC
>NW_009260769.1:0-1149 GCF_000687185.1 Egretta garzetta
CTGCCACAGGCAGGTTGGAGACACTGGTGACGGGGGTGATCTGATAAACCAGTGATCAGGAAAGCAGACTCTGAGGGTGCCACTACCCCCCCGGCACACCTTCTGAGATCAACCCTTTAGACCCTTCTGCTGGTATTTATAGTATATCTGCTCTGTTACCGGTGGAAAT
The DNA here is from genome assembly GCF_000687185.1 of Egretta garzetta. NCBI lineage: Eukaryota > Metazoa > Chordata > Aves > Pelecaniformes > Ardeidae > Egretta > Egretta garzetta. Next base: position 170 of record NW_009260769.1, read on the forward strand.
GTTTCCGTCCTTGTTATCCCTGTGGTCTGCCACCATCCTCACCTGTAATAGCTGGAGAATCTCCGGTACCCTCCCCTTTTTTGATTGTCAACAGGTAGCTGACTCGATTAATCTTCTAATTGGAAACTAGTTGAGATAGCGGTCCAAACTGCTTGGTGTTGTTGCCTTACCTTTTAACATAAAGTGTTCCAGCAAAAGAGGATGGAGCCTCTAAGAAACATACTGCAGTGTTTTTGTGGTTCTGGTACTACCACTCATCACAGTACCAGCCTTTGAAGCTCCTAGCAGCTCTGAGACGATGCAGGGAGGTACAGGGGGAGAAAAACCAAACTGCAGCAATTCCCCTCCACCCTGAGCTAACTGGCAGCAAGGCTTTCGGTACATTTCACAGGGGGGTGCTTTTTTTTTTTTTTTAATCAACAGGAGACGTTTCTTTTTAAACCAGAGTGCGCACACATGACACAAGGCCCGGTTGGATGGGCCTCTGAGCAAGCTGATCTAGTTAGCGATGTCCCTGCTCACTGCAGGGGGGCTGGACTAGATGACCTCTCGAGGTCCCTTCCAACCCGAAACATTCTGTGATTCTATGACACTCACATACCTTTTTTATTTGTCACGTCAGCTGAAATTAGCAATGTTTAAAAACGCAGAGCATCCTTTCAGAAAACCTGTGACAGTTACCAGAAGAGTAAAAATACAAGATAAGAGTCCTGAGAGATAAAAATTTTATTTATATCTGATCAGCATGTCATGATATGGTCACAACTCATACAGCTGACATTCTCATAGGCAAAAGAGGGATTTTTTTTTTTTTCTTTTTAAAAATACTTTTTTCTTTCTGGCAGGAAGGATTTTTAAAAACAAACATTTCATACCAGGCAGGAATTAAAAACAATGGCTTTTTCAGTATGACAACACAGCTGGTAAGCACTGGATCCCCCACCAGTGTCTTATAGTCAGATTTCAAGTTTTCCCTCCCA
>NW_009260769.1:1173-4908 GCF_000687185.1 Egretta garzetta
TGATGCCCCCCACCCCTCACAGAAAAACACCACACAGAAAAACAAGACAAAACCCAAGAAAGGAAACAAAGAGGTAGACATAACTACAACCATAGCGCTGCTTTGGAAATTGTGCAAGATGTCTTACTGTGCTCCAAAGAGTTCCTTTTCCCTTTGTACTACACGTTGCAGTACGGAGTGGCAGTTAACACGAAAGGTGACACGGAGCCCAGAGCTATGGTCAGCGAGAGATGCACGAAGGGCGCTGTTCCACTCGATATTGCTTTGCCTAGCTGAAGTTGTTTAAAAACAGACCACTGTTAAAAAAAAAATACACGTATCTACAAAACGATTGCAGCCTTGCTCACAAAAAGGTTGGATTCACACCCTTCTAGGATGGTGATGATCTGGGGTTGATGGGGACCCCGGTTCTGCTCTTGGCATGCCCTCGACTCTCAGAAGCTTCAAGGGGAACCACTGCTACGCAGTGACCTGTGGAGAAGCTCTCCAGCTTGAGCATCAGCAAAGTTTCCAGCGGGTGCTGGAGGGAGCAAGGGCTGCAGAACCTGCTTCCCTCCTCCTCCCTGCTGCTCCACTCCTGGCATCAAAACATTTGTCTCCATGACCTTCCCAATGCGAATTCCAGTAAGCAACGTTATCTGTCACACATTAACACTGCAGCTGTATCGTGAACCAAAGTGTTATTTTGCTATTTGTTGTGTTTATGGTAAGCACAACAGAGACTGTGTATCCATTGGGTATATGCGCAATAAATACAACCAAAGAAAAACATCTCATCTATTAAGGATTAGAAGCACATGAAATATTCTTGGAAAAAAAATCAACTTTATTTTTGCCACACACACACAAAAAAAATAATGGGAAAAGACACCTAATAATCTCTGTAGAGAAATGCTGCTTCTGGTATCTGTCTACATTTCTGAAAGACATCTTGGCTGCTGGAAAGATTTGATAAAAAAAAAAACAAACACAAAACAAAAAACAGTGAAAGAAATTCAACAAAATAATTCCAAACACGACCAGCTCTTTGCAAAATCATTAAGAGTCACTACAGGCTTCTGCATCCATTTTATCATACAAAACAAAAATGCAGGTAACGCAGGAGGGAAGGAGAAAATTGGAGGTGAAAATAACTGGTATCAAGAAAACTAATTTTTATCATACAAAATGAACACCATTGTAATGTTAAGGAACTCACTCACTTTAATAGGACAGTTGTTCAGTGTATAATTACTTCGTTATCCAATGATAAAATAAAAGGTTTAAAGTTTTAAAATACATAGAATCCTTTTAAAGACTTCTTCTGTATCACAGCCAGGTAGTCTACAGTTTTTACAGAAAAAAATAAAGCTGCTCAGAAGTGTTGATAATGTATGCAGACATTTTAAACCAGAGTATGGTTTCCATTTTGCTCTTCCAATTGTTCTTTTTTTTTAAAAAAGTGTAAAAACTACCCAATATGCAATTTTGCAAAATAACCCTTTATTTCATATGGCTCCATTATTTCCAAACAATACAGTACCCCAGGTGTAGAATTATTTTGTGTGATTGTATCAGATCACCACAAAATCTCCAGCTAACTATCAAGAGAATGCACCCAACCCCGGTCTCGTGATTTGGAAATCCCAGTTTTAAGTACCTTTGGTCCCAAAATTTTATGTCAAGGCAAAGCGGAGCAGTTGAATCCTGTCACACACAGTGATCGGTATCTGTATTATCTTGTACAAACCAGTGAAAAAAGTTAACAGCACTTCATGGCAGTGTCAGACAGAAAAAAGCCCCAGTTACATCATCTGCAAATCAAGTGAATAATGAACAGTACCACAGTGATCATTGTATTTTTACTGCAAGAAGATGCATCTTATTGTTGATGCTGGGGGTGGCGGAGGGAGAAGGAAGCTTTTAATTTTCCAGTGAGCCCGGCAAACTGAAATTTTGCTTTTCGAAATCTGATGAGAGCAACTTGAAAAAAAAAAATCCCTCCTGCAAGAGACATCATTGTGGAAAAGCTTGACAGAAGTGTACATAGAATCCTAGAGAACCTGTGAGGAAGGCGCACTCACCAAAGGGCACTGAAGAAAATGCTGCTTGTTGTGAAAGGGCAGATACTCTTCACGTAACGGGACTTGAAGAGCACCAACGCTCAGCCATTAGGATTTACGTCGTCTCATCTATAACAACTTGTTTATGAACAATTAAACATAGAAACATACAGATGTTTTGTGTGCAACCCTGGCAGGGAACCATCTTTATTTGCAATACACTTAAATTGCTATGGTCTCACTTCTGTGTGCAACAGCTTTCAGTCAGCGCTTTTTTTTTTCCGTAATTTTTTTCATTCTGTATCACTTCATACATTCTTCCATTGTATTTCTCCTAATATAAATTCAAAGTTATATTAATCAACCATTTTGAGATCAACCGTATGGTTCTTTAACATCATTTTCTATCAGAGGCATTTTGAACTCTTCAGAAGAGGAAGCCCATGGGTGGCACAGCAAAACACCCCCTACAACTCTAATGCTGGCCAAATAAATGCCACAAGGTAGAACCTAACTGCAACCCACAGAAATTTACATTTTACCAAGTAGCCTGTTAAGCTTCAGTCTTGACCAGCACAGCATCTTTAGTACAGAATTTCCTATACATTATATACTACTTACGTTCTCCCCTTAATAGGAGAACTTCTTTTATCCAATTTATTCTCTTTCATGAAGCAGCATCCAAGTTCATGCTGGGAGGGTACTTTGGAGTTTCTTAACAATGGTTTCATTCCACTGTCATCTACAGCAACTCAGCCATAAGGAGACACGTTGTCAGGCGCTCTTCACATTTTCCAGTGCAGGCAGGAAAGAAGCCCAAGACCTAATGCTATTTACTCACTCTACCAAAACAACAATCAGTGCTTGAAAACAAATGTCTCACAAGAGTAAGAACTATGGAAGAACAAACTGAAAGTGAACAGGACCAGATAAATCAAGTGATTATCTGAAACGTTATTGCGCATTACTAATTTCTTTAGGCAGCATGTGAACACTTGCTATTGACTGCAATCCACTGGAAAAAAAAAGAATTATATACTGCATTTGAAAAAACAGCATGCTCTGACACTGAGTTCACAGGGTCTATAAAGAACAACCTCCTGATGTGAGTTACTGCTGTGCAATCTGCTTGTATAAACTTCCCTTTTTATATCACTCCAGTCTGTCCTAGCTCAAAATAAAACAAGCTGTACCATGGGCATCTCTGCAGTTCTGATCAAACCACCTGGTGAAGGACAGAAATGAGTAGCTTGCCATCTGCGCTTTGCAGATTTGAGAGTCCGTTCATGCCCACATGCAGCAGACATAACCACTTACACAGTAACAGCGCTGGGCTGCCCCAACACCCTCCCATGAAATGGCAGATTAAATACATTCATTCCATCAGCTGTACTTTAGCAAGAGCAACAGGAAAAAAAAAAAAATTCTCCCAGGACTGCCTCCCTTTCAGGGGACACCTCTTTTTAAATGGATTTTACGTGACACCAGAATTCAGGTAAGTGACTGGGTGTAAAGAGATGGGATTCAGAAACAGTATCTGACCTAAAATGTTAAGCTGGAGGCAACCACTGTCCTTTGCCTCCCAGCTGCAGTGGTTCTTTTAAGTCAGTGCGGGGACTCATAGTTCAGGGGAACCCACTACGCTGTATCATTTGGCAGCCATCGCACTGAGCTACACTGGGACAAACCTACT
>NW_009260769.1:4919-8677 GCF_000687185.1 Egretta garzetta
GTTTGGAGGGGGGGGGGGTTTAGCATATTTGATGAGGTATTTTTCCATTAAGTCAGGGAAATTGGCATTGCCTTGCATTTTGGTATGCTCTTAACTCCCCCCGCAAGGGAAACACTGGCTAGGTTTTGTATTCTGTGCATCACCCACTGCGATTCACGTAGCAGGAGAGGGAGAGAGAAGGGGGATCAATATTGCTAACTCGGAGCCAAAACTACTGAGGGCTTGCTTTGTTCTCAGTAAAATTACTCTGTAAAAGGCAGCATGCCAACATCTGAAGTTCTGGCTATCCTGCCTGTATTTAGAGAGATTAGTTTTATTTTAGGAACAGCTCTCTCAAATCTGTGTATAATCACATAAACACGATGCCAACTAGACCTGCCAGAAGTAAGCCTGTACATGGTAGACATCCTTTCAAAAGCATCCTATGTTCCATGTCTGAAAGTGCCCTTCTGTTCCAGTTTGCCTTTAAATTCAACTCATCCTTCTTCCAGTAAGATTTTAGCACAGTGGGGAGCTAATTAATACTGCCCTCCATGGAGTTATTCAGAGTATTTACCATACTATTTTTTTTTGCAGTAGCATCTTCCTATAGATTTATGACAGCAATTATACCTATTTTTTCCTTTTTAAGAAACTAGTTTTTCTTCTATTACTCCTTAGCAAAACATTAAGATGGTTGGCATTGAATTATTTAAACTCTCCCACAAGTATATTTAGCGCCGTTGCAACTAGCGGGGAGAAAAAGGCCTCTATAAACCACTCAAAGGTCACCTTGGTTGGACTGCAGTGTACAAAATACAAAGGTGGCTAAAAATCACCAGCAGCACCAGCAGACCTTCCGAAAGAGCTAGAATTGCTCTGGCTTCCAATGCATGACAAATAAAACTCTCCGCTGTTCCCTAAGTTTTATGGTTTTCCTTTGCTGTATTTTCTCCATTAAAAGTGCATTTTGAAAACTGATAATGATCGTTGAGGCGCATTCTGAACAAAAAGGGAAAATAAGCCAAGTGACTTTCTATTTCCCAAGCCTTCTCAATAATACGAGATACTGGTAGCACACGGGATTCGGAGAGCTGATGGTAAGACCACAGCAGGGATGGGCTGATTCATCAAACGTGGACAGCTTTTAATCACACTACAATGCTGCGATGCTTTTTTGAGGACCGATTCCTCACAAAACACACCTGACGCTGAATCTTATTTGGGTCTTGGGTTTAGATCAATGGGTCTAACACAACAACTGCTGACTGCGTAGCCGCAGAGATACCGCCACCAGCTCTGTCGAGTATCTTTGACTCCAGCACAATGAGTTGCAATAAAGTACAAGTTTGTGCAAATGAGGAACCTCTACCACACCGATGCCGCACAGACTACTGAAGAGACAAGTTGCTGAATTTTCGGAGCTCTAACTACAATGCCGAGAAATGCTTGCGGTGACGGAGCTTTCTTGTCACAGACATTCTTCTACGGTGGTTGTACGATTGCACCTTTTGTCCGAATGCTGGATTTGCTTAAGTGTGGGTGAGAGTATACATCTTTAAAAATACAGACAATTCTTAAAATAATACATCATCAGGTCACTATGTTACTGATCTTCACTTTTAGTGGAGTTTAAAATTTCCCCAAAGAGAGGTAAGAGTCCGTCCAGTATTTTCCTTTACTCTTGAATATTCACATTTGCACATACAACATGATATTCATTTGCAAGAGCCTGGATTCCCACTGTGTCCTCAGGTCCCATTCCACTTCTAAAATAGGCAATGATAAAAATACTGAAAGATGCAGTACCACATACCGCCTGACAAAAACGCAAGTGATTGTATGCCGACTAGCCACAGGTTGCTGAGGGTCATCTCCCGAGAAATAGCTTTTGTTTGACCCTGCAGTGGAGGAAAAGCTCCTAAAAGAGAAAAGAAAACACATTTAATGCTTCTGCAGTGGGTACGATGGCCTTAATGCACCATTCTTTACCACCACTGTTTGTCCCAGCAAGAGTGCCCACTAACAACTAACTGGTTACTTCTGTATTACACCGTTAAAACTTTCAAGAAGTTTCTCTGGCATTATCAGTTATCTTCAAGAAAATAATAATTAAAAAAACTTAATTATTAAGAACCATTTTTATTTCATTTCAATATAAACTTTAAGCATAAACGTCAAAGCATTCCTTAAAAGCAGCCATCCTCGTGGCATTCAACCTTGGCAGGGAGATCCAACTGTCAACTAAGTTTTCTGCGTTGTTTTTGAAGTCTTATTAGCATCTGTATGATTAAATTTAATGGATTCTGTACTAAACTTCACAGCTGCTTGGTAGTGGTTTTGTATACTGTGAAGCAGCAACACACATACATTCTCAAGGTTCCTCTTGAAAATATAAATACACACACTTTTTTTTTTTTTTTTAAACATCAGTTTCCACACGCTGTTTGAACATTCATTGACCAGTCAGTCACACAGGCTAAGGAAGCACTGTCATTTGCCACACAGTTTTCCAGAAAGATTTTACTGATTTCCATCTGTTTAGATGAGAAAGACTGGCAGGAGATACAGCTGACATAGTTTAAAAAATTCATTTTTCCCTATTTTGACCTTTTCTGATGTACAACACTACATTAAATGTGTCTGAAAACATCAGAGCTTTATGTTCATAAGCAAATTGTTCGCATATATTTTCCTCAGCATATTAAATACTTTGCGTTACATTTTACTGAGATGCGCAAAGCCTAGATGAGATGAAACACTTTTGTTGTTGCTAATCCTGACAGCGGATATAAAAAACTCTAAATATACCAGAGAAGATGATGTACTTGCTGCAGCATTATGGAGTCACAACTACTCATAGAAGAACAAGAGATGAATGATTCAAAGAGTAAAGATACAGCAGTGTCAATTTTTGATCTTAGAAACCACACAATTTGGGCAATTAGACACCATCAGCAACTCATCGCTGGAGGAATTGCAATCAAGCATTTAAGACAAAGCTTTCCTTCCTGTACGAACGCTCTTTAAAAAAAAAAAAAAAAAAAAAAAAAAACCCCAACCCTAAAAAAACCCCCTCAACCTAAAAAAACCCCTTGATGAGTCCCATCCTCCTCTCACCGGTATGTATTTTCACACACAGGCAGATTTGCCACATCATTTATTCCCCTGTAATTCTCGCTGCTAAGCTGCTATTTCTCCACTCCACGCTACATTTGTTCTTCTACAGCCCATTTGTTTTCCTGTACCAACACTGGCCTTTGGTTTAAATAACTTTCCTTTTTCCTTGGTACTGAGAGCGACCGCCTCTTCACACACCCCTACCTCACCCACCCCAAGCCAACTTGGATCCTACGGAGAAAACGATCCTTCACTTTTCTAGCTGAGGCAGGCCAAGCACTTTTAGTTCCCCTTCACAGAAACAACTTCTTCCTTCTCCTTAATCCTCTTAGCCCCTATCATCCGTCCCTCTTCCCAGTTCAGTTAATATTTCTTGAACGGGGATGATGGGCCTGCACACAGAATTTCCAGATGAGTATTTCCATAGCACTGGTGACAACCCTCTCCTGTTGCCCTGCAGGATGACATTGCTTGCTTTTTTAGTTACATCACACCAGCTGGCTTATGATCAGAGTGAACAAGGAGCATGGTGACTTCAGTACACAATTACTCATTTCCAACCGATAAGCTCCTGGTTTATAGGGTTTTTTTAATTATTCTCCAAGCGCTTTTGTCGTGCTAAATGTAATCTCATTTGTGTTACTGCAGTGTTCAAGGTT
>NW_009260769.1:8695-27808 GCF_000687185.1 Egretta garzetta
ATCAGGACCTCGCCAGTACAAGCTTTCCACTAGCTGCCAAAATAGGAGGCTTCGTGTTGCTTAAACCTACAGATATTAACTGGAAACGGTTTTAATTTTGTAAATGAAATTCGTAAAATGCACCTGTAAGAAAGGGTGGGACAGTTTCATATTCATATTTTAGGCAGACACTTCTTTTTTGTTTAATTTTGAGAGGTCTAATATTACAACTTTTCCCCAGATCCATTAAAGTTCTTAACACTTAGGAACACAGCAAAAAAGCAAAAATTTTTTTAGGCTTTGTTTCTTCCTCTTCTCAAATAAGAATAGGCCAAAAGAACATATTCCTACTGATGACACTGTCAATACAAACTTTTAAAGTTTCATGTAGCATTAAATGTTACTCCAGCTTTATGAAGGAAGCTTTATGAACTGAGACTTCCTAAGAAGTCTGTATTTAACAACAACAACAACAACAACAACAAAAAATAAAAAAAAAATATGCTGAAACAGCCCCAAGTCTTAAAGCCACACCAACTTCAGCCAGTGTAACACATCAATACAAAGCCAGCTCTCGAGCAGCCTCAGGGATTCTCCTCACATTAGGCCTCAGGACTTTTCCAGGGGGGTTCCAAAAACTGCAGCAGCACTTCTGCAGTAAGCCACCAAAAGCAGTGCAAGCAAGTTCTCAACTGGCATAAATGGCAGTAACTTTAAATTATGCTAATTTATGCCTAGTAAGGTCCTATGTCATAGCATTTACATTTAAAACACATCTTATTAATTCATGCTGATTACATTGGCAAATTATAACCAATTATCCTATTTTGGAAGCACATTTCAATGAATAAATCTGATTATATTAATTATACTCTCTGAAATTCTGGTCTAGTTAGATTTTTTGGGTATGACTTATTTTAATGGTATTGGTGAAATAATGTCTCAACAAGACGACTTCCTTACCTCCTACTGACTACACTTGTAATTTTAAACAGATCCACAAACTTCTTTGTCTGATAAGGTCCAATACATGTGTTTGGATGCAATTTATATAGCAGGGTCTGACTTTTGCCACCAATGATGGATGAGTGACAGCGGTGTTTCATAAATCAAAACACAACTCTGGGGTGTTAAAGAATTCTATTAATCTTTTTAAGCACTACCATTGATAAATTAAACACTCAAAACTGAATTAAAACAGTCTTTGCAATAAATCATCTAATGGAGGTAGTGTCCTTGTTCAACATAGTCACTGTGGAATATTAAATGCAGTTGATTCAGGAGACTGAGTATTTTCCCCCCTCTGCTACTTGCTAATGAAGAGATTATTTTTCTTTAGGTAGAAGCTGCATTATTTCATCTGTAGTCTTTCTACTCAGTCTATGTTTGAGAAACCTCCTTTCCTGTGTGTCTAAATGAAACACTTTTTTTCCCTCTCTGGATTTTCCTTTTATGTTGATTAATTCCTCTATTTTGTATTTTGAACACACACACACCCCCACCCCGCTGGAGGGCAAATGGCATACTTCAGTATCAACTGGATGGAAAAAAAAAAGCCTTGAGGAAATGCTTCTCCAGCTACGGTTTCAAAGTATTTACCTGATATTTTTAAATCACGTGTTTGCCAGTATCCCTTCAGTAATGTTATTAATGCCCTAAGTTTAATTAGATTCCTCTGATTCATTAACACTGAAAGTATATTATGACAGAAGTGACCCTCAGTACCTCGCAGCAAGGAGGCCAGTACTGGCAGCCCAGGGCTGCAGATAAAAAGATAAAGGTAATAAAGACTCCAGAGACTTTATGCTATGTAATTCTTACAGATCCTTCCAATCATAGCATCTTTCTGTTTAGCTTAATGGGAAACAGAAGACAACTATGGTTTTGGATTAGACCTGCGGACTACTTAGATCAGTTTTCTCTAACAGTGCAAGTGCCAGAGGAGCATGCTGAACAGCCGCACTGAGCAGATAACATAACCTGCCTCGCATGAGAGTCTTATTTAGACTTTTAGTCAAGAACTTGCTCATTTTAAACCCTGGAAGTTTTACATCCCTCCAAACGTAACATATGCTCTGAATACTTTCACTGCTATGCATGTAAATGTTCACTATCTCTTTGTATCTCGATAAATTGTTCCAACTCAATGAAATCCTGTGGCAGCAAGTTTCACAGCTGAACTATACGTTATTGCAGAAAAAGAGGATTTCCTTAGATGTGTTTTGAATGTGCCAGCTTCCACACACTACCCTATTCTGATGTTACCCGTGTAGTTTACCTTTCCTACATATTTCTTATCATACTTTTGCCACAGAAAAAGTATTGATAATTATATCTGCTGTATTCATGTGAAGAATGTCTACACATTCTTAAACCATTCTGAGATCCTTTGTAAGAAAAAGCCATTAACAAAGCACAATTCTCTTTGCTAGGTATCATCCTACCTGTTTCGTAGAAATGTGTCAGGAGATCCTCCTTTTCAATGAATCGTTGATATAGCCAGTGCGTAAGAGCTTCGGGCTCTGCAGGCACATCTTTAACTGGAAAAATCCTACCAAAGAAACAAACATAATTAAACTTAGGAAATGCGCTGTGTGTGAAGAACAGAACTCTTCCCTTCTGCCCCAGCCCACCCCAAAACACAGAGAACAAGGGTTTGGTATAAATCTAACCACATGGTTCATTCTCTCTCCGGTTCACAGATCATACAGGTATTAAGGACACAAAACTGGAATATTCCAGGTTACCAGCTGGATGTACGCAGAAGACATAGGCATTATCAGCTTCTATCAATGCTGTCCCCACAGCATTTGATGAAAGCTACTGAGTGGCTGGATATTTTTAAATAGAATACCACTACACTATATTACTATCCTTAGAAAAAAACACAGATCAAGAAGCTATGAAGTTCATGCACTCAGAAAGAAAAAAGTCTGAGAAGGTTCATCCACAGCTTTGAAGAAACAGTTCTTCCACAGGCAGAAGCTACGTGACAACATCACTAAGTACCAGTAGCTCTTCTGCATCCCAGAAAACGAGTCCTCTGCACTTTTCAGAGGATGCCAGCATCTTTGTCTGAAATTTCTAAGGCCAGTTTTACACTAAAAACTGACCATGTAAGTGTACTCAAATATTGCTGCTCTATTCATTCTATGATTCTATTCCAAAAGAAGGATTACCAACATTTTGGTACTTCTACACTGAATACTAAATCTACTTCAAAAATAAGATATCCAGGGCTGAATTCACTGAGATAAATGCATACAGAAACCCTCAAATAACCCACCATACCTCACCGGATTTTTTTCAAAATTGAATCTCAAGTCTTACAGTAATTGTGAAATTTCCTCAGCAGACCTTAAGTGCCTTTTGATATATACAAGAACTTGTACGTCTGCTGTGTTTCACTGGGAGGCCAACGCCAAAGGGATTTATGTATCAGGCTAGCCTGAAAAATTCACACTCTGAAATGTAAGACCTTTACTGTAGGTTTCTCTTTTCAGGTGAGCTCCCACTTACCCTGTCATCTACACCATGCTTCTATTTTCATTACTGCTTTTTTAAATTTCTTTTTAAAACACAGTCTTGATTGATTATACTAGAAGGAACTTGAAGTAACACCACAATCACGTGGAAAGCATCTGAACAGATATGTGAATGTCAGACTACAGAAATAAGACACTTCTGAAGAATGCTTTTGTTGCTGTTACTGTTTTCAACGTCTTTGCTTGCTTTGTTGCCAAGTCATTTGTACCTTCCTCCTTTCAGTTTGATGCATGGAAAAATAAGCTGTCAGTGGAAGAGGAAAGCAGCAAAGCATTGCTCTAATGAGTGAATTAAAAACAATGGTGCTTCGGGATACAGAGATAACTTCAATATAAGGAGACGAACAACTTTATTTTCCAACTATGGCATCAACATGAACTCAGGTATTTATGTAGCCTTTGTAGCAATTCTACCTACATCTTTCTCACATTGCAGAGTTCTCTCTGTTCTAGTAAAACCAGTCTTGGTAACCAGAAATTAGCAACTGCTGCCTCAAGTAAAATACAGTTTGAAGGAAAGTCTTTGGCCAAAGACAAATATTATGAAATAGTTGGTGGCCCAGTAAATAGCTCAAGTCCTCAGCACGTACATTAAGAACAATGACAAAGACGAATAACAAAGAACTACTTTATCTCGAAGCCCAGACGTTGTACAGCAGATTAAAATTAAACCACGTAGAGGCAAGTAAAAAACACACCCACAGAGAAAGGACCATTTTTGTTGAGGGTAGAACGCTAAGGAAGACTGACTCTCTGTCCCCAAACACAACCGAGTTGCCAAACACTATTTTTACTCTCTTCTGCCTATCTGCTATGAAGAGATAAAAGGACTCAGCAACGGAATATTGTGTTTCACAGTATATTTCTGAAGGGCAGATGCTTGCTTATGCAAGTTTGAAGAGGGTTCAGAGCTAACAGAACGTGCATGTGGGCTCAGGACAGAAGTCTAGGATTACCTGGCTTCATACGCAGTTTCCATTGTAAGCTGCAGATATTCCTCACCTCCATCTTCACTTCTCAGTTACCCAAAGGATAACAACTCTAGAGCCCAATAACCTAGTTAAGCCCAGTATTTTTCCAAGAACGTACCTACTAGTCGGCAAACATTATCACAAGAGCTTACAAGATACTCATTAGAAAATTTATGAGCTGGCACTTTAATGGAGTAGCAAAGCAGCCTAAATGATACCAATATTGTGAGAGTCTAATGGAACGCAGCACACCACTTTCCTGCTTGGATCCACCCAGGCTCTTGTATGAATCGATACAGGACCCAGAATACTTGAATCTCTGGATATGAACTCTGCTTCTTAGGAGTTTAAGAAGCAATCACCATTAGACCCATTTTGAATGAATATTAATGCAGAGTGGAAAACAACTGGTTTTCCAGAAACGCTACACTGGCTGTCACAATTTAGCAATGGTAAGTGCTGGTGTACTTAGAAGCATTTTCAAACGTATTTTTAGATTATCCAAAGTAATTTTTACAAGCAGAACATTCTTATTAATGACCGAGCTAAATTAGACATGAAATGTTTAAAAAAATCCTTAAAACTCTGGAACAAGCCCTTTAGCACCTGTGTTTTAAAAGAACACACTCTCTAAAGAGACTGGGTTCAGGTAAGGTAACTGAGAAGCTCTGATGTTGGAAAACTCTCTATGCAGACGATCCAGAACAACGGCAGAACGCCATCGCTCTAACCGGCGCAGGGTCACTCCCAACCATCGGCTGCGAGGTCCACCAGGTCTACTGTTAAAAGATGCAGGAAACAGTTTCTTCTTTTCAATGAGATATTTAAACAGCTGACAGTGTGGTCACAGCATGAACATCATCTTGGCTCTACCTCATCTTTGGGTATCCAGCATCAGGAAAGCCACTAAAAGCGAACAGTTTGCTGATCTCGGCAGGAAAATAAAATATTGTCACCACACAGAACTTGTCCTAACAAGGAACAAGGTCAACATGTAGTATCTGAAGCTTCCAGACTCTCTTGGGCACTTGAATCTTTCTAGCCTTTGGACAAAACTAACTTCACGTTGCATGAAAAGAAGAGTGTCTTTGTTTCTGGTGTGGCAAACAAGGAATTTAATAGCACTGGATGAGCTAGCCTGACCACAGAATTCAAACAGAATGGAAATACCTCCTTCTTTCATTTCTCGTCAAGGGAACAGCTACTTTGCTGTCATCACGGGGAGGGAGTGAAACTTCAGTAATAGCAGTGCCGCCACGGACTGCACTCTGAGAAGTTAAAAATGGCGGTGGAAGTAAAGATGCACTCTGATGGGAGTCTGCCAGGCTGTCTCAGCAATGGAGCAGTATCTTCTAGCTGGAGGTTACCTATCTGCAGCTGCGAGGTGACAACGGCCATGGGACACTCCATGTAGCTGACTGAGGGACAGCAACTTTCTTAAACCACTACACAAAAGTGTTTCTATGTCCTAAACCAGAATATATTAGCATAAGTGACAGTCCAGGGAAGAAGAAAGGGTTTTTAAAAAAGGAGATGTAACTGCCAAAGACACGTTGGCACACGTAAAAAATTGTGGAGACTTACCTACTGATAGGCCATTTCTCAAACAATCCCAATTAATTTTCAGAAATATGGCATTTTCAGAAACATTTAATCTCTTTTAAATGGTCCTTATTGAAGAAATAACCTCTAATTCTATATTAAAATTCTAAAGTTCATAGGTACCACCTTTAAGTACTAATTGCCATTCATCATCTGTCCTACCCTAAATTAAAAGTTCTTTATTACCCCTTTGACTTCTAAATCATAATATTATTTACTGTTTCAATGAGTCCTTAAATGAACTCAGCATGGTGGACGTTGTCAGTACATCTCAGCCATGACCAAAAATAAGTTACTTGCGTAAAAAAAAGCGTATTAGAATACATTGCCAAACTGGATGCCCTTCATAGACATTTCTGCAAAACTCATTCAGCAACCACAATGCATTCCATCTTATTTATAGCTAGGAGTCATTTATTTCAATAAATCCGTATCAATGTAGACACAAAAAGAGAACTTACTCAAGTAGCTGAAAGCTTCTTTCAACAGCAGCACGGTACAGAAACTGGTACGAGAAAGAAAGGTGACAGAGTACTCATCTGCATTATGGCACAAAGCTGAGTTCACTGGAAACAGCATGGTATTTCCATGCAGCATAAATGCAGCTGTCCTCTGCGGCGGAGGCAGCCACGGCTGGCGCTGACTTCGGGGCCTCTACACCACAATCGCAGTCAGGCAGGGTTTTTTCAATTTTTTTTTTCAATTTTTAACTCTTGGGTTTTGACAACAGAACCGCAGCACATGGGAAATCCATGACCCAGTGGGAAGCCAATGCAAAAAAAAACCCCAAAAAACCCCAAAACAAACCACCCCAACCCCACACCATTCTTGACTGAGGGGAAGTTAAGCATCAGACAAACTTCATACCCAGGGTTTTTTCAATTTTTAACTCTTGGGTTTTGACAACAGAACCGCAGCACATGGGAAATCTCACTATTAGGGAAACTTTGGAGACCAGCTGAGAAGCACCAAATCACTTAGGCTGAAGAAGTGACTGGTGTAAGAAGAAAAGAAACAATCCCAAAACTCAACTCACTGCAGGGAAACGGTGGAAGCTGAGTATAGCAGCAAGCATGCGGTCTTGCCACACAGACACCAAACCACCCAGCTTACTTCCGCTGAGTGTAATAACACTGAATCTGGATTTATGGTCAGTGCACATCACAAAATGACCCAAGCGTAAAACTAAACCATTCTGAGAAGAGAAACCAAACCTTTCCAACAGACTCATTAAAAGGCAGGTCTCATGGTGATGCCTCTAGAGATGCCTTGCACCTTCCAGCCTTTTTTTTTTTTTTTTTGTGCTTACTGCTTTAACAGATGGGTTGAAATTTCCCAAAAAAATCCCAGCACCATTTGACCCGGAAGAAGTGAATTAGGCATTTTCCTTGAGTATTACGTTTCAGAGAGCAAACCCATTTCCTCAGCACTTTCCAGTGAGTTTTAAGACGAGCCTGTCAGGGTCAAAAAATTATTCGATAGTTAAAAGGGCAAGTTCTCACACCTTTGTGTTTTGATGAAACTGAAATTTGGTAATTGTCCTTTTTTCTGGGCAAGTGTCTTTTGACATCCTGAAGGAAAATGAGGCCACAGCTTAGCCTAGTTATGAACTCCTGAAAATTGAAGTTTGATAAGCAAGCTTCAACTCATTATCAAAATTTAGCTTTCAAACAAACAAACCAAAACAAAATAAAGATTACTGGATTAAACTGAACCTTCTCCGCCACTTCCACCAGCTAGAAAAGCATCTAAAAATGAAAACGTAAGCATGCTTGCTGTGTCCTCTACACTCCTCTATTGCTCCCTAAGTAGGATGAAAAAGAAATAAACCTGCAGTAAAAGGACAGGCTATGAGGAAAGGAAAACGCTAGATTTGAAAGACCGTAAGGCAGAAAGAGACAGGTTGTGACCAGGGGGAACAGCAGAAAGGACTGACTGAGCGACTGGACAAAGGAGGCTCTGCAGCCTCCTCTGCTCCAGTTCAAGTAGCACAGAAAATGTTGCTTTTCTCCCCCCACTGCTGTCATACATCAATTCCTCACTGTGGAGTACTCTAAGAGGGGAAAAGCGTGTTTAAATCCCAAATCTCCTTTCATGCAGTAGAGATGGCATCTGGTCAAACTATTCCTTACTTTTTCCAAAGGGTCTGCTTTTTTTTTTTAAAATTATTTTTTTTGCTCTGTCAGTTAAAAAATGATAGATGAGAAACTAGTGCGCTAGAGCACAGAACTCATGCAGAACATTCTCTCTCCCCAATTATTGAACAATTACCCTTAACATCTATTTCAAATGTAATCTCCCATGACATTCCAAATTACAAATGACAAGCAAAATTTTATTGCACTAAATGAAGAAAAAGGGGGCAGTAACAACAATCCAGACATACTTGATACAAAATTTCATCAAAATTTCAGAGGACATCAACACAAACACAGAAAAATAAACACCTCTGACGTCTTCCATCTTTGGAAAACGTTTCTGACATTTCCATCTTTTTAAAGATGAAGTCCATTTTACCTTGGATTTTCCTTTGCTAACTGAATTTGTGTCAAAGAGTTAAAGAAATGCACCCACTTTACAAGGGACATCTTGGGGCTCGACACAGCACAGGCCTTTTCAAACCTCAGTCACTGATTTAATCCTTGCCTACACTGTTAAGGACAAAGAGCAGTTACTACCCAACCGTTACCAAAATTAAGAATTAAAATTAACCACCTTGAATTCGTGACGTGCAGAGTAAGTGCTGGCGTTCCTGGCTGACATCCCCAGATACTCTAATGGCTCTGTTACAGCAACATTTTTGTCTCCACGTGGAAGAAGAACTTAAAGAAGTAGTTTAGGTTTCCCAGTCAAGCCATACAGCTACCCAGGTCTGGTGCATCATCCTCTGCCCCGTGGCTTGACCAGCTCTGATAAGGGAGCAACATGGCACAGAAACCTCCCAGGACACTTTTCAGTGCATTAAAAGGTAGCTCTGCATTTCCAAACAGAAGTGCCAGGGATCAGAGGAAGGAGGTTGGCATGGCAAGGACAGCTGGTCACAGACTACAGCTGTTTGTGGCATGCACTGTTTAACCAGCATAAAGAGTTTTGGTGTTTTTCCAGAACTGCTCCTGATTACGATCTGATACAAACAGGCTCAAGACCTCACTGTATTTTCGGACAAGTGAGGGTGCTACCTAGGAGGTACACATGCAAAGCTCCAGAGAGACATTTGTCCACTGACCATACCTATAATCTCAAAAATAAGCTCTAAGAAATTTATGTCAGCCCACTGGGCTTCAACTATCCAGCTTCCTAATCCTAGAGAAGGCTCAGTAGAGTGATAGCAGAGCGGTAAGGTTTCCTTTAACACCAGAAACCCTCAGGGAGAAAACAGTTGTTTCCCTACCCTTCCCCGTCCACCACCCCCAGCTTCCCAGGCACATACTCCATTCTTCACAGGTTCTCAGTGGTACAACTCTGTTCAAATCATCAATACATAACTTAAAGATGTCAAAACCCTGAAGGTGCCCATCAAATTACAGCATTCTGCTAAAAAAAAAAATCCCTAATGAGTAAAGTCAGGTCATCCGGGGGGGAGGGGGGAGGAAATCAGTTGCTGTAATGCCCTGAAGGGAATCAAATGGGAAAATTTCTGTATAAGCAATAGAAAAAGATGATACAACATGAGTAAATTCATGTACACACGCTGCTCAGTCACTCTCTGCTAATCCTGCCATTGATAAATATATCCTTTATGTAAAACAAAAACATTTTTAAAGCCACACAAAAATATCTAAAAATAAACTTTATTGTCAAAAACACCAAAGGTGAAAATTCACCGTACACATTTCAAGTTACAGCTCTAATTCCAGAGACATTAAAGGATCTTAGCATATCATAGCTAGACGATACACTAAATCTGGCAAAAAGGATACAAAAGCAATAAGACTTCTTTGACTACCCAGAATAATTCTATACCAAAGAAAAGAGTTGCAGAGGGACCTGACAATAGTTGCAGATGAAATTAAATACCGGCAAAGCAATGAAGACTGGGGAAGGAAAAAGCACCAGCATCTACGCATACACTGCCACAGCCTCCAAGATCAGCTGTTATTACCAGGGCAAGTGATCCCAAAATCACTGTGAGGAATTCAGGATGTCAGTCAACTCACAAACAACTTACAACAGAACCAGAAAAGGCACAGACAAAAATAACAGGATAAACAGGGAATGGCTTTTGTGTAAGGAGACACCAAATAGATGAAGACTCCTGCAGCTGGGAGGGGGACAGGGATAGCTAAGGCAGGATATGAGAAAGCTCTGTAAAATCACGGGCCACGGAGAGTGTCGCTGAGGAATAATTCATCCACTATGGGCAGGACATGGGAAACAGGGTGCATCACCAAAGGCATCAGGTGGAGAACTTCACACAAGCAGAAAGGAAGCGGTCCTGGCTGCCACCCTCAAGAACAGTTACACATTGTGGCATGGGAAATTGTGTAAGTCTAAGTATAAGCAGGTTAAAAATGGTACTGGACAAGTTCACGAAGGCCAGATCCCTCAGCACCTACAGAAAGAGCGATCCAGATGCGACGTCTGCTCAGAACACGTCACAGCCACCGTGTGTTTAAGCGCCAAGGGCTGGCCCGCGGGCTGCCTTCCCCCGCCTTTGCTGCTACCACCTGCTGTCAGAGCCAGGGTACTTTTAAAATGCATCTTTAAGAATTGCTACCCCGCATCCAACTAAAGCCCTTACAGTCCAGAGGACACGTGCCTAAACTTGACATGCCAATTTAAGTAACACCAGGACCAGAAAGTTAGCCAAAGCTCCAGTTAAAACCAAGACACTCAGTTCTCATTTCAGAGGTATTACATCTCAGCCTTCAGAGACACGCCGCCGCATTAGTTTCCATTTGGGGCATACTTCAAATGTTTTTACAGGGTCAGCCGTAACAACTAGAGGTTATTAAAAAAAGCACAACCAAAACAAACAAACAAACCAACAACAACAGCAGCAAAAATCAAGTAGAGAGGCTTGCCCCTGTTTAAAAAAGTGATTTAGAGCCTCTGGAAGAAAACAACAAATCTACACCCAACAATAAACAATTTCTAATATTCTTTCTTTGAATTTTAGTACTACAAGAACTGTAACATTCAAGTTCAATGCAAGGAAGGTTACATCATCTTTATGCTCATGCTCAAAATAAGTTTTGAATATACACATTTAGAAGCAGGAAGTTAATTCCACTTAAGAGAACTTTCTCTCTTTTTTAAAGGAAGTATTTTTGGAAATACTGTTTGGTAACATTCTGAATACATTCAACTTGCAATTATCCCAGAGATCTGAGAGAGTACTAAGGTGACCTGGATAGAGCATAAGAGATATCATGGTATCTTACATAAATGAGGGTGTAAGTATGTTCACCTTCAGAAAAACTTGGAGACAGATTTCTATAAAAAGCAGGGACAGATTTAAACATGGCCATGGAAAGGAGCTCCCGTGAGCAGCCTGTGCTCTGCATCACACAACACTGACACAGCAGTGATGCTGGAGAAGGTCATTCCCAGTTAAACTGCCACCCAGGGGATCCACACAGGGATATCTGAAAGCTTACTGTAAAAGTCTGAAAGCTCCACAAATCAGCAAAAGGGAACATTAAGACCAAATAATGCAATTTTGGGATAAAACGTGATCAACTTCTTTGGTATAGGAACAGTATTAAAGTATATCTGGAGATTTCAGACTTGCAACTAACTGCAAACCAAAAGCAAAATGCAGCTTTTTCACTCCATTAGTCTTGAGACAAAGAACTGCTGAGGTGAAAAATTTTAATGGTATCCCATCCTAGGTGGCGGTCAGATTTGCTACGATTTCCAGAATGTTGCTCTGCTCAACTATTAAGAGTATGCTTTGAGTGAAAAAGCTGACATTTCTTTGTCAGAAAGTTAAATACAGTATACAATAATCTCTCAGGAAACCTGTTATTTAATAACACAGTGATTTTTAATTTTTCATAATTAAAAAAATAAATTAAAAAAATCAAGCTGGGTTTACCAGCACGTTAATGTTAAAGTGGAAAAGATGAGCTAGCCATCAAATATACTCCCTGTAACTATATTCAGCCACAGGATATTACTCAAAAATTTAAATGTGCTAAGATATGAAATGGTCACTGAACTTTTCAAAAGAAAACCGCATTGTGTTTAGACAATATAAATTGCCCACCTGTGCCAGACGCACATAAAAAAGACATTGCTACTGATTTTCCGTAGCCTGAAACATGATGTTACTAATTTGTGAATACTTGTTTTTTAATATTCTAGTTCAATGTAAAAGTAGAAGGCTTATTTCCTACCTGTAATGTACATGTGTAACTGTTGGCTGTCGGTAGCCAAGAATCCAAGTTTGGATGTCTATAGGTTCACCTCTGGGATACGCAATGGTTGTATCTATCACCCACTGGAGGCCTTTGGATTTGCTCTCTAGGAACAAAAAGAAACACGATATTAAAAGTAATCAGAACGTGCATGTTGCTCATTTGATAGTTACTCCATTTTTAGATTACTTCATGAGGTATGAGGCAGAAATAAAATAGGACAGCCAAAAATGAAATCCAGATTTCATTACAGCACAGAAATACTCTTACAAACCAGCTAGACCAAGACTTTTCTTTCACAGTTATTTCTATTGTTCTTATATACTGTAGTGCACAGAACAGAACAAGTTCGCTCAAGGGATATGAGTACAGTCACCCAACGTGTTGGCCCAAACGTTAGGTCCTTCTCCTCATTCACCAAAAGGAGAACATCAGAAATAAAAATCCAACTTTCTTGGTCTGCACTTCAAGCACATTTACAACTGGGCCTTTGTAAGAGCTTGCAGTTGCAGATCACTGAGGAAGCAACAGCCGCGCAGCTCTATTTGGGCCTCACTACTGGGTTAGGGCAAGTGGATAAAGGTGATTTGTGTCAGACAACATAGTTAGATTTTCAAAGACATTTTAAAAAAAAAAAATAAAATCCCTCAAAGGTTCTTAAAAATCTGAGTCACGGGATAAAGAGGAACTACAGAGCTTCATGTATTGAAGACAAGCAGCAATGAGTAGAAGATGGTGAGTTTTCACATTGGAGAGGAGATTGCATCCATAAGGTCCCAGAAAGACTGATAACCAGTACCTGTTCATATGCTGCTCAGCATATTCAGAAACTGAAAAAAGCATCAAAGAAAGTGAAAATATTTGCTATGAAGATTATTCAGGAGAGTCAAATTTAAATCTGAACATAGGTTGCTACCAGCAATAGCCAAGGTCAGATACCTCTCTCTGCCATGTCTTCAATTTACAGGTTTGCAAAGAGGGAGAGCAGCAGATCTGGAAAGCAAACCAGGAAGGAGGGGCACATTGCCAAGATGGCGCTTTGAGTTTAGCTTGTTAATTTTGTATCTATTATGTGGGAACTGGAGCTGCCTTGTATCTGAGGTCATGCTGTGTTTGGGCTAGTAACATGCTTACTTAATGCTTAATACACTAGTATAGTAATATGCTTACATCATACCCAGCAATATCTTAAAGCATTTAAACAGTTGACTATTAAAAACAGCCACCTGTTGGCAGAAGCACGTAAGTGGTGTTAGGTCTTACTACAAAGTACAAGACTCCAAAGCACAAGACTCTTCAAGCCCGCAGCTGAGATTGCTATGAAAGAAATATGATATAGGTTGACAAAACCATTGTTGGCATGAAGAACAGGCACAGAGATAGAAAGATTCACCATCTTTCTCAACACAAGAACAGACGTATTCAAAATGAAGCCAAGAGCAAAAGTTTTCAAAGCAAAGAGAGAAAAGATTCTTCATGCAGAAGGGAATAAAACTGCAGGGAACCCCTTGCCAAAGGATGTCAAGGATGCCAAGAGTTGGGTTCAAGAGGAAACTGGACAAGTACATGGAAGAAATCCGATGGAGGGTTAACTAAACAGGCAGAAATCCCCATCTGGCTTGGGAAACCTACCACACTGGAAACAGTCAGAAGCAGGAGAGTATGCGGGAGAAGTATGATGCGTGTTTGCTGTGTTCACACTATTCCTCCGATATCCACTTGGAGTCATGGACAAAATGTTGGGCTAGAGAGATGTTAGGTCTTGCCCAGAATCGCCACTCGAATTTTACAGAACAGCTACCACAGACGTGAAGAAATCTGCAACACACAGTCTGAAGCACGCTCTAAAAGCCACAGAGTTATTAACACTAACTAGAACACACACGCAAGGACTGACTTGCAAGTTTCTACCTGTGTTTCATTTAATTTAATCTGCATTTAATTTAATTAAGTGCAAGAAGACAGTTACAGCAATGCTATTGCATGTATCTATCAATTATTTTAACAAGCAGCTACTGTTTTCCTGGTGTCTACTCAACAATGGAGTTGTACCGCTTCATTACAAATGCAAATACACTACCTGAATCTTTAGGTTGTTATGAGTTATTAGTAGCATGCAATGTGCTATTCCAATATTTGACCAAGTGCAAGCCACACAGGTCAAGCTGAAACATCCAGGGTCACCTTCTGGAAATACAGTATTTTAAAACCCTAACAGACATGTGAAATGAGAACACGAGGTCCCATTAGAGGCTCCACGCTTGCCAGCATCATGACAGAGTGCTTGGCAAGTCTCTCTTAAGAAAAGTACTAACTACAGAGTCTTTCATTTTAAAAGTAACAATGTATTAGAGAAAAGCCAATATGAAATTAATAGTAAATCCACAGAAGTATTCATTTAGAAATGGATTTCGGAACAAAGCCATTCAATTTATTATTTTCCCAGATGTAAAGTAAGAATGGATAAAGACAAGTAAATTGTCTAAGTGAGTAAGCAACAAAGATCATTAATTGCAATTAAAAAGTGCCAGATGAATACAGGCACATCTTATTATTTACAGTAAAATGTTTTAAAATCATTTATTAAATATTTAGCTAGTATTTCAAACTGTTCTTTCAGTGGATAATGGTTCAAACTTCATTACGGGAAGACTCCTGCAGTCCTCTTCTGAGCTGATTTCCTACCTTCTGCTTTTGCAGAGCAGAGCTTGCATGGATTCCTCAGACCAGCTCCAAACTCACCTCCAGCCCCTTCCAGGGCAGGGTGGGGAGAAAAACCTGCCTCTGACAGCCTGCTAGGAACACCAGTTTAGAGGAAAAAAAAAAAAAAAAAAAAAAAAAAAAAAAATCTGAAGGTAATGTCAGCCTCCATAGACCCTCCTTTAGAGCAAGCAGCTCTTAACACAGCTACTTCCACGTGCAATTACCAAGACGTGCTACCAAACCAGTCACAGGCCTATTTCTGCATGTTCTGGTTTAAAATAAGCCTCACATAATGATCCAAGATCTCTCACTGCCAAAAAAAACCTGAAGTCACTGAGGATTTTAGAAAATTAATTTTTAAATAAATCTTGCTGTTCTTTTTGGGGGGGTTATACTGTGTTGTGCCGTGCTCACAAGCATATTTATTTTAAAGCCACAAAGCTCTACCAGATCCTGAAACTGAAAGAGAAACTGCACACAGCACAAAGGGGTAGGGCCTCAGCATGCCCCAGGATGCTGCTTTCAAGCCTAAGCGGACCTTTGAACAAGAATAAACCCTGTTATATTTTAAATGGAGCACACTAACAGGAACTTAGAACAGAAAGACTGCTGCATTAGTTACAACATGGTGTGAATCTCAGGTCTGGCTTTTGTAGCTGGGAAAAAAAAAAAAAGGGAGTTGCGTATACCAGTTCAAGAACTCCTCCTGCCAAGTTTGACTTGGCCAACACAGCCATAGATGTTTCTGATAGCCAAACCCTTTTGAACTTTCTACCTACCACTAAAAGACAACTTCATCCTTCATTTCTAGTACCTGCTGAAAGGTTCTGGCAGCAAGGCTGCCAGAGATTTCAGCAGAAGAAACTGCTGTGGAGGCCAAATTTAAGCTGATCTCCCTGAGGACTAGTTTTTCTTCTGTGGTGTCAGTCTGCTTACCACTTTCAGCACAGGTGGAGGATTTTTGACTCCTCAAATCACTTCAAAACATTAGCAGTCTGATTCTTTTTAAATAGTACATAAACATTCAAAACAGGCCTGCAGGCATCTATCCTACACAGTTGCATCCAAACCATGTAGTAATAATGTACCTTAGTATGAAGGGTACATACTTGCCTTATGAGTGCCAAGACAAGACTGCACAGTCACATGTAACACCAGCTTTCTAGCCTAGCAAAAAAAAAAAAAAATCAAAATAAAATTTAAACTGTCTCCTAAGTTGTTGGTTTTGTTTAGTTGGGTTTTTGGGGTTTTTTTGTTTTTTTAAATCACCAGCAAAGACAAATCTTCGTAACTATTCTTTTCTTTATTTTTGTTCTAGCTGTGGATTCAGTGATACTAAGTTGCTTCATCTTTAGTTACAAAGCCCCTTACCAAGCCTTACAAAGCCATCAGTGTCTTTAAGACATTCAGTGCTCTGTCATGCTCTATGGTCCTCTCACAGCAGATACTGGGCTGTCTACAATCACAGATTTAGTGGGGTTTAGAAGAGCTTCTCTTCGTCCCCTCTATATCCTCCCTGGGGTTACTCCCAACCAATGCAAAAAAATGGATTTGCCTACGCCCAGGACTCTTCAAACCCACCAGCAGACCGTCAGTGTTTACCACTAAGAAAGAGCAAATTATAGAGACAGGTTTCAGCAGCAAATCTCCCCTCCAGCCAAGCTCTGGATGGTGTGATACTGCCGGATTGCATCCAGAGTGGAAAAGAACGCACCAGCCAGGCACGAACCTGAGGACCACAGCTTCCACTTGAAAAAGAAAATATTTACTAGCATTCACTAGTATTCAGGTGTGGTTTCCTGAACACTTACATCACTCTAAATGCAGCCAAAAGAGGCTGTTGCCTCCCCCTGCATAGCAATGCGTTCCTGTAACTTGCCGCTCTGTCCTCTACTAGTCCTTGTGTCATCAACTGGACCACTGACCTTAAAATTAACTCTTTTCCCAAAGATTAGCTCTCAGACTGAACATCTTGCTCTTTATCCCAAGATCTCTCTGTAACAAATCACCTGGAACAAACCAAGAAACCCCTTTTTGAGGACAAAAAAAAGCGCCTTCCCACATGTTATTCAAGCATATTCCTCATATAGCAGTGAATCAAAAAGTTTGATTTAAAAAAAAAAAAATAAATCAATTACAAAGTCCAGTGTCCAGCTCTGTAGAAGGGAAAATTGAATTTCTCTGAGAAAAAGCATCAGAACTGAATGTACTGTGCTTCATTTGAAAACAGTAAGATAAGATTTCAGTATGGCTCTAACCAAGCTCATAACAACCTCTTATCAGACAAAAAATTGCTGCATGGTAAAATAAAGCAGAATTTAAAAAAAAAAAAAAAAAAACCAAGACACAAATAAGCTCTGGAACATGTATCTTTAGTGAACAATTGCTTCAAACTTCTTAGAATTGCCAGCTGTTTAGCACTTAGAATATCTTGCTAGTTCTAAAACTCACAAGTAGATAAATTCTTATTAACCGAAGAAACATTGTACTTGCAACTACACCAGAGAGACTAAGTGTTCCGTTAAAAAACTAAACAAAACCATAAAATACCCTCCCCCCACAGACACACTGGTCCCTAACAGGGTGAAGGTGATGATGGTTATGCATCAAGTATTTTTATGCTGCTCGTATTTCTACTCCGCACTAAAACCTTCCTCTGAAATGCAGGCACTGGCAGCAATGCTCCATTTGGGGGGCCCGGCGCATCTGCCCAGAAGGATGCTTTCATCAGACACCAGAATTAACTTATACCATCCTTTCAGGGACAGACACCACGTAACTATGTTGTCTGTACTTTCTAGATCCAAAGGCACTCAACCCATCAAGTGATAGTACTACCTTTTCTATGTGTTTTTCTATCCTTCTATTTAGGAATAAAATTGTACAATTTCATTAAAATTAAACAAGTGTTTCAAAAGGCAGCAAAAGCAACAGCTGTTTTAGCCATTTAATTTAGTATTTACAAGCAGTAAGTTAAATTTCACCGCAATGAAGGCCAGTACTTGGGACTTTAAATATGAAAGAAGGCTTGGAAAACTGTTAGGAAGAGGAAATTAAGAAAACAGAGGTTGTTTGCCTTGGAAAAGCAACTGATAAAGAACTGATCAGTTTAAGTACAAGAATAATCAAATAGTATTGATTGTCTAGGTCAGGAACATTTGTTCTTCCTGTCACTTTACAGGGAAAGAATCAGGTAATAAACTGTGAGAAATTTGTAACTAGTACAAAAATAAACCAAAAAGGGGATTGGGTATTAAGAATACTAGTGTCATGATTAAGGCTAATGAAATTTTGGGGAGGGAACTGCATGCCACACTTCACAACATAAACCCAGCTCTACCAAAGGGATGGCAGAAATCAGGTTAGAGACCTTCTAGAAGAAGGACAGATGATGCAGCATTCAGCTGTTGCACAATTCTTGAACTACTATTTGAAAGCTGTAACGCTGGAGACATTTGATGTACAAAAGCAAGCTAGGGGACTGGGGAGCGGGGGGTGTGACATGATGAAACAACTGCATGCAGCTTGATTTATACCAAATTAGGGTGCATCCCAGCAGTATATTAAGAATGAACCATCTTTTATTATAGATGCTTTTGTTATCTTATCTTCTTTCACCCAGTGATACACACCATTCCATTTGAGAAGGTAGAATGGTATAAAATCTACAGTGGTATAAAAGCTACAAGGAAAATTCTAAATGAAATAAGTATTAATAAAATGACAGCACTTGAGAACACTGCAAATGTGTATCATGACTCATCATAACATAGCTACCCAGGAAACCCAACAGGAAGGGGACGTAATTTTTGATGAGGAGGAGTTACTCTTAATCTATAAACCAATTTGACTAAAACGGGGTGGGTGTTCACCCACAACTGAACAACAGTCACCTAAAGAGGATACGTGCGAGTTTGATTTCACTGAGACAGGTTTTTCCCATGTGTAGAA
>NW_009260769.1:27844-67608 GCF_000687185.1 Egretta garzetta
GGCTTCTAACTTCATAATATAACCTTATCAATTTATACAATTATGTTTCATTTAACTGAACAAACATTCTTCAAGAATTTTCTGAAGTGGCAAAAGTACAGTAAAAGCATTTGGAAGGAAGAAGATTAGAGGAGGAGCCTTTTGTACAAGATACAGATCAAGAATTAACCTTTTGTACATCTCTGAAAGGGAAGTTTTACCATGCTAGAAACATTTTCGTGAGCTCAGGAGAAGAGAGGACTGAAAATACCTCAGCTTCATATGTATCAAATTATTACTTTTTCCTAGAATATAAAATTTACTTTCATTTCCCTTTTTCATCCCTTTGATGTCCCTTCATCCCTTTCATGTCCATTACTCTGAAAGAATGATAGCTAAACCCACAAGTTTCTTCCCTATTTTTGCCCACTTATCTTTCCTTCTGTGTTTTGAGTAAGATAAAGAGATGTGGTCCCATGGAATTTCTGAGACAATTCCTTTATTTTAGTACCCAGTTAGGCCAACTACTATCAAATGTTCCTTTCTCCAGAGTCTGAATCATGCTGCTCAAAAAAAAAAAAAAGCCAGGTTTGATGTCCAGCTATATTGATAGCAATCTAAGAGTATCAAAATATAAATCAGTATTTGATGAGCACTTTTGGTCCCCTTGCAGCACTAGGCAGCCTGTAATTCAATTTTAGGAAACGTCTTACTTTTCATACCTTTTTGCCTTTGAGATGGGAATAAATAGAACAGAAACAGGCCAAACTTTTCTCCTTAAAAAAAACAACTTTTAACAAGGACTAGGGTTTTCTGTTTCTCTTTTAAACCTAAAATCTTCCAAGACAACAAGGGCTTTCTTCAGCCTTTATTTTCTGAATGTAGCCTGAAAGGAAATATTCCGATGCATTCCACAGCTTGATTTTCAGTTAATTTAAAATCTTCCCTCCACTCCTGCAAGAACATCATCTCCATTCATTTCCTGTGTTGACAAGATTAACCTAAAAACTAAAAACCTGGAAGGAATTTCTGTATGAGGCTTCCTGTTAAACCTGAAATTTGAACTTCAGCACAGAGAAAACCCAAAGTCGTCTACATATATGGCTTTATCAGGATGGATCTTCGGTTCAAACTGCTAAATGATTATAATACTTTGGCTATGGAAATACCAGCACCACCCATCAATAAGAAACCACCACAATTCCCCGATTCATTGTTTCTATACTAAGTAACAGAAATCCACCACTAGGTTAAGTGAGATCTATCCCTGCCCTCTGAACATGCCAAGAAGTTAATTTAAAAAATTGAGAGACTAAAAGCACAGGCATTGTTTATATGCCAGAAATATTCCCCCCTACAGCCCAGGCATCCCAGAACAATAATGGCAGGGGAATATTCTTATTCCCTCCTAACTCTTCTAACAGAAGACAGCCAACACAAGCCTTCAAATCTAGTCATCAGTAATAGTTAACTCCAGCAACAAAGGGGACAGTCATAAAAATCTGTAGAGAATAGAACAACATGAACTCAATAGAAAACTGTTCAAGAGGAATGAAGAATACAGTACTGGATGCAAAGAAACTTTCAAAGCCAGGAATAGAAATCTGAACATAGTTTGCATATTCGGAAATACTTTTACTATCGTTCCATATTACCATAAAGTGGTGCAAACCACCAGTCGTGCTGAAAGGAGCAGCCCACCTTCTCACCCACATCGGGTGCTCTTTCCGGTATCTGCTCTACCCATCACGTGTACCAAGACAAACATTCATGCAGCCACGCTATAGACCAAATCAAATTAAAGCTAAGGTTTTCTTTTGTGGTGTGTCTCAACATAAAAAATAAACTTAGTGGAACCAAAAGCAAATATGAAAACATTTATATAAATATGATGGTGCATTATGGATGTATTTGACATTTAAAGAGACCAATTCAACACAAAATGTTTTGCTTAATTCAAATCTTGGACATTCAAATTGCCTTTTATCCACAAGAGTCAAGTGGTCTTTACCTTTTATCACAGCGTCTCTACCTGCTGGAGTTCCATTTTCTTGCGGCGCTACAAGCGTTTTCAGAATTACTTGTGTTGCCCCAACTCTCGGCAGGGTGACATGTTTAAGAAATGGCAAATTGTTTTTCTTGGCAAACGCCTGGCTTGTTTCTCTCCTTTTCCTAAGAAAGCCACCCTCTGGAAACAAAACAATCCATTTCCGATTACGGCTCCTGTAGTATTTTTCTAGATGCTCCTTGAGTAACACAAGCTGCTGTTCACGGTGTGCTCTTCCCTATAAGGATAAAACATCACCTAAATAAAATGAATGCTTGAAAGAGATAACATTAAGATAGATAATTATGACATTTCTGTGATTCCCCTCTCTTTTCAGAGATACAAATAAGCCTCTATGACAACACAAAACAATGTTCCCAGAGTACCCACTGGTGGCTGAGTTAATGCCACTTTACAGAAAGGCTGAAAAAAAGCCCCTGAAATCGACAATGAAGTTCCCGATTTGATGACTTCTCTGCAAGAGCGACACCCAGACTGTAAACTGGAACGCCACATAACAGGAGGATGAATTTACTGAATTCCCTACTTGTTACCGGGTCCCAAGTTGAATTTGCCAAACCAAATTCTGCAAAGACGATCTAGGGGTCAAGCTATGATTTGGAGGTCCATGTATCATTAGTAATTTCTGCAAGCCAAACAGTATCTTTACTTACACATCTTCTGTGCACCTCTCCCCACATCCTGTATTAGAATAGCAGAGGTACCAGAAGACACAGCTGGACCTCCTGGCCAGGCTTGAGTTTGGTTACGACAGATTTTTCCCAAACCTGCACTGCTTGAATGCTTAGTCGTAGCTGAAACCAGCACACCGATGGAAACACTTGTTATTTGAGAGGGAGGAAAACTAAAAAAAAAGTACTGGGCTGCAATGTTTGCAGGTCTTCTTCCCCTAGGAGAAACTGTTGAGTAGGAAGTGATTTTATTTGTGTGAACTTAAAGAAAGCCTACAACAATAAAAATGAAATTCCCTAGCCAACGAGGTATGCTATGACACCAGCTTCTGGTTTGATAATTAGCTGTATATAGGATATAGCCAGCTGATAATTAAACCTGAAGGAACAAGGGAAGAAGAAAAAAAAAAGCTACCAAAAAACAAAAACCCCAAAAAACCTAACCCTCACTCATTTCTCCTCTTTGATGCATTAGCACAACTTTTTCACTTAAGACAGTAAAATCTGTCCTTAATTACTGCAGAAATATCTTCACTATCTTCAACAACAATCTTTCTCTTCCCACTTCCACACACAGCAAGAGCAAGTTACCCAAATTTTCACAGGAATTAATTTACATCAATTATCATTTCTGATAGTCACTCCAAAGTGACTTTGCCAAATCACTCAAAAGACAGAGGAGTCCAAAATTTAAGCTTCCCTCAGCAGAGGTGATCTTAATTCTCCGAAATGTCAACAAGACTACTACAAACCTTCCACTCTTTAGTGGTTGGGGTTTTTTGGCAGGGAAGAGGGAGAGAGTGGGGTTGAGAAGAAGACAACAAGAAACAGTATTTTATTAAAGACAAGTTTTGTGAAAGTGTTTCTCCTAGATTTTGAAATCTCACAATTGCAATTACTTCCAACTTACCTCATGGCTCTGCCTGCTCATATTAATGTAATTAGAGAGCAATATAAAAGCTCCTCAGTTAAAACAGTCCTTTCCCACCAGACCACAGGACTCCAGGATAGCACAGCAGTTAAAAAAACCAGCAGTAAACAATACACTTTTCACATGTTAGATATTAGAACTCTCCAAAACCTGAACAAACCTAACGGATATGACTGGTGGATAAAATGTCATACAGCAAATACTGTGATGCTGCTGTGATACAGAAAAATCTACTGGACTAATGGGAAAGAGAGGAGTGTTTAAAAGCTACCGTGACTAGTGGGATACTGAAGAGTCCTGGAAGGTAAAGTGCAATTAACATACTGTCCAGAACTAGGAGATAGTAAGTCATACTGAAGTAACAGCAGTTCCCTAATACAACCAATTCTTGAAGACCATGGCTAGTCGATCGCCATCAAAGGGAACCAGCTCAGCCTTCTTTCCTTTAGAGGAAAGAAAACAGGTAGCAGCAGACTGCTGACACATTCTTTAGGATGCCATGCACTTTGCATCACCAATATGGCAAGTTACTGACAGTCTCTGTTTCCAGTAAACTTCTAATTGGGAGAAAACTCAGGTCAACTTCTAGTAGACCTCAGAAGCCTTCCTAAAACTGCCATTGGTGCTGCTAATGAAAACAGGATGTATTGATCAAATGACATTATTTTACAGGGAAGAAAATGAAGGATTTGCTCATCCAAATATTACTACGGCCTTTCTATAGTTAGGCAAAGGAACATTACTCACTCACCTTCAGTGTTTTTGCTACACCCAAAGGCTGATTAACAGCCAAGAAACATTTTATTTTCAATTGGTTTATACTTAGATTCATTATGACAGCATTTTATTTGTGATATTGCGTATCTCAGCCACTTTACAAAAATGAGGAAAAGCCTTAGTTTTTGCAGCTCAGTAATGGTTTGGTTTTGTAACTGGAATTGCAACACCACATTCAGAAATTACAATTAACAAGCTGACAGCCATGTGTACTTCAAAACGTGTATCTTGTGAATTTTAACTACTGAAATAGATTTGTATTTTACAAAGTGTCAAACCCTGTTCCTTTCCATACTCTCACAGTACAATGTTGCGTATCTCTAGAGACCTTTATTTTATTACCTAATTTTGCCTAAGGTTTTCTAGCCATGCCTCTAGTCTTAGTGAGAAATCTCACTTTAGCTGCATATAGCTTTGATTTAAGTATTTATTTATTTCATTCTGAGTAAATTGGCTTCTCCTTCTTTATAAAGTGAAAATTTATTAATTCTCTCTGGCTGCCCGTACATTTTAAGTCCAGACAAATAAAAATAAGAAGAGGAGAGAAATGCGTGTGCTGGATGTCACAGTTCGCATAAATGGCAGCAGGTTCATTCTTATCACTGTACTTCTAAGCTTCTACTTTTAGAGCGCAGTTTGATCAACAGCTACCAAACAGCAAAAAAAAAAAAGCCCAAATTGTAAGAAATAATCCGAGGTTTTCACTCCTTAACATTTGAGAGGCTGGGCTTAACACACATCTTTTTCCTGATGCTCAAATAATAACCTTCAAAAATCAATTACTTACTATTTATGCAGGTCCATCATCACCTTAGACTGGTCTACTACCATGTCACCATCAAAAGGGATGGTCCTGCCTTTCCTTATCTGAAACTCTGACAGTCAGAACAGTGACCTAACCAGACTCAGTGCACAGCTTCAAGGTCACTAAGGAAAGAAGAGAGGCACCGACAATGGGCAGTTAGAAGTAGAGAGACAAAAAGGACTGCCCGTGTACTTTGCTTGTGCACCTCTCATAAAAGGTTCCCATCGTAATTGGGTTCCGTAAATATCTGCGTCTAGGCAAGTAATAAAATAAGCTTGGGAAAAAAGCAGTTTCAGAACAAAGCTCTACGCAAATGCACACATTACAGCATCGTTATTTCATCCTGCAAACCATCCAGGAGGTAATGAGTAAGTCCCAGAACACCACAGTGTTCCAAATATAAGGATAAATCAAAGCACTACTACGTGTTTCCATTTACCTGTCTTATAAAGAAGTCTCCATGGATTAGAGATACAATGCCAAAGTTTGTATACTTAAAAATATGATCCATCAGCCACATCATCTGACGGACAACCTGAAAAGTTAAAAAAAAAAAAGTTTAGTAAATATCAAGTGCAGAGAATTATGTATATACAGGTCACATTCTTGTCACCCTCACAACAGCAATAACACTAGGAACTATATGCAATCAAGTCCTTTATGCCCCAAAGTATACAGCAGCACAGGTGCTACACTTCTCCTTCAAAAACAGGATTAAACAGCTGCCTTTTTGCAATGTAACATACAATTCTACGCTATTAGCCATGTGCTAGAGCAATTTCTACTCCATCTTTTCACATAGGTAGTGTAATGCTTCTTATTGATATAACACCAGAATTTTAAGCCAGCTGCAAACTAAACCCATTTTTAGTGTTTGTTGAAGTACACAAAACAATGCAGAACTGTATTTGAAATCTCCAGCTGTTTTATGTCTACCACAAAAAACGTTTCCTTATTTTTTTTTGTAGCTGGCGATTTTGAGGATGAGATCATGTAATTCTTGTGCTTCTGATACGCACACGCCCCATACACGCTCACTCTATATTCTAATAGCAGCATTCACTGAGACCTATGTACAACCCACGTGCCACTGCCAATTTCTCTCATAGCAGAGCAGCCACATGCATCCAGGAGAATTTCATTAAAAGTCATGCTCCTTGTCCTCGCCGAGAAGCACAGTGAGAAGGCAAAAATAGAGGTTGAGCTATTAGATTCACTTTGACCATCACTTCTTAGAGGACAATGAAGGCAGATATTATACCTGTTCAGTCCTTTGAGATTTAAAATAGAAGAATTACTCCAGAAGAGGTAAATAACAGAAGGGAAAAGCTTCTTGCCTCACAAGGTCTTTCCCCTCTATAGCTGCTACAAGTAGATTGGGAGAGGGGTCTCCATTGGCTCTCCAAAACTGGAAAATCCAGCGTCTCGTACATGCTCTCAATCATACACAAGGTTAGCTGCCTTTACTCTTGCCTATGTGATAAGGCTACACAAAGACAGATTCAAGTCGAGTGAAACTTAAAGAAGTCATGTAACATAGTACACTTCCATTTATCACTATCAAAAAAAGCATATGGAGAACCATGACATTTCTCTGGTAGTCAGAAGATCACTTTTTGAATCTTAAACAGGCACCTTCTGTTTAGCATCTTTCAGTTGTCCAAGATACGTAATTTCTTTTCTTAGAAAGCAAGCATTCTAAAAAATTAAAACTTCCTCTAGAAAATACAATGTTCATGTATTAATTGATTACATTACTGCTAAAGTGTACTTTACGCGTCTCTCCAAACACCAGAGGCTTGCACAGTAACTGAAATATTCAGAATTCACATCCATGCCTACAACAATACTTCTAACAAAACAGTTTGATACAGTGAAAGATGGTGGCTTTTACCTCTTTTCACATGTTCATATGTCTACATGGAATTTGTAGAAAGAAGCGGATCAGATTTCATGCAGTAATTCTGTTTTGCAAAAGCAGCTCAATAATTTGCAATTTGTATCTAGAATTGCATGCATCAGTAAGTTGTTCTTCCAAAGAAATCTAATTATCTCTTGGAGTGCTCTGATTACTTGTTCTCCCTTTTGACCACAGAAGCTATAAATGAATTCTGGGTTATATATTTGGAGAACGATAACTGTCACATACCCTGTTTCTTTTACTTATCCTTAAACAACTGCAGCCAGATGCTCAGCAAAGTGACATTTTTACACACTTGCAAGAACATACCTGCCAAAGAACATTTAAGATACTTTATTGCCTTAGACATACAGCTGATCTCCCAGAAAAATCTGAAAGTCACATTCAGAAGCTAGCTATCCTTGCCTAAGAGCACATTAAGAACACCTCAACTTCTGTGGTTTTTTATTACTAACAAACTTTCTGTTTGAAGAACTTGGGTCACACAAGAGCACCCATTTCTGGACCCTCTAGCATCACCAGAAGTGGAAAAGGAAACCATGTATGAGAGAAAAGAATAGCTCTCATATATGAAAGGTTTTGCTTTGAAGACAAGAATCCATTTCTTCTGTGAGATGCTAGTATCCTTTCGTGTCTGCTGGTGGTATTTCTTACTAGATGCTACCCATTCAAGGGAACAAAGACATACTGTGTATTTGTGAGTGATAAACGAAAAATTAATTCTTAGATGTAACTCCCCATTTGAGACTAATATTGGTGAAATGGTTTCTCACACAGCTCCCCCCAGGCCTGTGTTAAATAAAAGAGAGGATGTTAAAGCAAAAATTCTTCTCTGCAGAGATTCAAACTCTTTCCATTTCAGTAAATTAGAAAGCCTCGAGGGGAGAGGGCAGGGAAACAAAAAACAAAACAGAAACACCACCAAAAAAAGAAAGAAAAAGGTGAGCCCTAAGGACAAGAGTTAAAAAAAGCATCACTGAGAGGTGTTACTGCACTTCAAGGCACTACAATATCATAGGTTCATGCCCACGCACCAGCCCAGAGAAAACAGGCTGGGGTAGGGAAATATTCTTTGATAAAAAGATCACCAAAATTCCACTGATGATGATTTAGCCTGCAACGGTACCCATGACTGTCAGTGTTCATCTACCACTTTGGCATTTTGACAATTATTGTTCTATGATATGAAGCAGAAGTTAAACGAACATCATCTATTTTACTGGAGGAGATAAGCAAGCTTAATAATCTGCTTCCCTGAAAATAAAAGGTTTGTGTCTTTTGAGGAGTCAACACTGGTGCCTAGATGTTCTATGGCAATGCTGGAGGAGGAACTCTTGCCCAGCCATGCCAGTGCTTCTCTCCTCCCATACCACTTTTTACTGTCTTTTTATTTAGGTGATGGTAGGTTTATCCTTAAAGTTGATCATTGCTCTTCAGAGTCTGAAGTCCATCTCACCATGTTTTATGTGACACGGGGCTTCTAAGTTGCATCCCTGGACTTTCTCAGTCTTCTTCAGGAGGAGTGATGCAATTGTGTCAAAGAGCAGTGTGACATACAGGTTACGAGTAAGACAAAACATACAGGCAGTTTGCTGCAAGCGGGCTACAAAGAGGCACACTCCAGAGCTCAGTGTTTACAAATCTGACTATAAGCCTAGGCAGTGGTAAGAAGTACAAAGAAGAAATATTTTTATGTATGAATTGATGAATATCTACACACACTCTAAGACATAAAATCTTTTCTAAAAGGAGTTCAAAGAGTAGGACACAATTATCTTGTTTGCAATCAAAAGACAAACTAGATTAATGGATATTCATTCTGTTCTGCCACCAAGGGCATAACAGAGCATGCTGCAAGATACTGGTGGTGGCTCTTCCATTTAGTATCCTCAGAAACAAAACAAAACTTATCAAATGAGTCTCTTGACACTTGCATTTCAAGGAGGTTTAAGCAAAGACATTCAGAAGTGTTTTGAGCATGGATTCATAGTTGTTTATGGATTGAAAGAATTTCTGTATGCCATTTCAGGTCCTTTTAGCTTCATCCTTCCTGCCTAAGTAAGTTCAGAATGTACAAAAAGCTTTTACCAATTTTATACAAAACCTAGGTGCCTCCTATTCACAGGCCCACTTTCATTTCACTCTACACAGATTTCATAACAAAGCAACCTGAATAGACTGACTTTAATCTTTCAAGCACCTCTAACTTAACAATGAAACCTGGAAACGCATGTCTTGAAACTTGCACTCAAACAGCTGCAAACTCTACTTTTTTCTCTCCGCTGCACCCTTCCTGGCACTGCTTTCTGCTCTAAATCAGAAAAAATAGCCACATTAATCAGTCCTACTCCAGTCAGAAAGCAGTAATAGCAGCATTTTAACCTACTTCTCTTTGTTAAACATATAGCCTTTAATGTTCATGAGACCTCAACTTTACTAAGTTTGTTTTAACACTTTCACAAACAAATGGGAACAATTCCTTGAAATATATGAAAATGTAATTAGGTCGCTTCTGTTTCATCTGAAACCTTGCTCTGTGTGGCTTGTCTTATGGTAACATGTATTAGTCAAACAATGCCAGTCCACTCCTTCCATTAAAATTGTAACTTTTAGCTAAGTTCCACTTCTCTAGTAAGAGATCATGGCTTCCTTATTCACGTAAGTGAATCTGAAAAACAAGAAACATCTTCACACACGAATTTTAGCTTACTGCTTAGTGAGATTAAATCTGCTTAAACCAGATAGGCTACACTATCATTTGTATATAAGAATTTATAAAATACTAGAAAAAAATACCATCACAGTTCCTGACATGGCCCTTAGGAAACATTGTCAAGTTGCAAGAACGCTTTGGTATTCTACCTCGCTACACAGGAAAACATCGAACTTTAAATCGAACACTTCTCATGTCAAACATTTTTTTAAAAGCTGCATTGAAGAGTAAATGCTTGCAGATTACATCTGGTTTCAGTCTGTATTGGCTGGCAAAAACAAGCAAAAGAAATTTTGGACTGCCACAGGAGGAAGGTATTCCGCGTTCTGCCACCACAGCATCACCACCAAGAGGCCAACTTTGGTGAGCTGTTTTACTTCTTTGTATGCCCTTCTGTGTGAAATGGAAGTGAGCCTTTCACCTTCATAAAATACTTTGAGAGCTAAATAGTGTTATCTGAGTGGTAAAGTGTCTAGGAATTAGCACAGCTTAACCATCCTAAACAAAATAAAAATGATTCTTGGAAATTACTATCTTGTTACTAACAGATAAATATCAAGCTTGTGATGGACTCCATGTTAAGTTTAAACTGTATTTCAAGAAAAAGCCTAATTTAAATAGTTGCCTATTGTATAATAATTTCTTTTGGACAGGTAGGTAGGTAGGTTTGGTTTTTGCTCCACAGGCACTTAAAGTAAAGACAATTCTCTTCTGTTCAGAAATACGAAGCATGCTATTTAAAAACACCTGATTCAGCAAGTTCTATCAAGGATAAACTATTCTGATCTTATTATTTTTAGCCACTTGTACTACTCATGCTATATTTTAAGCATGAGTTGAAGCTCATACTTCCTTATATCTTTATTATCTAAAAAACATTAAAGCCATACTAGGCTCTGGACATGTATATTCCAAGAGCAAGGGCT
The DNA here is from genome assembly GCF_000687185.1 of Egretta garzetta. NCBI lineage: Eukaryota > Metazoa > Chordata > Aves > Pelecaniformes > Ardeidae > Egretta > Egretta garzetta. The sequence continues at coordinate 38,636 of NW_009260769.1, forward strand.
GCAATTGTTTAAGGGGAAAAATAGCAATTTTAAGGATGTCTTGCTTTTCTGAAAACCTGCAAACCTAACAGTTTCCATGGTGAAGATTATTTGCCACCTCAATACCTTCATCCATTTTTAATATCTTCTACATTCACCAAAACTGACTCTGTCCTGACTGAAACTTTTTAGCTATGGAGTCAAACAGGATAAACATCGCTTAGTTTTATATATATACTAGTATACTTACATGACTCAATGAAGCTCTATGATATTTTAAACACCTGGGACGTCAGTAGTCAAGATTATATGCAATACATATCCACAGGACTATACCCTCACAGTCATATCTTTATCACAAGATTGTCCTGCACATAATTTTGATGAAGGGAATTAAAGTGTTTATTCTGTCACCCTACTCATTGGGGTACCATACAGAATACCATATATACCTAACTTCCTCAATTCCAAAAGAAATTCAAGCGAAGTACTTTTAAAAGAGTCTCTAGGCTACAGTAGAAAGAAAGAAATTAGTCTCTGCTCAAGACTGAGTGGCATTTTCATACTTTCTTTTTTGAGTTTGGTTTTTTTGAGTTTTTGCATTTTTTTTTTTAAATCAGCTCTGCTATCATAAGTAAGATCTGGGAAAATTCCTAAAAAATGTTAAATCACTGCTAGAGATAGTGTATACACAATCTATATTAATATACACTAAGAAAAACAGTGCCAGTTAGAAGTTGTGCAGATGCAACAAAAAGCAGTTGTTGTTTTCCTTGTTTCTTCATCATATGGTTGCAAGGAAGAAGACAAAAGATAGACATAGCTGATGCATTTTTTCAGTTTGCCAGATATGTCTCTGACCCTTTGTAGCATAATCATATGTACCTCCCTTCCTCCTGATTTGCACGTAAATTTAATTTGCTGTCTAGATCCCATACTCATGTTTCCAGCACTACACTCCCTAGACATGAATTTTCGGAACAGCAATGCGTGAAACAATTGACATTAGTTGCACTCACCAAGAAATGCTTAAGAGTTTGTGAAATAAGAGCTCAGGCAATTTTGACCTTAGCTAGCTAGCTTAGCTTGGACATGCCCTCATAGGGAAGTCACTTTCAGTTTCTGAACTCCTACTAAAATCCCACACACAACTTACTTCTAACTTTGAGAAAAATTCCATGCTGGAATGAAATCATAACCAAGAAGCTAGACCTGTGCTGGTTTGAGCAAAGTTGGCATGAGTTGCCCAAGGGCATGAAGTGAAAGGAAAAAAAGTCACGTACATGATTACCTGCAAGAAGATCTGCTTCCCTCTGTGTTAACCTAGACTGGATGCACACTGACTCAGCTCATATTTGACCTTCTTCAAAGACAACATTTATGGTCTAAAACCTGCTCCAAGCTACTGGCTGTCACATTAAACAAATCTAAACAAAAAGATTCTTTTTCAGGGCCTTGAGATTATTTTGTGGATTAGCACACAAAAGTCAGTCATCATTACCACACACAGATGCAAGCACGCCCAAGGTAACAGATCACATACACGGAAGCTATCCCACTCCCCGGTTGTAGCCTACCGTGCCTTTATCCTGAAGGCACATCATCAGAGTGCAGACGTCGCCCGTTGCTTGATGGTTCACCAGCACCATGGCTTCATCTTCTGATACTGCTTTAACATCATCACCCCATTCCACTACTATTAAAAAAATTAAATAAATGAATAGGTAAATTTTACAATGACCACATGGAAATTTTACTATCAACAGAACAAAAAAACCCAAAGACCCCACACCCAGGCAATTATAATAAAGAAACGAGCATGCTACATGTCAATTTAAATTGGCATATAGCATAACATAGTAATATTAGCAAGACCACTTTTCCAAGCAGAGGGTATTCAGCTTAGTTTTAAATTGCATGCATAGAATAAGAACAAAACAAAAAGACTCTACCAGAACATATGCACAGAGTTTGATCTTTTTGTGTCATCACACCATTCTATATTTAGGGTCTCAAAATTACATAAGCTTTTGACCCAACTTTCAAATTCAACTGTCTCGCCTCATTAGATTAAAAAAACCAAACCAACAAACATGCTGTCAAAAACTGGGTTTTTGTTGTTTTTTTAAACTCAGCAAGTTTGTTTCATTTCTACACTTACTATTATTAAACTACTCCAGTAAAAGCAAAAAAAAAAAAATCTGTACTTGGATCATTAGGTTTAAAATGCTACATTAAACAAACTCAGTAATTCAAATCTAAACAAGTTAGCTACAGGCAAGAAAGTGGGTTCAGAAAATGCTGCTCAGATGACAGAAACTATTAGTCACTGTTTTGTAGACCAGAGACCAGATACTCCACTGGCAAGAATGATGTCAGGAGGAAGCTACAGTTGTTGATCATCCAACATTTACACTGACCAGCAAAAATATGCTGAGCTAAGGAAAAGGAGTTAAATTTGCTAGTTCCATCATCACAAAGTAACTAGATAAAGAGAAGACTGCCTCCCAAGGAAGAACACAGAATGGAAAACTAGAAAAAGACCGTCGTAAATTGAAGACCAGAATGCATCTAATGCTGTTACTGGGGCAAAGAGACAAGCGAGTAGAGTCCGGCCCTCTCCAATAAAAGGGATAGTGGCTGCAATGCCAGGTAAAGGGAAAGGATGGGCAGGCAGGCTCTATGAAGTTCAAAAGGAAAAGTAAGATGCATTGCCCATGCATGTAGGATATGATTATTTTTCTGTGTTTGTTCAGTATCTTAAGTGGTTCTTACTGGCTACTATTTTCATTTCTGACATCAAAGGAAATATTTCACCTCTACTACTGAATCTTCAGTACTGTTATGAACAGGTCTCCAGGCAATGAACAACTTTCATCACAGGACAATTAGTTACCTTATCTGTCTTTTAAGCAGTGCTTTAACTGATGCAAAAGCAATAGGCTACACACTGAAGACAAGAAGCAATAATCCATGCTTAGCTTCCCTGTCCTTGCAGTGATCCAGTTAGCATCCCACCTTTGAAAATTGCCACTTCTATTACTTTTTAACGGCTTCCAAATTAGTACTGAATTGAGATTTGAACACAAAGTAAAAAAATAAAACTCTGCTCACAAGTAGATAGAATCAGACTAGAGATATGAGATGGGAAAGGGTCTATTCATTCCGTAACATTCAACGTCCTTTCCCTGGACAAACCAGGCACAGAACCTTCCTTATTTTCCTCAACATGAACTTGGAAGATCCCCTTTATCCCTCCTCCTCAACTACGTGCAAATTCCCTCTGATGTCCTCTCTAACTCTATGGAAGTTGGAAAATGCCTGGACGTGGCAGCCAGTTGACCGTGCACCTTCCTTCAAGTATTTCACGTATCTACCTGTGGTGCTACCCCACAAGGCAAGAAACTAAGATGAAATGAGAATTGTTTTAAAGGGAGACAAATCAACTGCATACCGATTTTGAAATTACTACTTCAGTCTATTTATTAAGCAGCCAATATACAATAGCCTTACCAAACTATGGCTTTCCAAAAGTAATAAAAACTAAGTATTAAATACATTAAGCATCTGCAAAAGAAGGTTTCTCACAAGTAGCTAATTATATCCAAATAAAATTATTTTATTTCTAGATTACTCAGAGAAAATAAAGTATTACTGTACTATAGATACTTCCCTGGAAGATATCAATTTATACTACTAATCATTTCTCCTGTAGTGCAGTTTAAAAAATAAGCTATTTTTAATCTTAAAAAAATGTTTCACAGATCCAACTTTCTGAAGGATTAAAATAAAGTTCATGACTGAAAAATGTAAGCCATGAGAAGTAGCACACAACTGAAAACAACTGAAGAGAAGAACTTATGAAGCTTAGTTTGATAAAAAAGCAGCACATTTTTAGCATATTAGATGAAGACTAATGTCTGACTTGAAAACTTTCAGATAGGCCCCAGTCAAAGTAAAACAGGAAAAAAGCTTCTGCTGTTACCTAGAGTATTTTTCCCTGCTCTTGTTAAATATGATAGAGGGTAAAACCACACAACCAATTTACAATTCACTAACAAGTTTCAGCTGGGAAGTAGTAAAAAGGTGAGCTCTGTTCTCCCTCACCAAATACAAGGTAAAAAAAGAAGTCTGATTTAATTCTTTAATTGATTTACTCAATTCATTTCACCTATCAACTGGCCAGGCTAATAGCTCAACTTCTGTGGCTCAGCTGACAGGTAGCAAGTTATTAAATCACAGTGATTCAGCTGGACATCCTCTAGTTTCTTTTCCCTCTGTCATTTCTCCTCAGGCAATCAGGCTGTCTCTTGTGCTTAATAACGCTTTATGGTCAATTGATTGACCTGATTATCAAGGAGAAAAGAATCAGTTTGTGCAAGTCCTTCACAGAGCATTTCTGGATCAGAAACAGAACAGCAAACCACAAAAGCGTGCAGAAAAACTACTGCCATTAATACAATTTTTAAAGAAGAAAAAAACCCTCAAATATCTAGAATTTTAAGTTCATAGTCTCCCTTTAAACTCAGAGGGGGGAATAAATGCTTGTCTTCAATTTTCTCACCACACTCAAATTTTGAAAAGGAGCACCTATTGCTTTAAGAAATACTTGTGCTATTACATTCCTCCACTGCAGTTGGAAACATTCAAATCAAAACCTCAGCTGCATGGCAGCAGAACCAGGAACACTGATTTGCTCCACTGTAACAAGACAAAAAACAGTTCAAAGACAAATATTTGTCACTCAGGGGCCTGAAAACCAGCAAACATTCCTCCACAGCTTCCTTCTATTGCCAGGGCACATTTTATAAGGATACCGGTTCTGTGTCTACAGCCTCGCAATAGTTTTGCATTTCTGCAAATGCAGTTCAACATGCTGAAATAACAGAGGAAGGAAAGAGCAGGAAATCAGTTTAACACAGTAATTTGAAATCACGGTAAACTCAGTACCAAGAAAATCTGGTAATCCTGATCAGTAGTGACTTCTTTTACCCACAAGATTGAGACTGAAGTGGTTTAGCTGTAAGAGATATTTCATTTGTGACTCAGTGTTGTGAGCAAAAGGCTTCTCCAGGAAAGAATGAAGACAAATTTACTTGCAATTGCATGCACGGTAAGACAGAAAGATTTATTCTTCTCTTGTAACAAGATATTGAAGATGTACACAAGTCTCTAAAACATCAAGAAAATACTTCATATCATGAGCTGCAAACCAAGCTTTTTACAAGCTAATCTTCACAGAGCTTAAAGAAGAAAATAAAAGCAATAAAAGAGTTTTTCCCACATTTTTACTGAACTGTTACACATCTAAGTGTAGCTACTGAGAGTTCTCAGAACACTTGGCTGCTTTGCAATCATGTCCTCAACATAACTGTGTGCATGTAGTGATGCTATGAATAAATATTCAAGCGTGTTAATTGCAGTATGTCCTTAGTCTGGGCAAATGACTACTCAGCTAACAAACAACTGAGTAGATTTATTTTATACTTTTGAACATACCTGGCAAGAATGGCAGTCTAGTATTGTGTGCAATTGCCTAGCAATTAATATGAGTTACTTCATTTTGCGTACTATATTTTAAAACTTAAAAAAAGCATTCTGCAATTTTTGACCATCTCTTCATTACAGTTAATACTACTATAGCTAATATTAAAGTGTGTGCCTCGTGAATTGGCATACATTATTTTATTGGCATCTTAAGAACTTAAGTTCTAACAAACACCTGAGGTTATTATTTCAAAGTGTATTGAGCTTTAACTTCTTAGTTCTCCAGAATTGGGAAAAAAAAAGCCTCCTGCCAGAAATTTCAACAGCCATTAGGAAATGGACAGTGAAGGAACCAGATGCAATTTCCATACTAGCATCATCCAAATCTAAAAGATACTATATTAATCCCATAAATAAAAAACATGAAAAGACTGATGCTTTATGGCAAGGTCAGGGAAACCCTTTAGATTGTTCTAATCACATTATTAAAAAAACTCAACCCATAAACCAGCTAGATAAATCACCTGAAAGTTATGATATATATAAACGTATAATTGATCTGGATATCCACTTTATTTGCCATTTAGATTACACACAACATTCACAACTTTCTCTAGAAATTGGAGAGGTTAAGGACTTTTACTCCAGAACTTTCCACCTCTTAGTTTATTTTTCTTCTGATCACCTGTAAGCATTTGCATCCATGAGGCAAGACTTCAAGAAAACCTGTTCCAAGAAGTTGCAGGTTGGCAACACTTAGAACTGAACAGTATCACCTTTTTGTCAATCACTTGGAAATCTTCAGTAACAAATAAATGGCATTATCAATGGGCAGCCTCCTTTGCTTCCTCAGAAGCCACCCTGCTTTCTAAAAGAAGGAACGTTATTGTTAGGTATTCAATAGTGACTGTAACTCATGACAACCAGGTTTCTGTGTTTTAAACATTCCTCCTCATACTCAAGGATTTGTGTCTGGCAAGTTGGAACCCGGCTTTACTGTTACTCTCAAATGGCTCGTCAAAGCATGTTTCACCTAGAGTAGCTATGTACAGTTGTTAAAACTCATTTGTCTCTCCTTTATAGATGAGATTCTTTGATAGCTGGCATTAAGAAATCCCAGAAGTGATGCCAGAGGTTAAATATTACTTAGCATGCCTAGACTGCGTTAAAAAAAATGGATAAAGATGTGCTAAAGGTGGTTTTTTCTCCTTAACAAAAAGGTTAAAGGCATTTGTCTCTGAATCAGTTGCCTACCGTGAAATAAAGGAAAACAAACAGACTAAGCAAATCAGCATACAGTTAAGTTTTTTCCATTTATCAAGTGTGTATTTTAGGGTTAGAAGGTATTTAAGAATACCTATATAAAATCAGACACACACTACTGGAAAGGGAAAATTAGGTCTTTATAATCAGACCCATTTCTTCCAAAATGCATACTGTCAAGGAAAGCTCCATGTATTGACTCTAAGTACACACAAGATGAATAGGTGATCAATAAAAGTACAATCCAGAAAAGGAGTGAAAGAACATGCATGTAACATCATAGCTCATTAAACACAGCTTTACTTAACATGTTATCTTTCTTTTCCTATTAAAGAATATACCCTTACTAACAAAGCATTGCCACTTTCAATGCTATTACAACATACACATCTTAAGGTTGTAAAAAGTTTCAAACAAGATCTTGTTTGATTTTGCATGAAAAAGATGCAAAAAAGCATCTTTTACAGCTAACTTGATTCAAACTTTTATGATGATAATAAATTGACCTGCACTGACAAATTTTTCCTTTTATTTCCATCAAGAAAAATGCTTATCATAGGGAAGTAAGGGAAGAAGCAGCATCTGGGGAAGAAAAGCCTGCAAATAAAGGGAGATCATTCCTACAGTAGGTGTTAATAAACCAAAGCTGGATTTAAGACATCCCAGTCGCAATCTTCATTTTTCTGTGACAAACCATTTTGCAAACCCCTATACTTCATTGTATGAAACAACACACATTTCCTTTTGCTTTCTGTTCCGCTCTTCTTAGCTTCCACCCTCTCTTTCTGCAGTTTACAGACAGATCTGCTTTGTGCAGGACTTCAGCAGTCACTTATGCCCCAGGTCAACCCCCACTCTTACTTGAATTAACTGACTTTAATAGGTGTTAAAACCAGGAGACGAATACAACAGAGATGCCCTGTCTCTTTCATCTTCCCAGCAAACCCAAGAACCATGTTTTTCCTAAAGCACAGCAGTTCCTTTTGGAAATAGGCCCTAGCGATGACTGCTTTTGAAGACTGACTTTATTTTCCTGGAGTGCACGTTCAAGACCTCATGGGTACAGTTTGCCTGAGTTCTATAATTCACTGGCACAAGAGATGATGCTTGTGGCTGAAGAGAGGGCTCCTTTTACCCATATGTGACTGAGAATCAATAAATGCAAAACCTTAGCTCACCTTCAGTAAGGCAAACTTCTTCCACTGACTTCAGTACAGGCAGTATCATTTCAAAGACCTTCACCCCTTTGGAATTATGCTATGCAAACAGTTTATATGATAAGAAGACTTTTACCGTTAACAAATTCTGTCAGGATGCACAAGCTATGCTCACTACAGATATTTAAGGAGTAGTTCTGATATGTCTTAAGTCTTACAAGAACATATCTTTCACTGGACATACCCTCCACATTTTGCTGGAGGTCTCCAACAGCTCTTTTATGCCGCTCCCACAACACTGCTTGAATTGTAGAGGCAAAGTCCCACAGCTCATAGTTCTGATCATCCAAACTGGAACTGCAGTTGTTTATGGTGGTTACTGCTTCCAAGGAGCGGTACAAGAGACACAGTGTTCACAGCCACACAGGCGAATGTGGCCTGTGAAATGTGAAGGTTGCGACTGATGTCAGCTTTCACGACTATACTGGTAACAAACTGTAGCAGCCAAGAAGTAACCCCACTGTCTGTTTGGCTGCTTCTATTATTAGAAAAGCAACTGCAAGACTGAAGAATGGGATGGAGTGCTGAAATCCTTTTGAAGTACCTCAAGCTTATGAGTCAGACCACTCGCAGAAGGAGCAAGCTGTACAGCACATTCCTCCCCGGTGACAGATAAAAATTAAGTATTAACTACCCAGAGGAACATCAATGCACCCGTGAACCAATATCCTAATGCTCTAATACCTTACAATACTGCAGATGTTATAATGGTCAGAAAAAAAGTTATTTTGTTTGAAGCCTAGAAGAAGAAGAAGCAAAGCAAGTCCCACAATTTTTTCTAACCATGAAAGAATACTTTTTTATGTTTTTAACACACTTAGGAAATAAAATATCAGAACAACAAGTAAAGGTCATTATGGGATAGTGAAAATCAAATAGTCAGGCTTGAAAGTTAAAAACAATCCTAAGAAATTTCAAAGTATGCACAAAAAATTACCTAGTTAGAAGCATGTTGTCACCAAGGTCCTAAAAAGACAGAAGAATCTCAAGCAATGGTAAATATATTTCAGATTAGCTGCTATCACTTCAGTTCCTATTTAAAGCTGATACTCAGTGTCATTTTGGTCTTTCCTAGTTACATTGTGAAAAGAAACACTGTCAATCTAGGTTCCAAAATGGTTTATTTCCAACATTAAATAAAGACAAAGTTTACAGGACTGTCTTTAAGATAACCATGGACCAGAAAGAGGTATATAAGCTAAAGATGAAATTTCTCCTTTTGCTGGTTAAAAATTTTTAAAGACTCTGGGGATGACCAAAAAGCTGTAACACCATACGTGACAGAAGCAAAGAAATGTATTTCCATAAAGCAAGCATTGAATAGACTCTGGATAGAAGGATCTCAGCTAAGTTGTTACACAGAGCAAAGGCAAGATTTGCAGCTTACTAAGACTGCGCAATTTTACATAGCAAGAAACCTGCTTTGACAACCACAGGGCCACAAGACCACTTGTATGAAAAAACATCCCAAGAAGTTTTGGTCCACAGATGTTTTATTGCTCCCTAGACAGATAACTACAGATTTGAAAATCTGGAGAAGAGCCAGGACATGCATGGGTTTTTTACCAGCTTGCACTCTCTGTCATTCAACCCCTAGGTCAGAGACAGTGATGGAAACACCACAGTCAAACCCTCACTGCAAAGAGGTCCAACGCTTGCCTGACTAGACTCTTTTTGTCAGACAAGGCTGTGGGATCCTACATTTCAGTGTCTTTATCCACAAGGATAACTTTTACAGGTGAGAAAGGATTCTCGCCACTCAAAAAAAATTACTTTATGTACTAATTCCACAGACTACACTTCCATTTTTTTAGATGCAAGAGTCAAACTCGCAGTTTCACCCGTAACACCAATGTTTACTCTTAACAAAAAGCTAGTCCAAAATCAAATTTGTGTAAGTCGATACCACAGTCTTAAAAGTCCTATTCAGTGTACTATATATTGAAACTGCAGTATTTTAAGTATGGCTACAATGCAAAATACATCGTAAGCTCAAAGAAAGTTCTATCTGTAAAATAGTTTTATTAGAAACAGATCAGCTCTTCTAGAATTAAAAAGAATGGTTACTTTTAAAACAGGGTAATTACAGAATACGCCACCATTACAACAATTCAAGCGCGCTTCTCTTTGTAAAAGGTTAAGTACCACAGGAGAGCAGTGAGAAGAGGAGAGATATTTCTTTTCTCTGATCAAAAAACATACCAGTGCAGCTAGGTAACTAAAAAATGCAACAACTACAGAGCTTGCTATTATTGTTACCCTTATCACCCTTTCAAGCAAAGAACAGTTGGCTACAGCTCTGTATTTTTAATAACTTACTACAGTACTTTACCCATACTCATCTGCCCCATCACTGCTGCTGAGCAACTAACCAAGCAGGAACAGAACTGACAAACAGACTCTGACACATCAAACACTGACAGACAGGAACCACTCAGGAAAAGCACCATGGTTTTCCCCCCTCCCCCCAACCTTTAAAAATTGCAGGTATCCTCACAAAAATTCCCATTTGGAGCTGGAGAAGTGGTTCCTTCCTGGGTTCAAGTCAGAAAGAGTTAGGGAAGAGGCAGGCCTCCTCTCTCTCTCTCTCTGAAAAGAATGAGAAAGAAAATGGGAAGAAAGGGGAAAAGTAATTTAGAGCACAAAAAGGGATCAGGTAGTCTGAAATTCAGTATGCCAACACTGGGACTTGAGCTTTAAGAAGGAAAGCCATAGGAGAAGAAATCATCACTTCCAGCAGCATAAAGTCCAGCTGGAGGCCAGTTACTAGGGGGTGTACCCCAGCATCAATACTGGGACTGGTTCTGTTTAACATCCTCATTAGCAGCCTGAACGACAGGAGAGAGCGCACCCTCTGCAAGTTTGCAGCAAGTCTGCAGACAGCGCAGAAGCGGAAGGAGCGGCTGATAATGCTGCCTGGTCATGCTGCCATTCAGAGGGGTGCAGGCAAGCTGGAGAAATGAGCCGACAGGAACCTCAAGGAGTTCAACAAGGGGAAGCGCAGAGTCCCACAGCTGGGGAGCAGCTTTGCAGAAAAGGCCTTGGGGTCAAGGACAAGTTGACCAGAAATGCATGCTCATGGCAGGGCTGCATGAGGAAAAGCATTGCCAGCAGTGGAGGGAGGTGGTCATTCCCCTCTGCTCAGCACATCTGGAGCACTGGGTCCAGTTCTGGGCTCCCCAGCACAATGTAAGATGCAGATTTACTCAAGTGAGTACAACAAAGGACCACTAAGATGATTAAAGGAACCAGAGCATCTTTCATGCGAGGAGAGGCTGAGGGAGCTGGGACCGTTCAGGCTAGAGAAGAAAAGGCTCCAAGGGAAGGAATCTTACCCATGTGTAAGTACCTGATGGGGGTGAAGGGAGAGGAGTAAAGAAGACTTAGCCAGTTTTTCCTGCAGTATCCAGTGACAGGTTGAGAGGCAACAGGCACAAATTGAAATATAGGATATCCCGCTTCAACACAAGGAAAAATAAAATAAAATTTAAAAAAAAACCAACACATTTTTACTATAAGAGTGGTCAAACACTGGCACAAGTTGCACAGTGAGGTTGTGGAGTGTCCATCCTTAGAGCTATTCAAAACCTGACTGGTCATGGACCTGGGCAACCTGCTCTAACTGACCTTGCTTTGAGCAGGGGGTTCAACTATATGATCCTCAGAGGTCCCTTCCAAACACAAACAATTCTGTGATTTGGTGATCTACAGCCTGACACCAGGAGGAGAAACACAGTGCTAACAGAATTCTTTCTTAGTGGATACCTTCAACTACAACAAAACCTACAATTTCATCCTGCGGCATGAAAAGGAGCAGCCTTTACAGTCACTAAGTACATGTTAGAAAAACCTTGCACGTTTGTGTTTGTGTCTTACTGCTGCAGAACTGCAGCAAAGACATAAATTTGAAGGGTAGTTCAAACCTTAATAAGGAATAAGCAGAATATGATTCACCTGGGATCATCAGACTCAGGCAAAGAAGTAGGACCAGTAACCAACACCACAAACTTGAGGCAATGATGCATTTTAGCCAGAATAAGCCACTGTGTTCACTGCTATAAACTCTTGAGATCTTCGTCCAAAGACAGACATCTTCAGATCTTCATCTATATCCTTAGCTATATTACAAAATATTATGGCAAATTAAACTAGTCTATTGCGACTGTTTTATTTGCATGTCAAACACGAAACATGCAAGCAGCTACATTGAAATTTAGTTACTTTCAGCTACTCAAACACGAGGACATTCAAATTACTACTAAACACTCCGATATAGCTACTGACACCTACTTAAAGCTTAGAGGAGTAACAAGCAAACAAAACACACCAACATGTAACATGGGAGGGCCTCAATTATTTCCCCTATTATCTTTATCTAAGATGTTTCTTGGTTTTCCTATTTTGGGCAAGTTGCTCTAATACTTGAGAAGCAAGAGAGCCACTGCAACATCATGTGAGCATCTGTGCTGGTGGAAAAAAAAAAAAAAAAAAGAAAAGAGAGAAAAAAAAAAAAAGGAAGGGGCAAGCCAGCACAATGAAGAGCTATCAAAAGAAGAAGGGATGATGGGGCAGCAAGCACCAGTTGGACCAGAATGAATCCTTATGGAACTGAGGTCTGCTACACTGGAAGACCTGCTGGACAAGTCTAGGCACATTGGCCCAACGTGCAAAGCATAACCGACATGAGTCACCTGAGCTACCTTCAAAATTGCTATGAACTTCTTTTTAAAACAAACAAACAAACTTGTTAGGCGTGTTGTGGTCTTTAGAGCACAGCAAGCATAATTTTATTCTTTTAAAGAATGTTAGAACATGTTAAAATCATGCAACACCCCGCTTTTCTACTTTTCCCTAACCTTAAGTACAGAAGAGATAGATAAATGTCATTGTTATAAAAATTTTGTAGCCACAGGCATCAGACACTACAGAACCACTATTTACACAGGGACAGGGTGACAGCTGTTTGATTTTCAATGGGCTTTGGATTTGTTTGGGGAAAGCAAACCAAAGAAAGTATTTTCTCCCCAAGAGAGTACTCTGAAAGCACACCCTCTGTCACAGTTCAAGTACTGCATCGTAACAATAAACTGAGCTGTCTTTGCAGAGTCAACTGTCTAGGCAACAGAGTCTACCCAGGGGCAGTATCAAAAACTATGATACTATTACAACAGTTTCCTTTTGAGTCACTAGCAATGGTATGCATTACTAATTTGATCCTGTTGCTTGTCTTTCCAGATGTGAAATTCCCTGTGATGCCAAAGGGTCATTCATATGGTACTTTGCTTCCCTCAACTGTTAAGGTGGCTCAAAAAGTACAGCTACCATATCATATTGCCTTAAAAAGCCAATAGATACAGGACAAAAGCAGATCTTCCCTCTCAGGTTCCGGGGAAGCAATGTCCAGAGAATACATCCAGGTTCACCACTCTAGGTAAAGGGATACTTTTCAGATTGTGTAATCAACACCAAACACCAGTATATCCAAACCAACTGTGTGAAAAATCCCATTAGGGTAATGGTCTACGCAAAGCAAATTCCCTGTGAAATAGCAGTCCTGTTTCCTCCAGGGAGAGGACTACCTCTTTCAAAGCAGGGGGAATGGTTGAAGCCTGCTTTGCAGCCTCAGCTGTTAACTCTGAGAATCTTGATGCAAACTAGTTGGCCTAGTGCAAGCTGGCTAAAACAAACTAATAATCAACAAGCCACCATACAGGATCGCAACGCTCCCACAGTATCCATTCAACTGTTCAGCCCCTTATGCAGAGCTGCCCACTGCAACACCACAGGACTTGCTATTAGGAACCAAACTTTCTTCTTCATACGACAGAAATAGACACTGCAGTGTGTCATCCAGAATAAAATGAGCACTGGGGAAACTGGACAAAGACTCCAGTGAAAAAATGCACCCGTAAGACAGAAGCAAGCCTCCAAATAAATGGAAAAAGAAATCTGTAATTCTACTTCAAGAAGAAAATGAGACACAATCAGAGTCTGAGGGCTACAAAGAAAAAAAAGATAAGAATCATCTATTATCACAAATAGGTGGATGTAACCCACACGAGATTTTTCACTTTTGAAGTGGACAGATTCGAGTCCTTACTGCTTCTGGACAGCGGTATGTAAGACTTGAAGGAACTTCTTACAAAAAGTATGTTCTGTGAGAACTGTTGAACTGCCCAAAATGAACTACTGCACAAAATTTTCACTTTTTTCGCTGTTTCACAAGAGGGAGCCAGCTCTATTACAACAAAGTTCTGCAAAAATTGCTGTGGTTTTTTGTTTGGGGGTTTTTGTTTGTTTTGGGGTTTGGTTGGTTTTTTTTTTAAAAAAGCCAAAAAACTGAGGTATTTGGAAAGCCACAGTTCTAGTCATATGGAAGATTCTGCTCCTACTTAATCTAGATTTCCAAGTCAGGCCAGTTGAAAGTATGGCTTTAAAGAGCAAGTAAGTGGTGGCATATAGTAATGAACCTGCCCAGGAAGAGATGGCCATTTCTTCTCCTTTTAAGATTTGTAGATTGCAAGCTTCCTATATCATTTCAAGGAAACCAGAGCATTTAGAAGCTTTTCAGATGTTTTTCCCAGAAAACACAGCTACAGAAATAACATGATATATTCAGTAGTCTTACAACAAATATCCCAAGGCAATGGAATATCAAGTCGTTCTGGGGACAGCAGAAGAACTCAACAGGCTATAGCTATTACCTACTGCATAAGGGACTGGAGAAGCTAGCTAGCAATGAAAAGGCATGAGGTGGAAGTCTCATTTCCATTTTTAACTGAAAACTTTAAGTTACTGTGTATTTTGGGACTATAATTTTTTCAGAGCACTATACAAGAGACTCTTTCAGGTAAAAGACATGCAGAATGCAGAAAATTGGCACTGGATTGCACAAAGAGGGAGAGCAATTTCTCATAGGAAGCTGATAAAGCACATTATTCTAGTGCACTTATATCATAGCTAATGAGGTAACTAACCAAGGGTTTGCTGGTACCCATGAAATTCTCTGAAGTGCCTTGAGGTTTATCAAATACAGGAACCAGAAAACTGTAATAGGGCTGGAAGTGAGCAAACATTACGTTTTCTTTAAACAAGATGTGGAACTTGCCTAAAACTCCAACTGAGAGTTTGCATTCATCTCTCCCTACATACCAAGGCTAATTAAATAGCATGGTGAAAAAGCTTAATCAGCCCCCAAGCATTCAATGACTTAGCTCAAGAACTATACCATCAGGACTGGGCGCAGGCAAGGGTTACAGACAAAAGGGTACATACCAAGAAAGGCTGCCAGAGTCACTACAGGTAAGAACTAAGACTATGCTTTTCACAAGATGCACCAAAAAAAAAAACCCAACCGAAAAAATGTAGTTGCACTACTGAGCAAGGAAACAGTTTTCCCAGTGTTCAGATTGAACTGGGCTCAGGAAAACATGATTTTGCATATATCCTTTAAAAAGTCATATTGATTAAAAAAAAAAAAAAAAAAAAAAAAAAAAAAAAAAAAAACCCACCAACCCCAAAAACCAGTTCTTCATCAATTTTTCCTCCTAACAGAAGCAAACTGCATGACTTTAATCACTGGCTGAAGGTTCAAGTCAAGAAAACCAACAATACTATTACTGGAAACCAAGACTCTGAATGTGGCAAAACCACCCTTATATCCCAGCTCTGGTCATTACCTTCTGCTTATCTAAATAAAGTTCAGCTACCTCACAGTTACTTCTTCGTATTCTTCAGGTCTTGCCTAAGTTACTACAAAATGTAGTTGATGCCGTCTCATTATACAACTGACATTTTTCAGCCCGGCTCATGATACAGTACAAATAATCACCACATAAAAGTAGTGCCTGATGTATTTGGAAAACTCTTTACTTTTAGATTATTTCTGTTAAATGGCCTACATGGGAAAGGCAGAAGGCCATCCTGTGCATCTTTTTACTGTCTCCCTACAGTGACCTCAGAACCGAGGAGCTTGTCTCCACTGGAAGGACACTGACCATTTAAACCTCCTTAACTCAGTCAACTCTGGACGGAAAAGACAGAGCTACTGAGCGCCTGAATGATCATAAGAACAGAAATACATATTCAAACAGTGTATTTTGAGATTGCAGAAGTGGCATAATTTAAAAATCAATATCCTCAAGCAATAAAACTGGCTACTAATCAAACAGCTGCAGCATTATTCTCTCCTCCCCCCATACACCTCTGCACCATCCTCCAGTTCCAGTGTGTTAGTGTTGCCATGTACCACAAAACAGAACCAAGTCAATGGACATTTTCAAGTTGCAGCGTGGAGGGGAAAACTTAATAATGAAAGGCATGCAAAGAATCGAAAAATAACTGGACACAGATGCAAGGAAGAAGGACAAACCTTTTAAAAGAAGCCTTAAATGTGTGTGCTGTTAGGTTTCAAGGACTTTATTAAACTTCTCACCCATGTTACAAACAACAGCCTTTACGACTAAGTAGTTATAACATGAACAAGAACTGTAAAAACATTTCCCCTTGGACTTTTTAGATATTATGTTCATTTTTTTCAAATAATGGATTTTGTAAAGGCCAGGGGGAAAATGATGTTCAGTTACCACAAATTTTAATCGAAATAATTTAAACATAAAACAATAAGAAGCTAATGATGCAGATTAACATAACAGCAAATTCCTATATTCAGTTTTATGTTTCTGTTTCTGCAAGTCCCATTACTGAAACAAGAGGCCACAGTAAGTTTGAAAAGCATGCTGGAAAGTCCATGACAATAATTCTGGCTGGGAACTTAAGCTATTATTTTTGCTGGTATAATGCAACAAATGATTCAAGCCAACAAAGCATCTTACCCTATTTAAATTTACCCCAAGTTATCCTATACCAGTTCAGTGACTCTTAAGAACTAAGAGTGTGGCTATGTTTCAGGCTGCCAGTAAGAAGTCCATCATCATAAAATCAGAAGCAATGCTTTTAATGATACTCTCAGGCTATCACAAATGAAATAATTAGCAGGAAAAAAAACCAGCCTCTCTCATTAGATTATTCTAGCTGATGTACCTCAAAGCGGCAGTAGAAAGTTTACTGTTCCTAATTTAAAAAAAAAAAAAAAAAAAAAGTTTAGCTCTCCGGCATCTGTTACTATTACAAAACAAGTAATCCTCTTACACCTGCTGACAACTGCAAAAAATACCTTGGATTTGTGGCTGACAGTCTCACTGGGTGTTTCAGTAGTACTTTTTACATGAAACGGTCGATCTTGATACAAACAAATTTATTCAAACATTCTGAATGGCTGGCTCCAATTCCTACCGTTCATCCTCAGCACACAAACTAATATTCAGTGCACCTTCCAGTGAAATATCCAGGTCCCAATTTTGAAATACGCTACTGCAATGACAGTAATTGAGGCTTCTCTTCCCCCTCCTCAAATTAAAAAAAATTCCACATCTCAGATGAAGAAGTATTTCTATACATTGGGAACAAATGGTAAAAATGACAGCAGACGAGTGCTGGAGGAACAAAAATTGAGGAAGAACAGACTTCAGAGTACTTCAATTAAAAACAGTACTTCACTGCAGAGCAGTTTCTCTGAAGAGCACCCGTAAAGGGGTTGAACAAGAGTTGTGAAAGACTGTGGAAATTGACTTCTCCATTTCAAATACAGCAAGCGTGCCACAAATGCAAGATGATACTACAAATCTCAAAATTCCACTTCACAATTAAATGATTAATGTGAATAATCCTAAGTCTGTGGGTAGCAATAGGCACTGAAAGCACTTTACATGCAACTTGTCATGATCTGTGGCTACAAGTGCCTTGGCTTACTCATGAAGCACTTGCCAGAAGTGGTACAAATCACTCTTCCCTCAGACACAAAGTAAACTACGCAAAAATAAATTTATTCAGGCTACAAAATCTGACACTCCCACAGAGTAAGAGCTTTGGTCAATATACTTCAAACATAGAATTCTACCTATCCAACTAAATTCTCTGTACTTTGCTCAAAGAAACCCTGCCTCAAAGCAAACCCAGTGAGTGATGAGACACTCGGATTTACCGCATTGTTTTTGCAAAGTATCAGGAAAGGGTGGTAATGGGACTGGAAAAGGAAGGAGCAGGCCACCTCCTACGGTTCGTTCCTCACAGCAGCCACCCAAATAACCCTTCCTTACAGTGACGCACGGTGACGCCACTTGTGGTTACGAGAAATCAGCTCTGCATTTTAGCTTTTAAAGTTTAGTAGGCTGTTAAAACATTTGCAAAGAACATAAGCAATAAAGAGGAGGGGAAAAAAAAAAAAAAGGCATGTTTCAGTATTTTCTCCCTCTGAAATAGACGAGGGACAAAAGTGCTTCTGCAGCCTGTAAAAATCTTGTCAAACTCCAGAAGCCCAAGGTAGGCATGAAATTATCTTTAAAAGCATCCAAGACAATAGGTACCTGGGCAAAGGCCCTGCTGTTGCCACAATCCCTTCCTATGTTACTAGGTTAGAAGACCGAAGTATTAGGTTTGATGATACAAATAGAAGAGTTTCAAATACAAAGAAGAATTCATATTTGTTTTCATGTAACCCACTGCATGCAAGAGGCTTAACAGACATTTATATTAACTGTACCTGACTCTGCAAGCATTTTTATAAATGTAAACTGAACTTCATCAGTCCTTCATGTTATATTATTATATAGACAGGCTACGGTTATATTTATTTCCAAGTCAAGCTGTTGCTAGGAGGAACAACAACTGAATTTTATGCCCGAGACAAGCATAGAAAATAAATGAGAGTATGAAAGAAGAATGCATTTGGAAAGGAAACTGGCAGTTACCAGAGTTGGAGTTTTGCCAGACCATCTATATATATTTATGCATATCAAAATAGAACAGGTTCAGGTACAAAACTCAAGAGGCCACATTTCTAATGTAATGCCTTTACACATGCTACACGGTGGTACAGAACCTTTCTTGACAGACTCTCATGCGGCTTACCGTACACCCTGCTGCTCTCTCCCAGGTCTCCCCAAATACACTCAAATACACCTCAAGCCTCATGTTTCTACACGTCCCTGGGTCAGATTCGTAACTGACTTTTTCTTTGGCTCTGCCCACAGTAAACTGAGCATCACTGTTCTTGAGAGTTTCAGTCAGGTTGATGCCCTCCCAGTCCTCTTTAGGAGGCTATGCCAACTCCTGTTTTATATACAGAGTAGAAAGTCTTAAAACCACAATACTTTAAGTTCTCTTACCACCTTATCCTTTTTCCTAATATTAAGACTAAACATTTATCTGCATATGCCTTTCGGATCTAAAAGCATAAAAGCATAAGTCCACCATAAGCAAGGTGGACTAAACATCATCTAAAGGAAAGGATGCTGCTTCATCCACTGTCTGCCACTGCCAGATTAACAAGTTGCTCCAGAAACAGCGGAAGTAACAAAACCTGGTTTCCCAAAAACTTGTTGTCTAAACTCCTTCTCCTCAACGGGCTGGACAAGATATGCCGGCACTGTGGCAAACCCAAAACCATTGATGCACTGGTTGGACGTGCAACAGATGTCAACCAAGACACACGAAGGCCAAATCTGCCTGCATTACCCTCAGCTGAGGCACTAACTTGGGTCTCTCTCTCCTCTGCTCAGCTGCCAATTTTCACAAAACTCATGAGAACACCATTATGTCTGAAATCTGAACCATCTGGTCAATCGCAGACAGATTTGCAAAGAGGCAAATCAGAAGTGTGGGAGGGATGAGGGAAAGAATAGCTGTTAAACAAGTAGCTTAATCCCATCAGGAAGCCATGCTTAAAACACTGTCACATTTTTCTACATAGATAATAAAATACCCAAGCCACCAGATTATTTTAAAATAATGTTCAATGGCCCACCCTAAACACCACACTCAGACATAAATGATGCTTAAATTCACCAAAAACACATATTCTTAATAGTTTTTCCCCCCCGGTTCTGGCAAGCAAGCACAGAAACTACAACTTCCACAGACATTGGATGTTAGAAAACAAATTAAACTAAACAAAAAACAACTCAGACAAAATCCTCCTTTTTGCCTCCAAAAAAACACACCCACAAGCACTCATGCCATTGTCCTAATGAATCAACTTTCCAGAACCCGCGCCCTCCCAAACAGCAATAATGCTGGCCCTTGCTCTTAGAACACCATGTCTATTTTTAGTTCTACATAAGTGAGAAGCAGTAATAAAGCTATTAATCGTTCCTCTCCCCCTTTACTTAAATTACAAAACCAAGGTGAATCTCTAAGCCAGTTTAAATTATTACACTCCTTTAATAGGGACTATTCCTTACCTTTTAGAACTACAACGTTTAAACGAGAAGTTTTCAGATTGTTATACAACTCAAAGGAATTAGCACCATTGACACTATCCTGCAAAGTCAGTATTTGTGAAAAAACATAATGAAAGTATTTAAGAAAAAACAAACAACAAGAAAGAACAAACACCCCAAACACTGCTGTCTTATTAAATCTTAAAGACTTTAATTTTCTACCTTCTAATGACACTACAAGTCCCCTTCTTTACACAAAGGCAGGGAGATTGCATCTCTTCTAGTCTAGTCTGCCCAGGAAACAGAATCACCAAGTTGTCCAATTCAGTTCCAATTCAAGTTCAGCTGTGAATTAAATTGTTCTGATTTGATTTCAACTTGCACTAATGAAGCTGTTGACCCTCTTAGAGACCCTTCTTAACTCTTCAATAGCTTTAAAACAACCGAGACAAAAACATCAAAGTGTGAAATTGAACCACTGATATTTCTAATATTATTCTCCATCTTGTTCTTTACATATTTTATAACAGAATGTATACTCGTGCGGAGCCAAAAATTTCCCTAAGCTCTCCACCATCATACTAATCTCTTTCCTAAACTGCTATTTTATTTAAACATTTATTACTTTGGCATAGAGCTTAAGTACTTTTGAAGGTCTTTACAATTGTCTCTGTAGCTGACAAACTCAAACAGTACGCATACAGAACTTCAGAGGAACCCCACTGCTAAGCCTTCATCAAAATGAACACTGGTTCTTTTATTCCTTTATCAACCAGTTTTCAGTTTATGATAACCCCTTGTTCTCACCCTACACTTAAATTTTCTTCTCTAAAGTAACTTTGCAGAAGGCACTTTTCCAGTCTAAATAACACTAACCAGTTAACAAAATAGTAAGAAAAGGTGAGAAAGTCTACTTCAGTGACATTTTATTCACATACTAGAGGCCCTGTTCTGCACAGGACTGCTCTCTTGACTTGGGGCCATAAGCAGTATTTCAACAAACACATTAAAGCTGGTACTGTCACCAAAGGAAACAACACCTTCTTCTTTCACCACACACGCAAAATGAACTGAGTTAAGAACTGTGCTGTGTAAGTCACCCAGCAAAAAAAAAAAAAAGGAAGTGGGTGGTTTTAGTGTGGATCAGGGCCATGATCCAGATCACCACACAATCGTTAAAATATTTCACCAATAAATCTGAAGCAGCAGTGGTAGGATGAGTCTGAAAGGCTGGGACTGGCTTTCTTCAGTGGCACTCCCTGCTTGATATGCTTTGATATGGTTGTGTGGGGAGAGAAGAAAAAAAAAAAAAATACAGGCTCACGTGCAGAATCCCCTACTGGTGTCACAGAACTTTTTAAGGAATGCAAACATATTACTCTTATTTATTTCAGTAACTGCATATACAAATGGCTGGACTATTATCTCAACTGTGGTGACTGCAACAGCAGTGCAATTACATGCCTACGCAATCCCACATTTGACGTGTCATCTTAAGCATTAGAGTTTATATTCCACTGTAATAAACGCGAGCAGATTACATATCTTGGAGCTGTATTTTGGCTCAGTTCACATTGGAAAGTTACACCACTAAGCTTATATTCCATAAAGGATTTACTAACTACCCTGTCTAATTAAGGTTGCACAACTCTTTCATTTTTAAGATCCTGTTTTCAGCAGCTTAAAACCTTGCCAAACTAACCTTTGGCAAGATTTCTCTGTCCCTCACACACACCCGACAGAGAAAGGGAAAGTGATATATTCTGTTCATCTGTTTGAGTTTCATTCTAAAAAAGTAATTTCCCAGAACAAAATGGCAGAGAAAATAGGTTTTATCCACATTAAATATCCAATTTTTTTCTCCAGTTTTCTTTAAAAGCTCTAAAATTTCTATGCTTTAGAACAGTTACATTAAATGAGAATGAGAGATGGCATCTCTGTCATAAAGGCATCATCTCTGACATGTTCCAACACAGATGTGATCACAGTCGAAGCAAAAAAAAACTCGTCCTTCATACACTTTGCAAAGAATTTAACTCCCTAAGATTTTGCTTCTCAGAGCTGGACAAAAGCTTTCCCGTAATTATTTCACATGGTTCCTAAAAGCCTACCATCAAGAAAAAGAACAAGAAAAGGTACAGAGAACAGACACACATCTCTCAGGTATTCTTAGTCATATCCTTTCAGGCACTCAACCAGCAATGAAGGGAGAAGTAAGATGACTAGCATGAACAGATACGCTGAAAACAAAGACCCAGAAGAACTAGGAGGGATGAAAACACACCCTAAAAATAGCAAACTCAGCCATAAGCAGGAATAGAACCAGAATTCACAAACTTTGTCTTTCGCTCTTAGCACATAAACTAATTCAGAAGAATCCCACAGCCATTCCTGGCGTTAAAAGTAAATAATCACACCTTTCTGTACGGGTATTCCTCAATAATTTCATCTTTATTATCCTTAGGCAGATGTGACATATTTGGTATGCCTGCAATAGTTTTTGTATTACCAGAGTAGGTGAAACAGGAGCAGAGACTAACCCACTCTAAACACACACAAAAAAAAGACGTGAATAGCAACAAACAACAAAAGTATCACTAGCAAAAAAAGCCAACAGAGCGTGCTTTTACTCTAAGCTTTGTGCCAGAAGGCAGTAGCTTTCTAAAAATAAAAGTCAGAGAGCATTTCAATTCCTAATCTTTTGGAATGATCCTTTATAGTTAAATGATAGAATAGGAAAATGGAAGATAAGCTTTACTGCTTTTGACATGTTGCTGACACTAGATGAACTACAAAGAAGTATGGTAAAGCCTGTAACGTGTTCCATAAAGGAGAGATGGGAATTTCCTGGTGTGATTTTACATACTATTAAAATAGGACAAGGGTCACTGTATAGCACTCTTTACAGACACATTACTTGCAGAAAGAAGTTGACAGTAAGTTCACTGTACTCCTTACCTCCTCTTACGCAAAGGCACAATGAGCCTTTGCTCTAAGGCTACAGTAGAAACAGCTCCAATGTCCCCAACTCATTCAACTCTGACCTTTTCTTATCAGGACAGCTCACAAATTACACACAAACTTCCTCTTACAAACAGCACAATAAATTCAAAGATCCCTGCTTGATCTCAGCATAACCTACACATAAGTCACGTCCATCAGAGAAAGCTGCATTTAAGCCAGGCATTACCTAGAAACTCAACACATAGCCATGGCATAAACTAAAAGTTCCTGCATGGTATGTTGGTATCCAAATCCACCAAGTCACATCAGGTATTTTTGCACATTCCAAGAAAACAAAAAACAAGAACAATTTTGTTTCTCCATTTTACACGCTGCCCGACCTCAAAAACCACAAGTTGTCTCCCCCATGCCCCTCCCTGCCCAGTCCTCAGAGAGGTGACCAGTCCCAAAACCAAAATATTGCCAGTTAGAATTCACACTGTAGAAACAGAGGAGGGTAGAAAACAATGGCAGGGTTAGAGGCATAGATAGGTCTCCTGAAATAACAGCTCCTGCCTTATTTGGAGCCAAAAATTTACTTTATCTCATCTGCTGGTCTCCAGCTTCTGCTGCACTTCCTGCCCGAGGAGAGGGGCCGACTTGGCATGAGAAGCAGCGCAGACAGCACATGCTGTCTGCACCGAGGAAGTGTCGTCACAGCAGCTCCACCTGTATCTCTTACAGTTCTGGAAGACAAAAACATTTGCATTCTTAGAAGATTAGAGGAGTTCATGCTGTTGACCGATGAAATGGAAACAAAGAAGATTTTGAATTAGAGAGAGAAAAAGTATGACTGCTGAAAAAATTATAGAGTGGTCACTACTTAATCATACATGCAAATCAGCCAATACATTTTAAATCACTTGAGGGGAGAGGAAGTGGAACACAACTAAAAATCAAAATCTCAATTTTACTCTACTTGGCTGAATTACAAAGAAGGAGGAAAGGGGAATTCTCCTCACTTGACAAAACCCGACAATTCTTACAGACAGTCTTTAAACATCGCCTTCCCAGCTGACGCAGAACAGGCAATACCATAGGATTAGTTCACGTTTTACTAAGCACTGCATCACTATACCAGTAAGCATACTCATACCACTAAGAATTTTTGTCTGCGGTAACAGAGGTGCATTACACTTCCTTTCGTCAGCCCACAGCCCACCAACCTGTCCAACATCATTGCAAGACTATGTGTTGGCAAGAGGCTGAAACAGAAGGTTTTGTCAAGTTGTCCTCTTCACTGCTGTAGCATGAAACACTCCAAGCACAACTCTCACGGAAACCCCCTCCCAAGACGCACACAACCCTGCTGAGCACCGGCAACGCTTCTCTCCCCCGGTGCTCCGACAGGCAGAAGAGCACTGATGGTTGCTGCAGACAGAGGACACTCACCCTCCGCCAGCTCCTCCACATCCCCAGCCAGAGGTACAGGCTAGGCATACACCACCGCTCCCTACAGTGGGACCAAGCTGCACGGACCAGAGCGAAGCACAAGATTAGCATCATGAGTGCACTGCTAACCGATTACACTGCTGTCCTAGAGACTTCCAATTGCAACACCGCAACAACACTATCACAGGGTAATGCTAACTTCTGCATTTAGACAGCAGGAGAAGACAACAAAACAGTTTATCTAAGCGTATTCAAGCAAAGCAATCTTTTCTCTAGATGTCCTAGTTTTAGTGCTTTGATTAGATACAGGGATATTAAACTCTAGTCTGCAATAGTTACTTGCCCAAAGAGGTTCAAATCTAGAAGACGGCTGCTTTAAAACTAGTTTTGTAGGTAAGCAGGAGGACATCAGAAATTCACCACTGCAGATATGCTCCATCTCCCTCCCATTACATCTACTGCACTATTTAGTGGTTTCTGGTTTACTTGTATATTAAATGAGAAATTATAGTACAGGGGGAAAAAACTGTACTTGCCAACAAAGGATCAAGCACTCTCGAGTTCGCTTTTTTTAGAACGTATCTTCCAACAAATGCAGGAAAATATTTAGAAGTGTTATTCAAAGGTGCCTTTCAAATCACACTAATGCGCAGATTCCAAGTGTCCTAACTGAACAGCTCCTAAGACAAGAGCAATACGTTTATACAAGCATTACAAAAATAAAAAGGCTTAGAAGAGTTCTAAGAAGGCCTTTCTGAAAGCGTATAAAAATAAAATAACATTGCTACACTATCTGAACGTTCTTCATAAAAAGACACTCAGTTAGTTTTCATAAGAAACACTATGGAGTTCAAGAGAACAACATAGATATTTATCATACTCTGCCCTTTAAAAATGAAAGGCAACCAATTATACCCAAGTTCTCTCTCATACTTGCATCTTAAGAAGAAAAAGATTAGGGAAAGGAGAGTGACCTTTACAATTTCTCTTCCCGTTCCTTTCTTTATTTTGCTTGTCCAGTTATACACTATCTCTTTACATAACATCAAGTGCATCTGCAAACAGAAACACCTATGTTTATCAAAAAGCATAGATTAGAGCTGCTGATATAAGCACAGATCATGTCATTTCTGTAACAAATCCACTAGGATCCTAGCACGAAAACACCGTTTTATGCGGGGGTGAGGAGGAGAAGGGCAGACCTAGTTAATGAGTTTTCCTCAGCTCTTCTGGCTTTATTCAATAAAATCTACCAACAATTACACAACAGGAGCAAAGCCCAGAAGGAAACGTAGCACTCACCATATTTTCTTCCTTTGGTGTTGAGTTCTCTTCTACACATTACATACAAACTTACACGGGGAAAAAAAGTCCGCCCTGAATCTACTTTGCAGGCTGAGTTTAAGTCCCTATTTACAAATGGTTTCTGTCACTTCTCACCCAACACATGACCCAGCCTCAGAAGGGGAAAAAGGAAATAAATTAAAAAACTGAAACACGCCTTCAACACAACTGAAGCAGAACACTACCTCCAATTAAAAGACAAGTAAACTCATTTAGCTGGTTCCCTCTCAATCAAGGGGGAAAAAAAAAAAGAGACCTTCACCAACTGCTCTACTACTCAAAAGAAAAGTAAAATCCTTAATCTTCTCAATGAATCCATAAATACCTACTATCTTGTATTTACTTCTGCAAAGATGAACATATTGAAGCCTATCTTTGACTTAAGTTTTTGGAATTGCAAACAGAAATTCTGGAGCAACATCTCTTTCACATGCATGACTGCAAGTCTCAGACACCACCTCTAATAAACTAGTATCTCAGTTCTGAATTAGTTACATCATACTCTGTAAAAAGAGGGGATCTAGCGTCAGTCTTTTATAAATCTATCAATCTGGAAAGAAACACATAAATTACTCTGTCTACATATGTTGAAGCCAGAAAGATATACTTTCCAGGTTTGTTCTGCATGTGGTGCACTGATTAGGGTAAAGAACGAACGGACAAAGAAATAAGCTATTCTTGCTACTTTGCAGCTTTCAGTATAAGACAAGTTAATGTCTTCATATCAAATAAAATATATTTAAACTGAGACTTCGTTACAAGCATTTGCTTAAAATCCTCCCCAAAACCAAAGCCATGCTTTATAGTGAAAAGCAAAAAGAAGGGCCTCCTTACCCATACACCATCCCAGAAAACACTTCTGTGTAGCTGTTTGTAAATGATACTTCAGACAAACACACTAAAACATTTCAAGACTGTAAAACAAGTGATTTCACATTGTCAAGCTACATCAGCAACACCAATCAACAGATGCTTCAGGAAGACTTTAGGATATGCAGATCATGCTAAGACCACTTTCCAAGCAATAGGCAAAAGAAACCACACAGTTCTGCAGTCAGCAGTAAAACTGTCCCAAGGAAACTGCTTTCAAAAATTGACAACCATAACACCGTGGGACAATGGCTTGAATTTTAACGAGCATGTTCAATATACACAGCGAATCCCTGGGGTCATATGCTGTATGACTTCAACATTACCATTATACCCATAAACCTTCCAATTTCCAATTAATAATACACACAACACCTTGGAAGTCAGTCCTTCCTTCCGGAAGGCCTTTGTGCTTTAAAGCATAAAGCCAACTTTTAAAACTATACCTGCCACTGCAAACACTATGTGGACTTCTTTTAATGAGCAAATACAAACACATAAAAAGATTTTTAAAACAGCATATCTGGAAAAGCTTGAGCTGTACCAGCCAAGGCAATTTTGAAGCAGTGCAACGTTGCAACAGTTCTAGCCCGACAGACCAGAATCTAGCTTGCTGCTGCTGCTGCCACCATCTCCTTATGAAGAACCGGAAGCTCACCTAGAGTAATCCACAGAAACTTTGTGCATCTCGGAAAGGCACACGACAGGGTACCAAAAGGCACATTATCACAGAGGCTTCAGCTCTTGCAGCCTAACAAAAAGAGCACTCCATCTGGGTCAACACTGACTTTCTGACTAATCAGGAGTCTGACCAGACTCTAGAGCTGCGTGCTGCCATTCCTTTTTTTTTTTTCCTTGTTTACATGGACAAGACCTGTGGATGCAGCCTGGGCAAAGAGAGGGAAAGAATTTTAGGAGGACTGTTCATATTTTGCGCTCAGTAGATTCATTTCCTCCCCTTTCCAAGGTCTAAGCACATACAAAGAATTGATGGCTGTTTTCTTGCACAAAGTGCAGCAGCCAGGATGAAAATCAGTGCATTTGAGGACAAGACTAGGGCCCTCCTTAATATTTCAGTTCACTCAATCACCTTGATGAGCCTATGAATACTAACGAGCAAAAGTAAGTTCAAATAATAACTGCAAAGCAAGCATGCAGAGGGGAAAAACCCTACAGGTTCTGTAATTAGCTCTGCTAACAGTAAGCCAAGAGCCATGCAGTCAAGAAACACTGCGTTATCACTACTCGTATGAAAGAGGTTCCCTCTGTTTCCCTCCGTTCTGAAGCAGCAGCAAGGACAGTCGCTGTTGCAAGGAATAGAAGACCTACTGCTCTGACACGAGCTTAGTGTCATACTTTTTAGCCTTTTGTCCTGACAGTTTTAAGCGGAGATGATTTAGAGATGCACGGCCTTAATAAAGAAAGGTTTGGCTCTACCAGCTACATGCACAGTACCAACCAACGTCTTTTGAGGAGATGTACCTTTTTCACATAACACTAAAACAAAGTGATCAAGATACTTCAGAAAAATTGTATTTCTGATTATACTAAGACAAAATATTGTTTGAGAAACACTTACTTAACACATAAGAACTTTGTACCTACGATTTAAAGAAATGTTTTGGTACACTCAGCATCTCAATCCAGAAATACAAAGCATCTTTATAAGAAACCTGAAGGAAAAACACCCCACGTATCCACTGTATTTTACACATTCCCCTACGTGTGCCCACACTAAAGCACGTGTGTTTTAATGCTTATTTACATCTTTATATTTGTACATTTTAAATTAATACGACATTCTTACCTGTATATCCTGCCCACCAGCCCCAGGAAGCCACCATAGCTAAAAGCCACTTAAACAGCACTCCTTCGATATACCAGAAGCTTTCGCTATCCAACACTCGGAGAGGCTGCAGCATGATTAAATACAAGACGTAGGACGGAATCGCGACCAGGTTATTGGCGACCATAAAAGCAAACCTGAGGAGTGCTTTCAGACAGGTATAGCCCACCCGCTGGGCCTGCTCTAGAGTCACGGCCATGCTCTTCACAGCGGAGGGCGCGGGACCGTCCTACGGGGAGAGGAAAAACAAGGCACAAGTAGCGCTTTCTCGGCGGGGTGAAGCGGGGCGAGGGT
>NW_009260769.1:68678-101739 GCF_000687185.1 Egretta garzetta
CGAGAGCGGGACGGCCCAGCCCCACGCCCGCCCTTGGCCGCCTACTGCTCCAATCCCGCCTCGCAGCTGTTTTGGCTGAAGTTGGGCAAACGGGGAAGGCGGTAAAGGGGACGCCGTCAGATGCCCCCTCAGCGGCGTCAGAACGACCCTTCGGGCCCGGGCAGCAACAACACGTTTTGTTCATGACGGGGGTCACAAGTCCCCTTTGCATGCATTTTGTGGATCAACTTTCCCAGCTTTTTCCTTCTCTCATCCCTCGCCTGCAGCCGCAAGTACCATCTACTTCTAGAAAACCCCTGCAGAGGACACATGACCCCGGCCCGGCAGCAGCCGGCAGGGGAGGCTTCACAGCCCCTCCAGACAACCGGCAGCCCTACGAAACAGCTCCAGGGTGAGGAATTTTTGCCTTCTGGGTAACTGGATCATCCCTTGTGGCCATACAGGACTCGTCCATTCACTGTGCCTGTCGGACGCAAGCCTGCTCCTGTCCTCTCTGTAACCCCCGGACAGGCCTTGGAAGAGCGCCGTCAGACCTCCTCCAGCCCTGTCCAGACTGCGCTTTCCTCAGCTTAGTTCAACTATTATAATACCTGCTCTGAGCAAAATGGCTTGTGCAAGTGATTTTAATTCTGTTAGGGTTCTTAAGGAATAGAAACAGGTTAAAAAAAACCCAAAAAACAACTACACCTTAAGAAAGAGACATGCTAAGGTGGTCTTTTGTGCTGAAAAAAAAAATCTCAAACTGTAATACTTAGACTGAAAACCACGTCACTTTCACATGCAAACCATGCCATGCATAAAGCTAGTCCACTGTTTCCTAGACAATGAGTCTTCAGAGATGACTGTACCATCAACAAAATTAAATCCCAACCTCCATTCCAGGAAGAAAACAAAGTTGTTATTGCAGATAAATTTCATTTGAGAATTTAAAAACACAAACAACCAAATAATGCCATCGTGTTCTATTTGAGCAAAACAAAACAAAACTGCTGACCTTCTTGACAAAAAGGACACATCTTGCATAAGTGTTTCCAAGTCTGGGTGGTTTTCTGTCTATGTTATTTTTATTACTAGGTTAAATCTAACGGTTGCGCTCAGCAATCTTTATGGAGTCAGCTTGAGCTGTTCTGAAGCATTACCAGCTTCAGTCAGATGCCTTTTTTGGGTTTGGTTTGTTGTTGGTTTTTTTTTTTTATTTTCTATCTCATGCAAACAACTCTGGGCATACACTTAATCTTACTCTCAGCAAAATTTTGCTCCAAAATCCTCAGGTAGAAAAAGGGCAATTTTTAGGCCATAATTAAAGTTACATTTTAATTTTTGCATCCCAACAGCAAAATGAAGCCTTGTTTATGTGTTATTCCAAGATGAAAAACGTGAATTATAATTCATTTCTATAAAATTTGGTATCTTAATAATTTTATTTACACTGTACAATTTGGAATGATATTCTCAAATCTGATGCATCAAAATAAGGGACTGCAGAAATTAAGTTAGACAGCTAATGAATTAAGCAATTTATATTGCAGAAAGGAACTGCACATGGGGAAGCGGGTGTACAAAGCATTCTTTGTCAGAGTGACTCCCTTAAAGCTTAGGAAGCTGTGGGCTGGCATTTTGCTGAATGAGCTAGTAGCAAAGACCCACCCCTACTCCTCATTTCCTGGCCTTCACATGGACAACCCAAGTCCTAGGAAGCATGCACAACGAAATACCCCTGCTGGATCTGAAGAAGCCTGCTCTCGATCATCCAGTCTGAGCCTCTGAAGAATCCTTTCTAATATAAAGTAACACATACATGTATATAAGTGCCATTACTGCAAACAGAAATAAGGAAACAACTAAGCAGTAGAATTTTTTTTTTTTTTTCATTTGGTCAATAACCGTTCATACTGAAGCTCAGAAGTTTCACACCTGGGTTTGGGTTTGATTTTTTTCTTTTAATTCTGATTTCTGAGCTTCATGAGCTTTCATTATATATTGTCATTTTACTATTATAAATGCAAAATAGGCAAAATATTAATATAAGCAACTCTCAATTTATGGCCTTTTTAACCATTTCTCTAATGTTTATATATTTTTTGACTGAATACTGCCTGTAACTATGTCTTTTCAGCCTCACAGAAACACTGACAGGGATGTCACTACTGATGGTTGTAAAAATACATTTTAATGTGCTTATTAACTGGTAGATACAGACACTAACATTGGTGATATTAGGTAATTAACTAATGTCAAGGATTGCTGGAGCAGGTAATTAAATATTGGAGTTGTCTCCCACTCACCTCAAAAAAAACCCACCGCTATAGGCCAAAAACACAGAAAAAGAAGGTGAGAGACTTATTCCTGCCTATAAGAAGGAAAATCACGTTATTACTGAGGTGGGGATGTTATACAGTCACATCTGCTACACATAGGTTACTGCAAGGGAGCTACAGAGTCTAGAAGATTCTTAATTCACACGGGCTGGATTTGATCACTCTATCTGGCTGCAAGATTCAAGTCAGGTGTTAGTCATAAACTCCTTGAGGCACTTTTGAAGAAGATAACGTTTTTTTGTCTCTGGGTGCACTTCAAGAAGTGATGAGCCACTGTCATTCTTGTACGCTACCGTTCAATGCCACGTATTTGCATTCCAACTTTGCCATAGCATTAGAGCTGCCTGCAAGCGTAGCTGTGAGGAGGGAATGCATTGCAGACATTCAAGTAGTCCATGAGCCACAGAGGCACGGATAACCATAATGAAACCCAGGTTCCAAGCGCTGTAAACACCAAACCAACTAAAAGATTTGATTCTGGAGTTCAGAAACAGCAAGTTTTGGAATGCTTTTGAATCTCTGTCTGGGTCAAAGATTGCGAAGTAAAAAGCTGCTCGTTTGTCCCGGTCAGATTCAATCAGTTCTCCCTGCTTGCTTTCCTTGTAGCAAACTGAAGTCACAGATGCCATATAGTCAGAGAAAAAAGGGTTAGGAGGATGCATTCATGCTGATGACACTAAAACCAAAACTGCCTTTAAAAAATCATAAAGGCCAGAGAATAAAGACAAGAGAATAGCCTGAGAAATCTCAAAAATTCTACAGAGCAGAAGACAACCTCTGTTTCCAACCTCAGAAAGAGCAAATTGCTACTTTAGAAACTGTATGAAATTTTATTACAAAAAAATAGCATGACAGAAAAGATGAAAGTAGACAAAAGTGCCCCGAGGAACTACAAAGATGGGGACATGTGCAGAGCACAGACTGCTGGAAGATGCATAACACGAAATAGGGCATATGCTCAAGGGACCATAAATTCAGAAAGCGTCTCAAGTGAATTAAGTAGTTAGCGTTGGATCTGGAAAAATAACGGTTTAAAGCACCACCGAGAAGAACTTAACAACTATGTTTTCTATAGGCTGCAATAAAGAAAGAAAAGAACTGGTAAGGGAAAAAAACAAACAAACAAACAAACAAAAACCAAACCAAAAGGGAGGAAGTTGTGGTTCCTTTAAAAAAAAAAAGATATAATTAAACTTCAACCTTCAATATTGAGCTGCTTTACCAAGTGTCACATGCTCTGGTGTGGAGCATTTTTGCCTTGCTGTCTTCAGAACATTAAACATTTCATTTTCATAACAGTTAAACCTTCCAAAATATTCTGTTAACAGTAGCTTCCATTACAGCCTCTGTAGGAGAGGCAAAATGACCTCCATTCTCCAAGTAAATTCTTAAATTTAAAGGACAGTATCAGTCACTCCATCTCTACCAGCTGTACCTCAGGAGGAACGGAGGAAACACGCTTGTTGAAAGTTCCTTGATCTTCAGTGACAAGCTGTTCTCACCTCTTCTCTTACTCACCCAATAGTAGGCCGTGCTTTTTAAAAGCCCTGCTTTCAGTAATCTTTTAGAGCACCTTTTGAAGACGCCCATCCATTTATCACACACAAAATGCAAAACCCAGGCCATTTTCCTTTTCTGATTTTTCTCCAGGAAGTAAATGTTATCAGACTACTTGACCTTTTGGTCAAAGGCCCTTTTATTGCATCTTAATTCTTTTAAGGACACTTCAGGGTAACATGAAGGAGCTGTTAAAATGGAAGTAAATTGTGGCATTGACTTTAACACTTGTTCCGTTCCTGTATTTATGTAAAAAGGCTTTAACCGACCTGACACAGGGCTTGGCCCCCTAACAAGCTCCCTTCCCTTGCCCCCCTTCCAGATCCCGCATGCAGTGTCCCTCACCAAGATCAGCCAGCTGCAGACAACTCACCCTTGCCAGTTCCTACGGTTCTGTCACACAGAGTTGTCTTTTTTGACCATTTTCTCTAATATTTTAAGCTCTTGGATGAGAGCCTACATTTTTTTTGCATTAAAAAAATCATAGGCCTCAGAGAAAACATCACAAGCATGACGAAAAATTTCAGGCTCATGATATGGCTTTTTTCCCCCCCTCTACTAGCTTCAGTTGCCATCAGATCTTGGACAGTGTTAGTTCTAACAAGACTGCAGGGTGCCAAGTTAAGGTCCTGAGTTGGTTTAGGAACATTTTTTTCGTGGGAGAAGGTGGCAAAGATCATTTCCTGGTTTTAAACAAACAGTCTATATAAACATACAACCAAATAAACCAAAGAAACCAAAAAGTTATAGCTAGGGTAAGAGAGACTAAACAAAGAGAAGGTATTTCTTCTGACTAAGTAAAAATAGTATCAAAATAGCAGGGTCATATTGTTTGATCCCCAAATCTGTTGTTGTGGTTGTTTGGGGTTTTTTTTAAATCAGGAATCATTAAATATTATGCAAGTTGGATTGTTACATAGTTCCTCAAGTTAATATCTCCTTCCAAAATGTTTGTAAGCCTGAAAGAGACCGAGTAAACATTTAGTAACCAGGTATTCTTGCATTTCTAATTTTGTTCTACAGAATTTTATATGGTTAGACATGGACAGAAGAACGAACTCTGGCTCCCACATTCCATTCCAGTGCAATGTTTGAAATTCTGTCCAATGTAAAGTAAAAATTAAAATTCGACACACGACTTTTGGGGGGAGCAAGACGAGCCATTGCCAAGGATGCCATATGACATGGAAGACACAGCTACGCTAAATCAGTACAAGTACACATTATCAAGTGTGCTACTGGGGAAGAGAGAAGACCACTCACATCTAATGCTGGATCTGGCTACGGTCCCATTACGCCATCCAGTACGTCCTGCAGCAAAATGGATCTTTATAGAGTGAGAAATCTCAAGAACAGGAGTACCGCACTCTCCTTGCTCTGCGCTTCAGATTGTGCTCATCTGTTGGATTATTGCTGCTCAATTTGATCAGCCAGCATAGTTGCACGCTCTCTACAGGAGTCTATTTTTGTCCCATTTGATAGCTAATTCTTATTTATCATGTTTTCCAATGGTTTCCCAAGGCCAAGGCAATGTCAAAATAGATTTGCTGGGTATGGACACATACAAAGTGATAGTTTGTAAACTTTTCCAGGTGGAGATTATGTTCTAAAATTTAGAACTTCTCTGTTATTTATGATTTGACAAGGTTTTAGCTTTTTTTGGATGCTTTTATTTCCTTTGTAGCACAAAAGCAGTGTGATAACCAGTATCTGTGCTGCTTTCACCACTTCGTCTGTTCTACATAAAATGTATACATTATCTTTACAATTTTTTTGGTTGCTTTTCATCTAGCATATCAGGAACATAAGCCCTCTTGTTGCAGCTACATGTTCTGTAACTCATATGCAGATCCAGTAAGACTACTTGTAAGGTGTTTCACAGTTATCCAAATCAGTATCACCTTCAAAAAAAAAAAAAAAAAAAGTTAGGTTTTAAACAGCTAAATCCCTCAAAAGATATTTCAGTCTCCTTAATGAGGCAGAAGTTAACTTGAAGTTCTCTTTTCTGGCTACAGTTTTCATAAGGGTATAAGATAAGGAAGAACTCCATATTAACCAGAGGGGCAATGCCTTAGGGACAATGCCTTGAGTCTCAGATTTGTGACTTTTTGTTGGCTTCAACAAAACACACATTTTGATGTGATACTCAACATTGCAGTAACCCAATATATGCATCTCCCAACAGGAAAAAAACCTGTTGTTCCTGTTATTACAATGCCATTTCATACCATACTGAATTTTCCCATACCGATGCCTGTAACTGTGAGCTGAATAATTCAGATGTTTTGAGGTGTTTGATTTCTCATTAGAACTAAACTGAAGACTTTGACAGAGACCACTTATTAAAGATGGATAAGAGATACACCACAATGCAACCAGATGGTCAGCGAGCAACACTTCCATTTGTTACTGCACATAATGTGTTTCTGCCATACTGTGCATGTCAATCAATGGGTGGCTTAAGTAGAGCACAACAAAGCTGGGTTCTCAACAAAGCTGGGTTCTCATCTCAGTTACATGGGTGTTTTTCACCCATTGACACTACTGTCACCAAAGTAAGTTTGAGCTGAGGGTTTGCTTTTGGCTTTTCTGGGGCTTGTTTGGTTTTGGGGGTGTTTTTTTGGTTGTTTTGTTTTGTTTTTTTAAAGAAAAGAGCTCTGGAGTTACTCCAACTACGTGTTGAATCTTTAACCTCTGTGTTAGCGTGGTTATGAAATCTTTTATCCATGACAGATTGATTTAGTTCAGTTGTATCTACAGAATCATATTACTTCAGGCAATGATGATATACTGATTACCCATAAGCTTGCACTTTGCAAGGTTTTTATAAACCCATAAAGTTTGCATATGGAAGCATGGCACAAACACAAAGATGAAGCCAACCTGTCCTTAGGCAGATGAGACTCCTAACATTTTCTAGCTATCACACAGTTTTGTGATTAGCCATTTAAAAAAAAAAAAAAAAAAAAAAAAAAGAGTATAGCAAAAACGGGGACATGGCTGCACTGAACTAGTGTCCAATATTCTTCTCCATCTGTACTGGCAAATTAAGCACTAAACTGCGTGGCCCTGATTATAAAGATCACGTGTGGTGAAGTCAGTCATCAGATGAAGCTCCTATTTTCTTCGTACTTGTTCAAGTTCATTTCAAGTCAACATTTACCAGACTGACTTGGGTTTTGGTAACTCTTACCAACATCCAGTCAATGTTTGTAGATCAAACTGCAAATACAAGAGAACTAAATAACTACTTATAACTGCTATTAAGACGATACTCACACTTAAATCCCTAGTGAATGGGTTGTTACAAAATTAAAAAGGTATCCAGACTACTTTATCCTTGTTATGTTTGTTGAATCCTATATCATTACAAGCCAAAATTAATATTGATGTTTCAGAAAAGCGGTGGGTTTTTCTAGTTGAAAAAGAAAGCAAAGAGTCCAATGTAACAATGACAGCTGCCTTCGTGGGGGAGTCTATTTGTCCCTGGGCTGAATTCCAGCCACTTCAAACAGCACTGTGCAAAGTGCAAAGATCCATGCCATTTGAGCTGACTGAAGAACTGGGGACAAACTAATCGGGTCCGATCCAAGGTCCACTGAGCATTTCTAGGAAGTAGGTATTGTAAAATAAATACCATCACTGAAATTTGATCAAGACCAAGGTCTATTAAAAAAAAAAACACTTCATCCTCCCCCTGCCCCCAGTTTAGCACAGCCTGCAACCTTCTTGTCTTATGATGCCATACACAGCTTTGCAACTCTTGCGTAGCTTCCACAAGACTATGTTTAACTTGGTTACCAAAAGAAGGTAATGAAGAGTATGTCCACACTGCAAGCTAGTTATGCAGTATTTACACAAGCTGAAGCTGACTGAAGAAATAGCGCAACACTGGGAAACCCAAAAGGAGAAGTCACATCATAATTTGCATTTAAGCTACATTCACCTACATCCTCCGCAGTCTCACTACCTGTTTGTTTCATGGCTGAAAACAATACTGCTGTCTCTCTGCTTAATGTAGTGGAATGCTGTCACCCATCATTAACAGCAATTAATCATTTCCTTGGGAAAAGTTCAGTTAAAAGCTACTGTTGGCATTGGCTAATCAGTAATCATTAATTAAGTTAGATAACGCTATTAGGCATTAAAAGTTAGCCTGCTTTTTTTTTCCCCTCTCCAGAGTTAAAGATGTAGGAGGAGGTTGAATTCCTTACACATCTTAGTTGTAGTTTCACATTAAGTTTATCATCTTAAGCCAGGGACAGTCCCAACATGCATCAGAGGGAAAGGAAGGGAGGAGGCTGCATTACAACTGCCATGTCATATGACTGGCATCAACAAGGCGGCCCCTTCCCGTCCTCCCCACAGCAAATCCAAGCTAGGCCACTTTATCCTGATTGATACTGGCCAGCAGCAAAGACTTAAGCAACAGTTTTCATCAGTCAAAGAGGAATTTTAATGCAGAGAGATTAAAGTAATGCTTTTATATACCTCTTACCACGGACATCCAAGACCGGTTTCCTTAAGCATGTGCCACAGCACGAACATGTTTGTAAGGGATAAATACTCTATATTTTCATGCCACAGCGTCAAGTGCTGCCCAAAACCTCCGCAGGTTGGCATGTGCAGCGAGTGCTGGAAATTGTTCTTTCTAAAATACCACAATTGTTTATCATTAGTGCTATTGATGCATTTCAACTTAATAAAATGTTATAAAAGCCATTACACCATTGTTAACTGTGGCTAAGAAAAGCAATCCTAATGGCGTGGATGAATCCAGCCAGACCACGAGGGATTACACTGCGTGATTTGCTCAGCCTAAGTCTCACAACAAAAAAGGCAGAGGGAAACAAAACTAAGGCTTCAAAATGATCAAGACATAACTGTAATGCTACTTTTGCTTAGATTTATTAACCTATTATGTCTTTAGGAAAAAATTATTAAAGAACATAAAAACACAACAGAAACTCCCTTTACTACACAGAAGTGATTCAAGGGGAAAAGAAAAATCCCTTTTGAACATCTGCTAAGCTATTATCCCCTTTGTCCAAAGGTGAATACTCTGTCCTCAGTAGTCCCACTTTCACTGAGCTCCTTTGGACAGACAAGACACCCTTATTGATCCCACTTGGCCCAGGCTGTGGCTGATCCCACCTACCAGTGTTTTATGCCTTGTGCCTCACTCTGTCTCAAATGCAAGAGTTTCACTAAGGTTCCAGCTTTCACCTCTTAGTGCTCAATAGCCCTACAGGTTTGAATGGAAGCTGGGGCCAAGAGATGCCAGAGTGGGAAGAGGCAGAAAAGCACGACCTGGTCTGACGGCATATTGGAGTAGGACATAGCCCCTGCGGCATACCTACCCTGGGACACTCACCACATTGTTCAGATGGGGATGCATCCCCAGCTTTGAGGGTTAAAAAATGGTAGTTAAATGAAGTTATGAGATTCATAAATGAAATCTGGCTATTGGTGTAACTCAGGTCTTTCTGCTTGCTTCCTCTAATAATTGTCAAGACTGACAGACAGCAAAGAAAGCCACTATAATTACATTTTGGGGGCAGGGGGGAGGGAGGAGAAGAGAAAACAGGCTGATGTGTTGAGGTTCTGAAAAATTATCAAACAAGACATGCCTTCTGTGAAAGCTGAGTGGCAAAATGATACATCACAGCAAACTCAGTATCATAGAACCATAACTGCTTATCACACTAAGCTGCGAGAACTTCGTACTGACTTAATTGAGGTCAAGATTTAATTGCATGTCTTTTAGATAACATTTCTAAATGGCAGCATCTGTCTTAAGAGAAGACATTAATTCAAACCTTTTAAGCCAAAAATTTACAGAGAAGCAGAGAGTTCCAGTCAGAGCAAGAGTATGAAAAAATTCTTGTCATAAAATACATCTTGACTGGTAAACTGTAAGTAAGGATCAAACCAGTCATATGCTGGAGAAATAGCTGGTTACAGCAAAGCGTAGGCTTAGGTATTTAACCTACTATTCAATGTTCTTTTCTCTGTACTTGTTTATTCCAGGGGATTCTTGCCTCCCGAAACCAGCCTAGCATCCTCTTTGCCATTGTTAATACTCAGTGATGACTGGAGTTAGACCCTTATTAAAGCAAAGCTACTAAAGATAAACACAAAAAGAAAATCCAGCAGCTGAAGAACAAATTGTATTGGATTTGTTACAGCTTGTTAGTAAGGATTCTCAGGCTTGAGTGGTGAACAAACAGGACGTACTATGGGGTGGTACTTTAATTCCAGACTATCTTGGTGCCTGAGATGACCAGCTGACAGCCTAGCAGGGAGCAACCCTAGCTAGGGCAATGTCTTGGACATGGGAGTCTGCAGGAGGATCTACCGTGCCCAGCTATAAACTGTTTCTTTTCCTGAAGGCAGGGAGGAGTGGAAACAGAGGCTTGACACCTTCTAGTCCCACATCAGCTATTGCTGTCCCAAGCTGGGGTGGAGGCTGGTAATTTGGAGCATTGCAAATTGTATTGCACATTCCACTCCCTACAACACCCACTCTTATTGTGGTAACTTCTGTCTCCAAGGGGAGGTAGTATAGGAGCTGTTACATACCTTCAATATGGATCATCTCTCCCCTAAGGATGGAGTACATGTTAAAAAAACAAAACCAAACCCAAACAAACCCAAACCCCCCAAACCACAACACAACACAACAGCAGTCATTAGATAAGGCCTCAGAAATATTCCCTGGGCTCCACTCTGACAGATGGCAGAGGCAGAAGCTAGGACTGCAAACATAAGGTGTGCGTGTCCCAGACTATAGCAGAAAGGCTCACTTTCCAGGTGAGGAAATCCTCTTGCATCTCTGCTATTCATTATACTGCCAACCACCTTAACACTTGCTCCTGGCCATTATAGTTTCCCAGTGAAGTGTGAACCATGGGAGAAGAGCAGCCCCAACGCAGCCTGGTCAGGCAGACGCTGCCACTCACTGTAAAGCAGCAAGGGTGACCCCACCACTCACACGCACGTTATCTCCTAGAATGTAAGGGAGCGACAAAAAGAACCACTAGGTATATTTGGAATGACTGGGTGCAAACACTGTCGTACAGGATGACCTGTTAGAAGCTATAGATTATGTCTTGAGGAGATGGGATGAAAAGATGCCAGGTAGCAGCTGGATAAAGACAAAACTGAGTAGAAATCCACTTATGAATTTGAAGAATGAAGGTGACAGATTGTAGTGAAAAAGTTAATCAAGCATTTACATAAGATTGCTCAAATATACTATCTAATACACTCTGGAGAAGCCTAAACCATTGCAGGAAA
Organism: Egretta garzetta; assembly: GCF_000687185.1. Classification (NCBI taxonomy): domain Eukaryota; kingdom Metazoa; phylum Chordata; class Aves; order Pelecaniformes; family Ardeidae; genus Egretta; species Egretta garzetta. The sequence continues at coordinate 79,853 of NW_009260769.1, forward strand.
TCAGGAAGATTTGCAAATCACTACTCTAGCCAGCAGGCCCAGAGGCAGTCATTCTTCACCAGTATTTACCAGAGGCCTTAGAAAACACCACTACTTGACTTTATGATCAAAACAAAAAGATAAAAACATTGACTTGCAACTGGAATCTTGCAATCCTGTAGTCCAGAGAACAGCATCTGCTAAAACCTCACACTGTCTCTGGTCACTATAGATGGCAAATGGAATATCCTTACAAAATGCAATGGAATAACATTCTGCTCTGATAGGAAAGTGTCGAGCTCCACAGAAAAAAAACCTATATATTTGCTATTTTAGCTGAAAGCCTGTATTTTTCAAATATTACCACTGCTTTTCAGTAGAATCTCTACTTAATTAACTATTTCTTTCTAGGTCTCTGTGCCCTTGTTCACAGAGCTCTTCATCCTGTGAGCTGTGTTGCTGGGATCCTACCAAGACCGTAACAGCTGATTTAGTTCACATTGAATCTCAGTTGAACTGCTATAAAAATCCCGCAGGGTTTCTACAAAGCTCATCACAATGTGCACAAATGTACAGTCATTTATATCCTTTCTTCATGCAAGATAAACAATATGAATTACTGATTAAAAACCTAGGTTCATGTGAAACTAGGTATTATATATACATCAAAGACAGCTTTTATATAATCCGATCGTACTAGTCAGTGAGTTCATTATGCAGGGAAACCCGAGCTGGAATACTCAGATTTTTCAGTCCAGTCTACAGTTTCACATGTAGAGCCATTTGCATGCATTCAGTTCCAGGCTAAGTCCACTCCTAAGTACATCTGTTGTCCGCAAACAGAGCTCAACAGAGCTGCCCACATAAACGCAAAAAATCAAGTTCTGACTTTGTGATACCATGCTATTGGATTGGCCATTAAAAAAACCAACACACAAACAAGCATGGGAGCATGTACATTCCAGCTATTGCTACCAGATAGATTAAAAAAGATGCATATGAACAAGATTCTAGTTTTAGCAGTTCAGAAGTACTAATTCTGTTACATTGGACTTGATCATCAAGGTCACTTAAATTAGTCTTTAATCAGTAGTTTCATTACATAACATATGCTATTTAAGTGTATTTATTAAATGCACTGTTAACATCTCCCCCCCGCTGAAACTCAAATACCTCAAGATCCTTTTCAAGTTCTCTTTTAGAATTCATCTTTAATCTTTGCTATTACAGAAGTATAAGTTTGTCCAGTTTCTCTTATCTTCCACTTCCCTTCAGAGCAGCAGTTGCTTACACACGTGCAAATACTTTAAAGGCTTAAATTCTTGGAGAAAAGGTACAAAGCTTTCATGCATCTCCAACACACTTTAGTATGTGGAATGCCCACTCAACTGTAGCTCCTTCTACTCCTAGGTAGTCAAAGTAATTAAACAATTTAAATAATGACATTATTCATCACAAGTAGCATTCTTTGCAATGACTGGATTCTTTGCCATTGCCTGAATAACACAGGTAAATATTTCACTGTATCAGGTTGTATGTCCTGCCAGGCTTGTAATTGAAGTGGTCTGGAACTTTTAATATTTTAGAGTGGCACAAATGAGTCATGGTCTCGACTGCCTCTGCTGAACATGAATTATGTACCTCGTTTTAACGGAGGTCCGATACAGAACTATAGCAGAGATCTTGTGCCCTATGTCAACCCTACTACAGCGTTAACAGGATTTGTCCTGCATTGAAGGAAACTTTACATTCTGTTCAGAAACCTGATTCCTGCGGGTGGCTTGTGAACCCCTCTAGACTGTCGAGTAACCAAATCACCGGCAAACAAGTTATGTCTCGGGCAGCACAGCTCTAGATTGCCGCTCTCTTGCTGGACAAAGCCCTTTCCGTCTCTTCCTGTAATTTCAGCCATCAATTTTTCATTACAAACACCACAACTAGTACTAAGAATGGGTACAAATGAATCAGTGCTCAAACAGCTCAGCTGCTATGACTAACCCAGGCACCACAGCTCCTTTAGAAAACTGGTCAGAGTCTTTCCTTGAAGGTAAAAGACAAAATGAGTTATGTTTTTATTCCCAGTGATCTCAGTATTTCAAAACTCTAGTTTACTGAATATGCAACTTTATTACTTGTAATAATTTCTATGAGCTCAGTCAGAGGGTGTTGAGTTTTTTCCTCTTCCAAAAGGTAGAGAGAAGGTAATAAACCAGGGGATAATTACAGTGACACATTTTTAAATTGCTAACTTGCAATCGACTTTTGTCAACTTGCAAGTCTCACTCATGCAGGTGCTCCCCCCCTCCTACCTACACTTCCTTTTCTACAGGTTGGGGTGGAAGACACTTGGCTCCTAACACTTCTTTTAATTTCCCAATCTACTATTCCTTTACTCCTGGAATGGCCAAACATGTCAAGGCACAGCCCAGTAAGACTCGGCATTTGAAGGCCAAATCAAAGCTAATTGAATTGTCTAACAATATTGTCAGAAGAACAGATTTTACTGAACATTTGGTTCTTGGTATTTTTTTTTACTTTTTTTTTTTTTTAAAGCCACACTTCCTGGAGTCAAGTACTAAAAATAAAAATGAGGAATGAGATTATGCGAAACATGATTTATGGCTATCATGATTGTGGAGATGCAGCTGAAAGTAAAAGCTCAAGAGATTAAAAATGGCATTTTTAAAAATTTATTCAGATTGCGTAGCAGAATATTTAAGGTGGCCAATGCCAACTTCTCCCTGGGCTGCCTTGGAGCTGCTGGAAGCAGTCGAAGATTTACAGCAGGAAGAGGGCGTCAAGCTCCCAGCAGCTTTTCATATCAAAGAATATTCTCAACTCTGCCAGCAGAAGATAAGTGGTCAGACATAGGTAGGAACTCATCAATCAGAAAAACTGCATTACATCACAGGTAAACAGTGGCTGACTTGGCAGGAGATGATTAGCCCGTAAATGCTGTTATTAGCCATGACGATATGGGCAGTGCCCAGAAAGCACAAAGCCCAAGAGGAGCAGAAAGGCACATTTCAGGTGATTAGGCAGGCATCGCAGAGGGCTCTCCCATCTGTCTTGTCACAGCAAGAGCTCGCTATGTTTATACTACAGAATGGGCTTCACTAAAAACAGATTTTAAGTTACCATATCCCTCTCGGTAAGCTGTTTTCTGGTGAGGTAGTGTTGACATATATACGTAAATATAGTCAGTGAATCATCAACATTCCCATCTGCCATTTAGGACACTCATCATTAAAGAATGGACCTGGACATGAGAACCTTGTCTGCACCACTGGTTTTTTTGTTGAGAAAAGTTTTCATTAAAAAAAAAAAAAACAAGAAGGAGAAAGAGGTTGATTCATCAGCGTGGCATTTTAAAATAGTTTTTCTCAAAAGCATTATCGCCATCCCAGTTCCGCACTGGGTTTGTTATCTTGCCAAGTTGAATGAGTGTAGGTATTGCAACACACTTTGTAGTCAAGGGTTGGGATATCCTTTTTCCTATATAAAAAGAAAAAAACACCCCTTCACAAAACAACAGCACAGTATTTTATACTTCTATAGCACCAATGAAGTTCTAAAACTCTGAACAGCAAAGCATAAGGAATTTGTTTTGCTTTTTTTGTTTAAATAGGAAAGCCAATACACAATAACTAAGTGGGTTTTTTTAGGGTCAGGCCAAAATATCAGGTAGACAACTAAGCCTACAGCCTTCAACCTATCTATGTTTCACCCAGTCCCCCCCAAAATAAAAATCAGAGTATATTTTTGTTCTTAACGTAGTGTATACATGCTAACAGAAACACAAATCTCTCAAGGGCATCCGTCATGTGGGCTGTACTACCCAGATGCACTCGAAATTAATCCCCTCAGAAATTATTACCCAACTCACAAAGACTTCATCCACACTAACACGCAAACCCTTGCACCAGGTGAAATAAGGAAGGGGTCTGCATCTCTCTCACAGGACACAGAAGACTGTCAGGTAAATCTTTTCCCCCGCAAGGATGAAAATGCACACCAGTTCTTTACTGGTGACATAGGGAGAGATGCAAAGGAAACAAGCTATCAGCACTTGTACATTGCAGACAGGATCAATTCACACTGCTCAGGAAAAAACGTGTCAGGGTGACAGCTTCACTAGATGAGTTACAACAATTAGCCAATTAGCATAATTAATTACAATAGGTTTTGTTCCTCCCTTCTTAAGTGAGGGAGAGACCTCTTCTGAAGAGGTCAGACAACATTTTTTGTGAATTATTACAACTCCTGGAATTTCCTATCTGTCTGAGGTGGGTGACTAGCTCCAAGAGCTCTCCATCCATGTTGCTTTTCCACTTTATTCAGTGGATGATGATCTGGTTTGAGCATTGCCATTTGCACAGACCAGTTTCTGTACGTACCCATGAAACTAGTGCCAGTGGATTTAAGATTAAGTGATAAAAGCCTGGCTTGAGCCAAAATTTCAAAGCGTTCACGTAGGGCTAACACCAGTATAACTAAAAAATAACGTGAAATCAGAACCTTGACCTCCGCATGCTTTAGGATTTTGTTGACCAAGGCGAGTCAGAGGGCTGTCATTGCTCACAACTATTAGCTACTGCCCATATGCGTTGCTGGCAGAGCAGGACACATTCAAGCACACCTCACCCACTCCAGAGCAAAGACCAACAACTCACTGCAGGCTTGGCCTCCTCCACTGCTCCACGAGGGCATTTCTTCCCATCCGCTGCCTCACAGCAGATGGGGAAGGCCAGACAGGCAGCTGGTAACTACTGCAGTGATCTCTGCCCTCTCAAACTGGCCATGCAGAAATGCCACAGTTCAGATGTATGTGAACAGATTGTTCCCTCCAGACTTGTGTTAAATACAGCAATATACCACAGATGCACGGTCAGTCCGTCCAACCGTTGGTTATTACTTTTAGGACACAGCATACGCCTTCCCCAGCATCTTCTTTGTACTGGCTCTGTGATGAAGTTGCTGTACAGTCAGCCAAGACAAACCTGCTGATTCTGCTGAAAAAACACCCTAGCAAAATGAAACTGTTTTAACTGGATAAACTCGCCATCTGATGCAAAGAGCAGAGACGGGGCAGGAATAAGCAGCAGAGAGCCCATTTCAGCAACACCACACACCTAGGCTGGGCTAAGTGAAGCATGAAACCATACCCACATCTCTGGCAGAGTCCACCCATCCATGTACTGTTCAGTTTATATTTATGACGGACAGCCTCTTCTACTTCAGCCGCTACTCGTTGTTTTCGCCCTAAAGTTGGAAGCTGTGCATTAAGCATGGACAGCTATTAATTTCAAATTAACTGCATTCCTAAATTTAGTACTTCTAGTGAGCAGGGAAGGGATGTGCAAGATGCACTGCCAGCAAGTCACATACTTAAAGTGTTGAGCAAAGGTCTTTCAAATCAGCCAACCCACACAAGTCTTTATTTTATCTTCTTCGGAGCTTTGTAGTCATCACCAATACCCATAAAAAACTCCAAACAATTGCTTTTATTAATCAGAGTTTTAAAAGACTTCTTGAAAACCCCATCAAACTCAAATCTGAGGGAATAGAAGATTCCCTCTCCATTGGAAAAGGAAAAAAAAAAAGGTTATTTTTAAGACTGTGATGTGGCTATGGCCTAAGTTTTATTTCTATACAACAGAATTTCTACACAATAGCTGCAGTATCTCCTTGACTGCTCTACTGTGCCACTGGTTCAGCACTGACAAAAAAAAAAAATCAGCTTTTTACTATAGTTAGGTGTTCAGTAGACTGAAGAGTTTAAGACATTGCCACAGACTCTTTCTAGCCTGAAGAAGATTTTTCTCTCAAAATTCATTGAACACTCTTCTTACCTTGTCTAAGATCCTTGGATCAGGAAGCCGAGGCTAATTGGAAACTCCATTAACAGACAACCAAGCTATCCTTAATTTTGATAGCATCGCTTTGAGGTGGGCAAGCAAGAGGTAGATAAAGACTTTATCCTAAAGGCAAATGAGAACACCAAGAAGATAATTCCTATTTTCTCAACACTATGCTGACAATCAGCAGAGTAGACCAACTTTCTGAAGCATGCAGAGCGATAACGGGGATGACTCTCACTGAAATACATGTAATCAGGGATTACTCTTACTCTAGAGAGTTTGAGCAGCTGTTGTTTGTCAGAGAGGTGGCCCTTAGAGTACAAAGAACTCAGGAGCTATCTAGGGTCACCGCTAAGATAGGCTTGTTTCCCAGTAACACAAAACAGCACCTGGCTTAAAAATTCACATGGGGAGAAGGTTTAACTGCAACACTGCATAATAGATTTTGCAAGGAAAGCAATGTAACACTTGTTTTTCCTTTGCTTTCAAGAAGAGCTTTTGTCTCTATCACTCTCCCCGCTTTGGAGGGTAATAGGCCAAGGTTCTGTGTAAGTCTCCTTTTGCTTAGCATCTAAGGCATTTATGTGGGTGAAGCAAGAGCAGCTCCAACAGCACTGGACACTTGGTTACAGCAGTCGAGCAGAGAGCACTACCAGCTCTTGGGCCCTACTCAGCTCAGAACTGCTCGGTGAGCTGGCAGGGCTCCTAAGCCCCCCCTCTACCGTCCTTTACTTCCCTCCCCCCCCAGCTTTGGACAATGCAGATACCCAACTACACCTGCACTGCCACAGAAGGAACAGATTGTTTTGAGAAGATGCTGCTAAGAAGTAAAAAGGCACATGTGTAAATATGCTGACCAAGGAGGCAGCAAAGCACTGTAGGCCAGCAGAAAGACAGACAGAAAATATAGCTACTTTGAAGGCAAAATGCTTCTATACTGTGTTGTATGAGCTCTCTCTTTCTCTATATACATGCACACACACGTTGAACATCGTAATTCAAAAGAGATTTTAGGAATGCAATATAATTAATTCAAATCCTATCAATTCCTTCAATAAGTGGTTTGCTTTTTTTTTAACTGAAGTTGTGACATTGCTAAAAAAATAATTTTTAAAGTTTGTGCATATGTTTAGAGGACCACTGAACTTGCTTCTAGACTTGTTTATTCCTGTACAGTTTCACAGGATTTAAGTCAAAGATATACACGCATCCACTATCAAATATAAAAACCTTACCTAAATTAAGGTATTTTGGCCCTCAGGTAAAATAAGTGCATATCCAAGGAAACAGAAATGGGAAGAAAGGGAAGCCTAAGATGCCATGAACACCCACAATGAGTACAACTTCAGGGAATCACTTATGAAACGCACTTAAATGACCATAGCGAATTACGGTCTACACGCCCAAGAGAGGCAGAATTTGACAGGGGAAATTCCTTTCCTATCCCTCATTGAGTTCCACATTGCCTTCAGCAAGAGATCAGCCAGGAATCTAGAAGTGACACTTTCCAGTATGTCTGAGAATTCGTAGTAAGTACTTCTGAGAGTCACAGGCTACATCATCCACCGAGAAACGAGGTTAAATGCTAATTACTATTGGCTTAATGCAGAACTGCATGTATTATGAATACCTCCAGTCATCTTAATTTGATCATCTCCACCCTTCCCCAGCCCAAGAACTTATCAAAGCTAGGAAACATATCTTAATCATTAAGACTAGATAATGATGTATCTGCCTACAAAAGCCTTTGTTGTTTGAATTCTTTGCAGCAGTCTCAAGACCAATGCCTAGACACTATTTTCTTTATTTTGCCAGTAAGTGAAAAATACCTGATTTGTCTTCCATTATCAGTGTGCAGCTACGCATAGTCATCAAGTTACTGCTTTGTTTATTGAGAAACACTAAGGAGATTTAACTTGGGTCCATATCACAGAAGTGCTTTCTAGATTCTTTGTTGCACATCTTCAAGTATAGGCACCAGAAACAGAATGCAGGATTCAAGCAAGATAACCTCCCTGCTTCTATTAATAGTCAAGGATCAACATTCACTGCTGATAGCTCCAACAGCAGCGTTCTGTATGTTGCTGTAACTGTTAACACCCTTCCTCACTTCTCTTCGGGTATTTTGAGTCATTGATTTCTATGAAAATCTTGGTTCCTGTTTGCGAGTGTATTTCACAATGTAATAGGAATATATCCTGGTTTCTTCTGGGACAGAGTTAATTTTCTTCATAGTAGCTGGTAGAGTGCTGTGTTTTAGATGTAGTACTAGAAGAATGTTGATAACACACTGATGTTTTAGTTGTTGCTGGGTAGTGCTTGGACTGGCCAAGGACTTCTCAGCTCTGCCAGGTGCACAACAAGATGGGAAGGGACACAGCCAGGACAGCTGACCCAAACTGACCAAAGGGCTATTCCATACCATATGACATCATGCTCAGTATATAAGCTGGGGGAAGAGGAAGGAAGGGGGGGGACATTCAGAGCAATGGCATTTGTCTTCCCAAGGAACTGTTACACATGATGGAGCCCTGCTTTCCTGGAGATGGCTAAGCACCTGCCTGCCCATGGGAAGCAGGGAATGAACTCCTTGCTTTGCTTGCGTGTGCAGCTTTTGCCTTCCTTATTAAACTGCCTTTATCTCAACCCACGAGTTTTCTCACTTTTACTCTTCTGATTCTCTCCCCCATCCCAGTGTGGGGGGAGTGAGCAAGTGGCTTTGTGGTGCTTAGTTGCCAGCCAGGGTTAAACCACAACAGAATAAAAACCACAATCTTTGAAAACAAAGAAAACAAACACCCAAACAATAACCTCACTGCAAACCCCACATAATGTAAAACACTGTGCTTATGTAAAAGGACAATTTAGTAAGAGGTCCACGGTCTTTCCTAATCAGCACATGCATATGACTAACCTGAAAATAAGCCAGCATGAGAAATCCTTCAGAGTTTGTTAGAAATTCAGGTACTTGCACAGCAAGCCACCTTTCTATACAAGCTAATTTCCAATAAGTACTACTTGCCATTGTCCAGAAGACACCCTCACCCTGCAATCTCCCATACCTAGCATCCAGATTTTCAGACTTGGCTTCAAAACTGATACAAGTTCCTGAAGTTCTAGAGGCCCCTCAGATCAGGTGAACAAACTTGTTTGGAGAAGGAACAATTTTTTTCAACTGCAGCAGGATTAATCTTACTGGCTCGCAGACAATTAAGCCTCAGGTCAGGGCTTTCCCTGGATAGGTTTTTTTTTCCTACTAGACTTCTCAGAAGTTTAGCCATGCACTGTGAACATCATGTGACTTATGAGAAAAGTCTACTCCCCAGTGTGGAAATCTTGTTTTATTTCTGAGTTATTTTGGAATGCCACCATTACAGGTTTCCAGCAACATACTGGTCAATAACAGAGCAAGAAACACACATTCATTATGCAGGATAAAAAAAAAAAATGTTTGACCTCCTAGTCTTTTTTAATTTTCTGCATTACAGTAAGGAGGGTTTTATGGTTAAGATCTACGACTTTAATGAAAAACCCCAGCCAACCACAAATAGTGAAAAACTTCAATCTGATAGACTGCATGCACAACACTAGATGAATCATCTCTTTCTGGACCATATAACTATATGTAGTTATAGGTAGATGTACACATGCATGCATACATAGCTGTGTGTATATACACACACAAAACTGCAAGTATCTAACTATAAAAGTGTGGACAGAAACTACCACTTTCCTCAGCCAGCTTGAAGGGCAGCAGCAGCTTCTGCCTCCTGCAGAAAATAAAAAAATCAAATTTGAGAAGGATGCTGGTGAATTTTTCACCAATTTTGTGAGTCTTATTTCCACTTTGCATCCCAATTATCTTTTCTGCTTAGGCTTATAACCTGATCAAGATATTACGAAATCTATGACCACCACCTCCTTTTTTTGTTGTTAGTCTCAAGCCAAGAGGAAGAAAGTTGATTTCTTAAGCAACTATTACGAGAAAACAGAGAGAAAACAATTCTTCATCCAGCTATGCCAAAGAAACCTAGGCTTACAACAATTCATTATCATATTCTCTACATACAAAGCAAGCAGAGTCTGCAAGCTCTAGTCAGCTTCTACAGTGAAATAAACTTGAAATAACAGTATCTTAGGAATTTACTGAGAAAACAACAGTGAAAATTTCTGCACCAATGAGAGGGATTAAACCATTTACAAACTGAATTCTGTAAGAAATGCCATCCTTCCTCCTCCACATTCAAGTGGGTCCTACTTTCCTGCAGAGTGATAAGCAGAGATTATTTATGAGAACAAGGTGAAGGACATGTTATGTGATCTATTGCCTGGGAGTCCAGACACAGGCAGAGGTCGGCCTTTTGTATCTCAAAGGAAGCATGAAAACTATGAATGAAGCAGCATATTTCCAAAATTATTCTGAATCAATTCCTAATATTATCAAAATTCTACTTCCAGTTATCCTGCAAAAGTAACAAGATTACTAAATTAGTCGAAGAGTACACAAGACTATAAAGCTTTGGTATACAAAATTATTTTTTTAAAAAAAAGCAGTTAAAATATAATGATAACTTCCCTCTTAAAAGAACAAACAAAAAACCCAACAAAACCAAAGCCTTCCGAAATACAAATACATGAAGAATTAAAACCAACATAGTAATCTTTTCCATATTATCTGAGAAACAGTTATGTTCCCACCTGTACAATTCTGCCTCTTGGAAAACTCCCCGGACAGCAACCCCTCAAGCAGTCTCGTCCCTCTACAATGACTGGGTATGAGAAGTGAGCTGCAACTTATTTTCTTTCAGATGTATGCATTAAGTAGTGCTGATGAATTGTAATAATATACATATACCAGCCAGATACCAGAAGTGTCAGAAAAAAAAATCACCTCTGGATATTCCTGTTAATTCCTTCACATTAAAAGGTACAGACTCTGTGTTTCACTCAGTTCTGTATAAATAACCAAAGCGTTTACCAATGTCCTATAAGCCTAAGTACAGAAAGTACTAGTCAAAGAGCTCTTAGTGTCCCCTGCTATCAAAGTTTGCGGACCTGGCTGCAACAGGTTTGTGAACAGAAGCAAAGAGATCAGGTAGAAGTTCTTATATTAAAAGCACAACTCCAAATTTGAATAGCTGCCTCCGCTGATTCAAGTTCAAATTTACCCCAGATAATTTAAAAAGCAAGGAATTGGCACCCGAGACTTTCTAGAAGGTTAAAATTGTACGTCTTTCAAAAAAAGTGTCCAAGAAAAACTGTAATACCATTGACTAGGATAGAGTCACTTCTGGGAATTAAAACCGTGAGTAAGCTGTTCTTTGCTGTTGCTGTTGTGATGGTGGCTGTCCTTGCTGTTGCTGAAGACGAACCTGCTGGGAGTATGGATCCTCAAGAGATTTAACAAAAATAGTTGTTTTAGGCCCAGTTTTCCAGGTAATACCATTTGAATCTATTACAGAGGACTCTACTGTGATGTTGTGGGTGCCAAGTATTACAAAGTTTAACAGAAACTGAGTGCTGAAGTAGTCGTTGTGCGGTTCCACCCTCTGCTCCATTTCATTGGTCATGTTGTCAATAGGAATCTGAGAACACATGGAAGGTTAAAATGCCATTTTATATAAAGCTGTTAAAATAAGTTTTCCACTCTCCATTTGAAGGAGAGGGAAAAAAAAAAAAAAAGAAAAATCTCTGTCCTCAATTTTTCTAAACCAATGCATGCGCACGTTTGAGCCAGCTTGACATGCTTTTTCATCAATGAGTTATTTTTATATCTATTCACAGAAGCAAGGTAGCTAACAAGTCTTTTTCTCCCTGAGGTTCTAGTTTTCCACAGAGTAACAAGAGACAAACATTACACACTTCCTAGTCCTGTTTCCCCCTCAAAAAACCTGCAAATAACAAAACAACCCCAAACCCCACCAAAACATGCCTTTCACACTTCAGCAGAACCTGAACTTTAGACACGCAATCTTTCATAAAACTGTTGACATAAATGCAATATGCCTTTCCTCAGGTGCTATTTAATTTGGACAGCCTGTCCTCATGATTTTCATAAACAAAACACCACCCCTTAGAATGAGGATAAAGAAGTTCTAGAGGCTATGTGGTAGACAATAATCTACTCCTGCCTTTTTTCCCCCCTGTGGAGTTTCGTATGATATATACCTAGGTTGAATTCTCCTGATCTCAAGCGAATTCCTAATGACTTGTTCTGAAAAAGCCCCTTTTGTTTGGAAGAAAAGCTGATACTAAGAAGGTATCAGCATACAGCAGACTTAAAAATCCCAGGTCCCTTCCACACACTATCCCTGGCTCCAGCCAGTGCTTGAACATCAACTGTCAAGAGTGAGAGGATTACAGAAGAACCCATTCATTTCAACCTGAAAATTCTGCTAATCAGAGCCAAACATAAGAGCAGGAAAATACAGCAAGAAACCATAAGACTCCTCCAGCCTATATTCTATCCATACCTTATAGTCTTGTCCAGCTTTGCTCTGCAACACTGAAGAGACATTTAGACAGACGGATTGGATTTTACGGAAAAGGCCTGGTTTAGATCCATGCTGAACCACTCCTTCCACCTTTAGGGCCAACTGTTGATTGTTCTGTACTGCAATAGGTTCTGCTGGATTCCTCGGAGATGGGGATAGAGCAAGCTGAAACACAAGAAAACAAACCAAAATGTAATTTTATGCCTCCAGAAAAGCAAACACAATTCAAGGATGAAACAGAACACCTTCTTATAGAAAAGTTTCCAAGGAGGGGTTTGGTAGGGAAATCACAAAATGGAAACAAAGAACTTACATCTGAGACTCGTTACTATCATAAGCATCATCAGCAATACCAGATGTGATTTTTACATCAGTTTCATTAATCACACTTCTTCAAAAGAAGCAGAAAAAAAATCTTCTACAACATAGCCACAGTTAAGTACATTAGGCTGAACAAAGTAAAATGCAATAAGAGTAAATACTAAAAAAATCTTAAGGTTTTCCACTTTTCCCAGAAAAATGGAGCACCTAAGTAAAAAAAAAAACCCAAAGGTTGCATATAGCTATTCTTAGTCAGTCAGTTGATTAATATTAGAATTTTCTTCCAAGATAGTAAACATTGCTTTCTAAAGGAAAAGAAAACACAATACATATTGATAAAAGTTACCTTCCCAGACTAGAACACAATTTAGCTTTGCAGAGTCAGAATCAACAAAAATTCCAGTTAGATTTTATCTTTAAGGCTTTGTAATCAAAGAACTGAATCCTACTTGCCCAAGTCACAGCCTAGTGATTCTTAATATCATATGTGCACATTGTTCAAATTATTCCTAACAGATAAACTGAGATGCTATTTGCAGTTAAGTATCTTCACTAAAAATGCTGAAGCTTTGTGCCTTCAGTAAGGCTTTTCTCAAAGTAAAGACTCTATAAATAGAAATTTTAGGCGACATTTGAGCAGTACTTACCTTAATGCTTGTAGACTGCAGCTTTTGAAAAAAGTATCTTTGAAATGAAAGGGGTACCTTCAACAACGCAATGACAGCATTGCACAGACAAGCTGTATGCTGTAAGAAACAGAACCAAAACAAATGAGAAAAAAAGCTATCTTTCACAGCACAGGAAAGAGATATGCACTTGAGGTACTGAAACTGCACTAATTTCCACCAGAAGTCCACAAATATATTGATACGGTCATAGGATAACAGCCACTATGATGACTGTGGCTACGTTCAGCCTCTCTGTTTATGTTCTGCCCTTTATGAAGAAGATATACTGCTCTGGAAAGAACATGGAGGCCAAGAAAATGAAAAATCCAGATCATTTCAGTCCTAGTATTACAGTCAGCAGAGCAGGATCTGCTTGAAACACTCATACACAAAACCCTCACAGACAAACTCTCAAAAAACCAATTCCCCTCCAAGCAAACTAGACTTGCATCTACCATAACTTTATGCGGTGCAATAAATAAGTTTTAAGCCTCTTGTCTACTCTTCCTCTCCCCACTGCACTATACCATCCTTCTGGCTCAGATGAGTAAAGACAGCACTACTGAAGTCACCAAGCTGCATTGGTATGGAGCCAGTGACAACTAAGTCTACAGGATTTACCTTTGCTGCATTTTACACAACTCATTCTTCTACGCAATTTGGAATCAGTAAGGACTGTTGGATTTAGAAACAAGGCACCAGATGCCAGCCATGACAAATGAACTACCTTGTTCCATGCACTTCAGCTTTATGATGTTCACTAACAGTAAAAGACAAAACCATACTAGCCCTGTAAAGGAGTATGTTATCAGCTCACTGTTTGCATTCAGCACACTTCACACACTGTGTTCTTCTGATGACCTGCGCTGATAAGAGAAACACCATACTCACAAAACACAGTACTAGCTCAACAGCTCAGTGACTGAAGCAAGGCTAGTGCTGGACCCTCCAGCACTGAAAAAAAAATCAGTATTTGAATGCGAGCATGGCAAGAGATTCAACAGAGCCTTGACACTACTTTTATGTACCTTATCAGCATCTGCTATATTCTTAGTATCGGAATTTTTTATACATTATTTTTAATCAGACCAGTAAGGTTACAGGTGTCTTAGCAAAACCTTTTTTGAAGTATTTTTGAAGTAGAGAGTCTCCATAGAGACCATTTGTGCCAGTAAGAGTTTATGTTAGTTAACCCAGTGTGCTCTTCAGTTTCTGGACCACCACAGATATATGGAGTTGCAGAGTTCTTGGAGCCTTTGCCTAACAAAATATGCATTTAAAACTGTTACTTGCCAAGTAAGACACAGGAGCATACTTCCTGTTGAGGGATTCCACTTCTTCCAGTACATGATTAAATACAGACATCATTCTTCTTTCATATTCACTCTCAACATGTGCTGTTCCATTTGAGCTATATTCCTGGAAACTAAAAAAAATAAAACTTTTAATTGTGTCTAACATACTTTCCTCAACGTAATCTAGGAGGCTCACTCCCAAACAGGCCCAACAAGACCATCCTCTATTACAACTTGAAATCCATTAAAAAATAACTATGTCTTTCAAACTGTTTACTCTGTTTCTTTATTATTTTTCCACTAGAAGACTTTACATTTAAAACCTTTCTTAACTACAGCTTATCCACCACTTTCTGTCCCCACCGTCTCGCTTGAAGCAGTTACAAGTCTAACAGACTCAGCGTGCTTAATTCCCCTTGCTTTTATTTAAGCCTGCAGTGTTTATAATGTTTTTAAAAGTCTCACAACTCAAGGAAAAGCAAGAGTGCCAGTCAGAGTTAAAACTAAATCTGGAAGTTTATAATCTCATCCTTTGAATACAATTCCATCTCCTAGGCACCTAATGTTTTGAAGTCCACAGCTTCAAACTTTTTACAAGTATGATTAATATATCTTTAAGCAATGCTTAATTCATGAGTAGGACAGTCATTTAGGATGTTCACTTTTATTTACAGTTACAAAATCACACATTTAGGATGATGTTTATCCACATTATCTTCCATTTAATCTCAGCCTGGGAGTTTTAAAGACTGATTCAATTCATAGGTACTTCAATGGGATTTTCTAGTGGGTGTGTGTTCACTGTTAAAAGAGAGCCATAGGTGATGGATTTACATTGGAAGTATAAAATAATTTAGTGCATATATTTTCAGGACTCTGAAGCAAACTAATGTGCGCTTACAAGTGCAAACAGTAGGTATGGGACCTAGCACAGAATGACACAAAAGAAGAGATTAGAAGTTGTTTTTTATTTTAATGTAAGTCTATATTTAAGACAAGTCCAATATAGTGCTCTCAAGAGCAAAATCGGTGTAAAAATGCGCAACCTGAAATACAGCCCCTATCCTGCCAGGTATAGCACAGCAGCAACAGGTCCTCAAGCCCATAGTAGAATTAGAAGGGTCTACTGAGAAACTTTCTGAACATTCTTTGAATTCCTAGGCTCAAAGCCCCAAGGATTTAGAAAGAAATAGCAAAGGAATAGAAAGTTAACTATCAAACGTACCTTGCAGATTCTGGATCCAAAATCAGAGCTTCTATCGCATGTGAAATCAACAGGCAGCTCTGCTGTTGTCTGATATTAATATTGAGGAGTTAAAAGACTTACAAAGTTGGCACCTAAAACAAGATATGCAGTATATTTACTGGTACTTTTCCTTATTTCTCTAGCTTCTGTGAAGTAATCCTACAGTCATTACTCCTGTAGTAAACCTAGAGCAAGAACTGTGAAAATATCAAGTTTTATCCTGTTGCAATTGTGTCATAACTTGTTCATAAAGCAACTCCAAACAATAGTATGGCAATGTTTATTTCCAAATAGGTTTTAAGCAATTGTTACCTGATGTTACTACTTCAAAATTACTTTGCGCGAGTCTTCATAGAAAAGAGGATAGTTAAGCTTCATGCTGTCCACATGAGAAGTGGACAAATTCTAGTATTTTAAAAGGATACAGTTCTACATTCCTTAGAGTTGCTGAGTCTGCATCAAAAGATGACTGATATAGATCTCCATACCGTGTAGCCAGGTTTCGGAATTCTTCCATTGAGTGTTTCATCTACAGAGACAATGTTACTAGTCAAAAAAATCCAAGCAAAGCAAAACAAACAAAACTCCACATGTCCAAAAAACCACTACACTATAACATACAACACTGAAGGAATAAGACAACATACTCTGGCTAAATATATAAAGTTCATACTTCTTCACACAGATAAAAATCACCAAAGTGACAAACTATTATCCATGCATTAAACATATTTTTCCTGTAACACAGCACCAACATACCCTCCTTAGGTTAAAAATAAAGCAAAGCAAAAAACTCCCCACCACCAACCTCCCCCATCCCCTACTGGCAAATCAAGCTGCTCTGTCTATCAAAGACTACCTACTGATTCCTTATTGCAGACTACATGCACTTTAGAAGCAGACTGTCTTAGTGTTCTGTAAGGTATCAAGTCAGTTGTCAACACTCACCAAAAGGAGTTGCAGTACAATCCAGAATTATATATATTCTTCCTTAGTGTAATCACAGTATCTGAGGTGTTTCAAAACAAGATCTGAAAGGTCTTGTGTCAAGTTTAAGTGTATTGGGTGGCTTACTACATGCATATCCTCAAAAGCTGGGCAAGTGAATGTGTGAAAAAACATACATACATACATATTCAACTTCAAAATAAGCCCTGCTACAGGCAGACTTTTATAGCTACAGGTGAAAAACAAGGCCCCCTATTTAGCAAAACCCTTTACTACCACTTTTCATTTCTTTTGTCAGATATGTTTGCTGAGAAGCAAAATTCGTACCAGAGTCATAAATGTAACTGCACAAGAGTGGAACAAGAACACATGCCTGGTTAGAGATGCGCCCACACCTTTGGAGATCATTTCCTGATGTCATAGCAATCGTTGTGGCAATAGCTGGTGGTGGACTTGTTTTTAGGCTGTTGCAGGTACAAATAAGTTGAGAAAAAGCTTGCAGAAGGTCAATCCTGAGTTTCACAAATCCACACTGAAAGCTCAGAGGATTAAGTGGCGTACTAGCAGCCTGAAACACAGTAATAGGAATGTTGGCAATGTAGGTCAAAAGCAAACACGATAAAATAACTTCACAATGTCACTGAACTGTCTCATCAGACAACTGAACCCTTCAGTTCAATTCTAAAAGCCGCTTTCTAAAAATTGTGTTTAACAGATTTGCTCAATTTAAATCATACTGACTTATGAAGGACACAGAAGTTAGGTAATTACACAACCGCGTTTCAAGTGTATCACCCTTGTAACAATGTGACTTAAGCTGTTACAATGCTATTAGGGCACCTATTTCCTCTTTTCCAAGGCCAAGCCATTACGCTTCAAATGACCTTAGTCCAGACAGTCCTTACCGTAAGAGAGCACACACTGAATTAGAGGGCAAACAGAAACACTAAGGACTGAAAAAGTGATTCTCTGCATGAGCCAAAAGAGAAAGAACTGACTAAAGTTACACGCAGCAAGAGGAAGGGGTGATAACTTTTGATTTATTTTTTTTTAGAACTGTGAAATGGACAGGAACATTATAAAGGCACTGAACCTTGCATTTGATGAAGGCAGACACACAGTTCAGTTACAACTAAGAACAGTAAGTAACAAAACTGCAGGAGGGTAGACATGCTGCTATTATTTAGAAAATATGGTTCTGTGAAACTTAGCTACCTAAGAGCTTATCTGACTTGTAGAAGCATCTGTGACAGCTTAGGACACCCAGAAGTGGGTAAATTGCAGTACTCAAGATTTGGTACCAGTTAAGCCAAAAATCCAGTACTTATTTTTCTTATACTGTTGGATCTTGAGAAGAGTACACTTTTCTTTTGCAGGGGGGAAGCCATCTGCAAAATAAAGCACAGGTACCTTCTCTTACTTCTTGGATATGTGTTAAACTCATGCATGTCTTCCCCAGTGCTTCTCATTCCTCAACAAAAAAAGGTCACTTCTGGAAGAAAGAAGTTATAATCCATCCCAAAACCTCACTAAGAATCATTTCTTTGCCAGCAGGAAAGCAGAAAACTAGTTTCTCACAAAACATCACATTATCTGAGAACCAGCCCACTATTGACTAAAGTGAGGAAACATCAGCCAACTGCAACCACTTTAAACTATCAAGCTAGATTTCAACCAGAGAATCCAGAATAGATGACAATTTCATCACTTGAGCCATTCAACCCCTCTTATCTACCACTTGGCTTTCCCTTCTCCAAGGGCATAAAAAAAAAAATCCCTTCTGAATGGAAATTGTTCAGTTTATTCTGCAAGGGTGGTTTCAGAAAACCCTCTGTGGAAAAGATCTCACTGCACTGTAATTGCTCTACAGAGACTACATGCTTTTATAGAAAGTAAAGTAAAGACATTTTTAGTAGCACAAATTGGACTCGATTCTTGTAAATGGAAATACAAGCTTGTCTCATTAATACTGCAATTTACCTTATCTGCTACTCATGTAGCCACAGGCAATAAATGAGTTACAATTCTTTTTTGAAAATGACAGAAAGAGTTCTTTGGCTCAGCCACGTTCTTCAAACACCACCACCACTTGTTACCAGCATATCTGGAGTTAGTGCTACTTAATCAATGGTTATATTAGTGTTTTGTTCAAGTTCTGTATCTTCTCTAGATTATCAGCAGTGAAAAATAAGCACAATCACAGAATCACAGAATGGCAAGGGTTGGAAGGGATCTCGGGAGATAAATGCTTCTAGTGAGATGCATGTTCTGAGCAGATACTATTCAAAACCTCTGCTAACTATACAAGCAAGTACACAGCAAGACAGACAATGCTGATCTGCTCTGTGACAAGTCCCTGCCCTCCCCTGCCACATCTCTCATCCATAAAGTAATGGGACTCTTCAAGTGGACTGACTCACATGAAAGAACATTTTGCATACAGCAATGCAAGACAGACAGTTGCATGTGTATCAAGAAGGAACTGAGAAATTTTTGACAAGATCAGACACTGAATATTTAATCATTGCTGAACTGGGCTGACTGAACATCTGCAACAGATTTACTGGCACAGTGTCTTCCAGCTACAAAGGGTTCATCATATGCACTAATGGTCTGCAGTACCAACAGTGCTGAGTCATGCTCTACACTGAAACAGCAGCAACAGTAAAGCTGAAGTCAGAGGGAAGAGACAGCTAAGTCTTCAGCAGTTAGACAATCATGTGCACTTTATGGCACTTTGCTCCCCTTTGAGATACTGAGTTCTGTTGATGCAAGCAGCAAGTCGCTCCTTTTACAGCTGATACACTCAAGCATGGCTAGGATTTGCCTAAAGTGATGCAACAAGTCAGCAACAGCCAGGAAACCCAAGTGCCTCTTTCTCTAGCTCTCTGAAACCTGTACTTACTCCTCTGGACCACAACCACCCACAAGGAAGTGCTTTTCTGGGTGCAATACTTGTGTGCAACATGCAGGATGTGAAGTCAGCAGAGGAGATGAGGACAGGAATCCTTCAACAGAAAAAAAACCCACCGAAACTCTAGGGAAAAGCTAATTAAATTACTGAATCATGGAACGACCTATTTAAGCAGGTTATTTTCCTGCCTGTATTAAATATTAACATCTGATTAGATGAGGTCCTCCCCTCAATGTCTTCTAGTGGTTAGAGGAATCTTGAAATATTGAATTAAAAGCCTTATTTGCTCAGCCAACAAGTTAAAGACAAATACTTCAGGAATGATGGATCTTTCTCTCAGAGGACAAAGGTGTAAAATTGACATCCCTCCTGCTTATTCAGGGACAGTTTATTAATAAACAGTAATATCTGAACTTCATTAAACACTAATACCCGAATTGTCATAACATTGACAGTTCCAGTAATTGCCAAAAAAAAATGCTTCATTCAGAAGACATACAGAAAACTGTATGTAAAGATTTCTTCATGGAAACTAAAATATAAAAGTATTGTGTGAAGCTAGATTGTCTTTTGTCAAGAAGCAACTTCCCAGGAAGAACTGAAGGTCCATATTCATTCATGCTTTTTTTGTTTACATTCACAGAGACATGGCTTCTTTTTCACCACTTCAGAGAAGCAGCAAGTATTTGCATAAAAGCAGGTACCATGTGAATTCGACTGATTTTATGAGATTGAATTGTCCTCCTTCCTCTTACTAAATTGGTGTTGCCTTGTTGTTAGGTTCCATAGGCTCATGTTGTCAAATATAAGGAAACATGAACTCAGTAGAAAGGAAGACTATTAAATCCTTCTCCATATCTTGAGAAGATAGCACCCAATTTAGACAAATTCCCAGGCTTGACTATTACAATAGTGTTTATTCAGCCAAGACAAGGAGTGGAAAATTTTAAGTACTGTAACTTTAAAAAAGATCTGTCACATATCATATCATTTGATCAAGGAAGGAAGTGAGGGAGGGGCAAGAGGAAAACAAAAAAGAGAAATTGAGCTAATCACACTTAGCTGAGCTACAGTCTCTTCTCCCTGAAAATGCAGTGTGTTACAACTGGCTCTTCCCTGCAGTCTTATCAAAAAGACAGTCTGGTGGATGTCAGACATTTTTAAAAACTTTTCAGAGGTTTAAGAACAGAAACCAAACAGACCTGCTGCAGTATACAGAAACATCATCACTAAAGTAGAAGATCTGTGCTAACCGTCAGTGACGCTATTCCTTTGTGATAGGATTTTAAAGCTTCAGCAATGCAAGAAAGTGCTGAGCTATAGTTGTCCTCCTGCAAACCTGTCAGACACTGTTCTGCATGGGAGAACTCCTTCAAGCTGTTCAGCCAGAAGTAGAAGTGTTCTGAAGCCACCTGAGTCAGCAGGCTTTGATACAGTTCTCTGGCCATGTCATGGTTGCCCTGTAATGACAAGAAAGTTTCTAAGAGGGGACACAAAAAAAGGCTGTGGGTTTCTATGAAACAAATACAAATAAGAGAACAGTAACATCTCCAGGACTAATCTTACTTAAAAAAAACCAACAGTGAAAATTCTTCCAATCATTTGATCACGACAATCCTAACAATAAATAAAAGCACAAGTGCTTATTTTATGGAAATATCAGCCTCTGTAAGGTATAGTACTTATTTAAACAAGATAATTCAACAAGATGAGAAACAAATATTACAATTTACTGTTATTTTTTACTGAAATGTTATCTTCTGTCCTCACAGAAACACTGGGTTTAAAACTATCAAATGAGCCCAGAGCTAAAAATCAAAAATCCTGACTGATTTACCAAAACCATGTGCTATATTCTGTCCTCTCTACTGCAATATGTACTTGACCTGTTTAAAATTACCCTAACATCTCATACTAGGGTCTCTACATAATCTAAACTCGGCTGTAACTTTACTGAAGGGAAAAGGGAAACAGTATCTTTTTCCTTCCTTTTTCACATTGAAGAAAGAGAAGGGCACATCAGGATGGCCTATAGCATCTTCTAAATAACATCTAGACAGTGCAGCTTAGGCATGCGCTCAAGAAGGTATCAGGTCATTACTTTCTTCCTTCTCAAATACTTCAAAAACAAGTAAAAAACCACCCTGATGGGATGACTACT